>NC_047074.1:1285699-1607124 GCF_902459465.1 Asterias rubens
GTGGGTAAAAAGTAAATTGAAATGGACTCGCTGACGCATTCTGAGCGGGCGCTGATCAGCGATCGTACCGGGTGATCTGATCAAATATCCGGGCGTGATTTGGGGCAACGCACGTGAGCAGGCATTTTTAACGTGGTGCAAATTTGGGCAATTTATCACAGCAATTTGAAGAAAATAAGGGCTTACAATGCTTGTGGAGGTCATGATTAAATCGGGTGGACTAACTCGGCTTTGGGTACTACGTGGGTTTGTTTTGCAGCAAGTCGCTTGAAATTGCTTCTGTATATATTGGAAAATAGGTACAACGAAATTATTTATATTTGAATCAAGGGGTATCGCGATGACGCTCGATGTGGGGGTCGGGAAGGTTGTTATACTATTTTGTTTACGATGTTTATTTTAACTGATCGAGAATAAAACACAAGGCCGATAAACATTATAAATCAGTTCACTTAAAAGGCAGCTCAAATAAATAATAGTTCACAGAACTCCAGAAAGTACTGAGCATACTGTTCTGAAAGCACATCGGTGTAACTAATATTCTTGATCCAGAATGCAAAAGTAACATCTATTAAACATTTTAGTAGCCCACAAATTAGCTAGGGACTGGTATAAATGCAAAAGAAAATAGTTATTGGTCTGACGTTCAAACCCTGACAGAGTCTTCATTTAACACAGACTCTACTAGGGTCGAGACATCAGGCCATCTATAGTGTGTTTTATGGTATTAACAGCAGCGTTGTTATAGTATTTGACTTTTTAAAGACATTTCTTAGAATAACACAACTCCACGACAATTCCCGGTGTCACCTTGTATCCAAAAGACTGCGAGGTGTACTCCTACATCCTCGATGGACACAAATAATTATTGTTCTATAGCTACTTGCCCTTTGAAGAAGCCCAGCAGTTTGAATGCCCTGTATGCTAATTTGGGATCCTATGGCCACTACAGAACATGGAAGGACCTCAGGCGAATTCTAACGAGGTAGACTATTGGCCTTTTTCTACCGTATTTAGAAAAGGTTCGGGGCCGTTGATGAGTGTACGATTCCCCGGTGGATAATTTTACTCGAAGTCAGTTTTGGCGAGATACCAAAGTCATCAACGCCCGTCTGTTGGGAAAACAACGATCGACTGTACAGTGTATAGTTACGTGGGTTCTCGCGTCAGGGGAACGCAGATAGTTTCCGTTTTTAAAATAACGCCGTGTAGCAGGGACCATTGCCTGTGCCCACTCGTCCACCCTCCCACCATGATTGCCACTACTAGGGTCCGTGTTTTTGTTGTTCTAGAAAGAAGAATTCAAAATGTGGAGCGATATCTATAGATCAGAACTTGAAACTGTTTTAACCTCAAGGGAAACTAAGAAAATTACTACGCCATGAATTTATAATGTGATGATTTAGCACGTGTTTGTAGTTAGCAGAGATTAAATTACTTGGTTGAATTAAGAGCATGAACGAGAAGAACATGGTCATATCATTATCTTTCAAATGAGCAGTGATTTACACTAGTTGAACAGTGATTAATAACTGTTTAACATGGTCAAGGTCTCACAGTACAACCAAAATGAACAAGACTCATCTGGTTTGTACTTTTTTTTCAACACCTTTCGTTACAGTGAAAAAAAGTAAAATTACTGGGACCTTTTAATTTGTTATTTTCTTATATATTTTTGTACGTCACCTGTTTCAGTCGTGTATACCTTCACATGACAGCTTTACCCTTGGACTGGGCTTATAATAATATTAAGAGCTTATCGTGACGTACCCATGTGATCAAAATGAAATAAGATCTCCCCCAAAAACAGAATCTTAATACCGAGGATAATTACCCAAGGTTGGGAGGGGTTTTCGGTTACATTGGTAACGCAAAGTTCTTCTGCCGAAGAATGCACGTGTTGTATTCAATATGTTCGTTTGAAAATTTCTTTGCACAAACATTCGTTTAAGTCAGAGAAATGGCTATTCAAAAGTAGCTCTGAAGAACACAATCATGTTGATGGACCCAAGACAAAATTATAAAGGCTGGAGACCAGTCATTCTCATGCACTGCTCCTACACTCTGGAACTCAATACCTCGTTCTATGGCCAATGTGACATGCACTTACCAATTCGAAAAGCATCGTTTATGAAGAGATGCGTGTTTTTGTGTGTGTTTTTTTTCTATCGCTTTGCAACCGCTGGAAAAGGTGCTTTACTACTAAATACGGCCAATGACAATAATTATTTTGTTTGCTGATTCAGTTCTAGGTCACCGTCGTTTGTGGTTGACACGTTGTAATTCATAATAAATAAGTCACCATAAATAAATACATTATAAATTTACATGATTAGGACTAAAATTACATAAACGAAATAGACATGCCTCGAACTCCTATACGCATGGGTTTTTGATTAGTAGGGGGCTTGTACACGAAAATCACCGCGCCTCGCAAACCATGTCTTTATATCTTTGCCACCATTTTGTTCTCGGACATTTATTTTTGTTCTCTTTCAATGAAAATAAGATTTATTTCCATTGAAATTGTTTGGCTTCAATTGTGTCGTGTTGTGAAACAATTGATTGATTGATTTTTGTTACATTTTCCCCAGTAAACCAAATCCCTCATTTACCCAACTATTGCAATCATGCATCGGAGTGGCCCATTACTCTGGTATCAACTTTGTTGGATTGTATTATGGCCCAGCTTTAGGTACCACCAAGTGGTAATGCTATAAGTCCAATCCGATGCATGTTCAAAAGTGAGTTCGACACTCATCCGTTTGCTTAAATCCACGCTTCATGTTTGATTCAACGGGTTGGTTCAGTTAGGGTGTTCCCTGGGGTGACATCGGCCTTGCGTTCACACGAGCAAGTCCACAGTGAAATTCACCTGTGTGTGTTTTCACGGCAGTTATGTTATCCTTGCTCCTAGTTGTTTACTATTATATTAGTTACCACGGGCTGGTAAACAAAAACGTACTGTGAATTACGTGGTGTGTCACATTTTGCTTTTATCTGACCGACCGGGGGCAGGACTGTGGGTTAGGAGTCTATGAATGATGTGTGAAAGGAAAATAGATGTGGCACATTTTGAATTGGAAATTAAGCTTGTGATGTTATGGAAATCGATGGGCGAATGAATGGGGGTGGGTGAGATGGGTTGAGATTTGCTTCGACCGTCAATCTATTAAACATTGACGCCATGGTTTTACTGCGTTGAGCCACTATGATTGATCGATGTCTTGTAACCTCGAGGGACCCACCATATCAAATCAGTAACAGAAAAACAGGTGTCAATGTAACAGTTATATATGTATCTGTAATAATTGGGTTTTATGAGTTCACCGGAAAAGACTGTTTGAATCTTACCATAAGATAGCCCAGGGAGATTTAAGAGGTGACAGCGATTTTTATTTACCAATCTTTATTAAATCCTGACAAGACTAAAAATGGTGGATAAAAAAGTTGGACTTACGTCACTTTGGTGTACACATCACGCATGTCGTCATTTGTGACGTCATCGCTCGACTCGTCCGTCGCGTTTGTGTGAAGTCCAGACCGGGTGCAGTGGATACAATATTACGAGAGTGTAAAACCTGCAGTAGTGTCAAAAAAAAAATCAATTTGAAATGGTGAAACAATTTTTTAGCTCTGAAATAAATCGAAATTTCATACAGGCCTGTTTTATTTAGAGAACACCAACCTACACGTCTTATTTGATAAACATCAAAGCCACATATGTGTCATCGACGATTGGGGGCGAGTGGCAAAGTAAAAATCCAATCAACTCATTTTGCCCCAAACTTAATTCACCAAAGGATACAAGAATGTTACCTTATATTATGGGATCGACGCGTGGCTTGTCGTGGGCGAGCGTTCAAGCGTATACGTACTCAAGATCAGGCCCAATTTCTTAGAGCTGCTTTTAAAAGCAACAATTTTGCTTAACAACTCTCTCTGTTAAGTAGAAATAAACACGGATAACAATCAGAAATAATACATGTGACATGATAGTTTGGCTGGTAACCTTATTCTGGTAACCTTATTTTTGTTGTGCTTAGCATATTTTTAAAATTTGGCCATTGTGTTTCTGATCAGTAGAGTGTGGGTTCGAGTCCCAACCTTTGTGCCTAAGTAAATTTAAACACCTTACCATCACTGCAACTTCCATAAGGGCCCATTTTCATAAAGCTTGTTAGCACAACGGTTTGCTTAGCATGAAACAAAAGAACAGGATTACCAACCAAATTTCCACGTGATCTTCAGGATAAGCAAACAACAGCTGAATGCCAGTAACAAGCAATATGCAAGCATTTAAAATTTGGTTGGTAATCTTGTTTTCATCGAGGGAGAAATTTCATTCTAAGCAAATTTTGGGGCTTTCAGGTTTTTTTTAAATTGGGCCCAGATTGGACGTGAAGTCGTCCAGTGTAAACCAACTATTCTTAGAGTGCTATAAGTTCGCCCTTGGGTGTTCCCTCGTATTGGCTGCTTTAAGTTGGCGCTGAAGCAACTTTATATAATTTTACATGGTGATGAAAATCTTATAACTTTATTATTCTTATAACTTTCAAACATCGCTCCATTTACCTGTATAATTGAACTATCACTTAGGCGCGCCGCGCCCTCTGGGTTTGAACACAGGGGTATATGATTCGAGTATTATTAATATTGTGTAAAACGATGTTAGACACCAACAAGTAAAACCAGTAAAAGTGGTAAAAAGAGTTAAAAACCGAGTTTTATTTTCATGTTGCGTAATGTTACACATCACCAACAAGTAAAGATAGTAAAAGTGGTAGAAAGAAACATGATTTGTGAAGTTTACTTTTGATGCAATCGCAAACACCTCATTGCAATGGTTTATTAATGAGCGTATGTTCAACCAGGGAACGTTCCACGGTGTTTAGACGTCGCTCAAGCCGTTCACGTTCTCATTATTTGACAACCTTTTCTCCCGCGTCATTAGACGTGTCACAAAGTCGTGGTGCGTGACATAAAGGTTGTCTAGAGACTGAACAAGTGTTTGTTTTAAGACTAATTCCGTGTCGGGGGAATGTCACCGATCCATGTGTTCGTTTTTGAGTTCATGGCGAACGTTGGTCCCTCGCCGTGACCACCACCAAGTCGAGACAGTGTGTCTAAGGGCTTCTTTTACTGCCATGATAGTTAGAGCTTAATCACAGGCAGAACTTGTCAAACTGAGTATGACGGCGCTAAGATCAAATCGAGAGAAAAGAAGGTCTTAAAGGAATCATACCTTTATTTAAAAGTAATCATCCAATATTGAAATTGCACCCCGTGTGTTGAGCCCATGATCCTGCCTCCATTTGATCCAGTATTAGATTGTGGGAATCGGCTGCTCGGGCAGACGGCTATTTTGTGTATGGCTGTTGAGGTAGTTTTGCAAGGCAGCAGTGTGTCTCTTCTAGTGTAAATTAATCATTGAATGGTTCAATTAAACATTCTGTGAGCTTGAACTAAAGTTGTGAGCACTTATCACTAGTCAGCAATGAGGTGTTAATTGTAAGAGTTGAAACGTTGCAAGGTGGGAGTATTTGTTGGTGGTTTGCGGTAGCACCGTGTGTATACTCTCCTTTGAGTAGTGTTAGTAAGGTGAGACAAGCTAGTGTTCGACAACTCGACGTTTCGATCAGTATGCTCTAATCGTCTTCAGGAGAATGATACTCGATTGATTGCATTATTGACATGCGTATCTCGTCTGTATTGAAACTATTTGATTTTTTTTTAATTATGCAAATTACTTGGTACTATGTGATCGACAGACGAGTGGATACTTTTGGTTTTGCTGTTCCTGTTAAATACCTCCTGGACAAACAAAAATCGTGATCCAGAATATGGGATCCATGTTCGGTCAGTGACATTTCACAACCCGGACATTAAACAAGGGATCAACGTGAACAAAAAGTTGTAAACTCTGTGTATTTTTCGACAGGATTTCTGTCCCATCGGGTATCCTCAATACGTGGGTAAATTTTGATTGAAATTGGAGGTTATACCCCCCTCTCCAGGGGTGGATTTCACGAACAGTTGAGACTATTCTTATCTCGAGTTTCCTAATATAGGACTAGACTTAACTTTGTAATAACTCCTAAAGAGTATAGGGCTAGGACTAAGCCTAAGTTAGGACTGTCTTTGTGAAATCGACTCAGGATACGTCTATACCCCTGGGTCTAGGATTCACGTAGGGATCTGTGGGGATCGTTTTCCTTGGAGCCCTAGGGAAATATTAAATTCATTTTTCAATTTAGTTTAACGTTTATTCCAAACTCTTCTTTTTGGGGGAAAATAGATCAAAATGAGAATTAATCAGTACACAGAAGGGTAAATCAAAAGCGCATTATAAGTATATATACAATTGATATTGTTAAAGCAAATAATAAATGAATAACTAGGAATTAAGTTTGTAGGCCTATATACAAGAGGGGAACGGGAGCATGGGGATTTTAAAGTAAACCGAGGCTTGTAGAAAACATTCTGTTCACAGACAGACAAACAGAGAATCACAAAACAAGGACAAGTTCGAACAATGACATAATAATACATACAACTAAATAAAACAGTGAGATAAAACAGTCGTCGGATCTGAAGGGCAGCATAGACACTCACAGGTACACTGTAATTCAACAGGTAGCTGGATTAGGACGGGGAAAGCCATCCACGAGAAGAAGCAGTCAAACTGTAACATGCCATTAACTGTTTACCATCCAATGTTCCCAAATTTGATCAAGAGTGGGATGTGGATCGCTCAGCTTGCGGCAATGTGGATTCAAGATGCTTTTTTCTGACAGAAGATGACACAATTTGATTGTTTCTTACACCTCTGCCTCCCTCCTCCTCCATCATTCTTCTTTGCATAGGTCTATTAACTGATGTTATGTGCCAAGGATGTCCAATGACACCGATTGCTCTAAGCGAGAGCGGGAAGTTTGCCTCTTCTTAGGAACTGTGGGGAGGTCTTTGAACTTGGTCCGAACAATTATGATACATTGAGACTGGGGACATAAAGTCAAATGTTAACAACAAACTTAAATTGAAAACCGGTTAATTTTACTTTATTGATTTATGGAGATTCTTTGGTTATTGGTCTCTTGGAAGGAAGCAACCATCATTATGACTGTGACTCACTAACAAAGCGCCGTGCGTCCCTTTTTCGGGCAGCGCTTACAATACACTATAACAACGTCATAAACAACAAAAACAACAGCAACGAAACCAACAACAAAAACAACAACAACAACAACAACAACAACAACAACAACAACAACAACAACAACAACAACAACAATAACAACAACAACAACAACAACAACAACAACAACAACAACAACAACAGCAACAGCAACAGCAGCAGCAGCAGCAGCAGCAGCAGCAGCAGCAGCAGCAGCAGCAGCAGCAGCAGCAGCAGCAACAGCAACAGCAACAACAGCAACAGCAACAGCAACAGCAACAGCAACAGCAACAACAACAACAACAACAACAACAACAACAACCACATGAACAACAGCAGCAAAAACAACAACGACAATAACGACATCGACATCAGCAGCAAAAACAACGAAGACAAAAAACAACAACAACATTAACAACAGCAGCATCATCAGCAGTAACAGCAACAACAAGAGACAACAACAAAAACAACAACAACGCCAACATCGACAACAATCAAGACAACGACAAACAGACAACCAATCCAACAATACAAACACACAATAATCACCCTTTACCGTTCAACTACACCGTGAAACATTCGGGTTACCAAAGCACAGAGTCAAACCTTTACAGCATTACTACAATAATTATATTATAGTTCACTCATACGCAGTTTGCATTCACAACGAGCAGTTGATGTTCCATTAAGAGATGTAAATCTACCGTGTTTCGCACAAACTTTCCCTCCGAGGCAAGATTGAGACTTCCTGTCAGAGAATATAAACGCCCCGTGAGGAGAAATGAAAGTGAGAAGGGCTGGTGTGTGGACGGCGTGGAAGGGCATTCCGGATAGATATCATTCACTACTTAATCTAATTCTCCCATGGTATTATCGGTGTGAAAGATCACTCCGTGTCACTGCTTAAAGATGCGATATAAGTAATTTTTATCTTATAAAATCCTAATATTAATAATAGATAAGTTCAGTTCAAAAATTAGTTAATGAATTAAATACACAACCAAAAATTGTTCGACCCTAGTGGAGTATTTCTCGAAGGCTAAATAAATGACAACACAACAAACATGAACAGGTAACTATTAGTAACATAGCGAATGCAAGGGCTCAACATAAATCATGCTCTCATGAACAAATAAGAATAAGTTACAGGAAGTTACCCCCCAAAAAACTACATTGATTTCGTTTTGGTGTGTGGCGTAACTTTGCCTCCCCTAATATTCTCAGTGACATGGATTCAAATAGTCGAATACCAGAACAACTTTCTAAAACAACCATGATATATTGATTTGAGGTAAAAAAAATTAAAAAGAAAAAACATACACCGTACACCATACATAAGGTTTATAATATTAATTAGGATTTCATATTTTGTTATATACCGGTAGATCTTGCAGATTCAACACACAAAAAAAAAATGGTATCCTCTTAACTCAACATTTAAACCAACTTTTTAAAACCCTTCCTTAACTTGGCCGAAACTTCAAATATATAAGGAGTCCGAAATGTACTTCTTTCACGTGCGCTTAATACGAAGATGACTGATCACTTGTCTAATTTAATATTTTCACAACCGCTCCATGCTCACATAGCGAACAAACAACGGATGAATGACTGGGATTTTTTAGTGGTGCTTTCTTTAGACTTTTGATACAACAACAATCTCTCAATGGATGCCGTGGTTTGAATTAACTTCTCTCTTCTTCCGTCAACATTCGAAAGCACCACAATCCTATTCCCATCCCAATTGACGTCACCATGACGTCATTATTGTTTTGAGAAGATATACTGTTACTTAACAAGGCTATATTATGTGTAAGCTTTGTTTTCGGAGCCTATTGTCAGAAAAGCAAACAACTGTCGTGTCTGTAATTTCAGTGCGCCCCTTATAGACTGACTTGTAATCACCAATTCCTGCATGCGCATGTTTTTTTTTTCTTTCTTACAAGCCCTGCGGGAAAAATACAATGAGGGAATTCGAAACGCAAACCCACTTCATTATGGAACAGTTGTAATGACCAAGGCAAGTGCCGCAGTGGTCTTAAGTGACGTATGGTATACCCGTAAATTGACTTGAAACAGGCGGCATGTTTATTTATTTATTGTATTTTTAGATTAACCTTACACAGTTTGAAGATAATGATATTAGAAGACCTTATTTGAAATATTACTTGCCGAGGCTGCAGTTTTTAGAAACTTTTTTTTTCAAGGGCCCATTTTCAATAATGTCCGGTGGAGTATAATGTAAATTGATGTCCACAATCAAATGTTTTTTTGTGTAACACATCGGGGAAAATTAGTCGAGTGACTGACCGTTTCTGTTATTGGATTTAGTGTCCAAAAAGTCTAAAAACCACTCGTATGGATTCCCGTGAGCAGCGGTGTGGCGTTTGAATATAAATTGAAACTGCGAATTTATTTTCTCAGAACAAATTATGTTCTGAATAAATACCCCAAAGTGACATTTATTGGTGGCTTGGATATTTTAGGTTAAGCAAACTTTAGGAAATCTCGGACAATTTACACTGGAAAAAAAAATGACAGTTTTAATAAATCTGTAAGTGCTGTATGACTATTGGATTCGATGATATTTAATATTGCATGACTCCGTACGTTTTAAGGGAAGGGAAAACAGTTTTGTCATCAAGGACGATGAACCAGTGTTTCATTTTCACAAACTGCACTTTCGAACTGCACTCATTTCCAATACCGAGAGTAACCGTTTTCTCAGGTTTTTTTTTTTTTTTATCAACTGAGCTGGTGATGGTGTCTCGACACGGCGTGATCGAAAAGATGGTAGGAGCCCTAAACAAAATTAACTATGTTAATGTTTAATAACTTGCATCTCACCGCATGAGAACAAACCAAAAGCCTAACATTGAGTGTGAAAAACATTTGGTTTATACAGTATGCCCAGTGAAGTATTGAAATTACTTGTCGCTTGTAGTTAAACTACCCTGACGCGGTGAACGACTTGCGATGGCTCTGTGCCATTTTCAAATGCCGTTGAATTTTACAAAAATATGACTGACTACCAAAAAGGTAGCTAGCGAATAGAACAATGCTTTTGTCTGACGTGTGTGATGTGATATCATGCACTATTAGCAAGCCATAAAACTGACAGTATAAGTCACTACCCATACAAACAATGCAGCAACACTTAGCCATCTGTGTAGGGCGTTGATGTATTATTATGTCTTTTAACATCTCGAATGAAGCGCCAAAACTGTACGCAGCGTTACAAAGCAAGAACCGTAATTTGATCAAGATGAGACGTTGTTGTTGCTGCTTTCAAGCTCAGAAACGCAGTCAAACGAGCCTTCCGCAGGGATACCGTTTCTGAATCGATTATTTTTGTTATTCTGATTTTTGTTTTCATCATTAAAAAGAGCGTTGGTCCCATACAATTCTTCCCGACACAAACGTGTTTTTCCCACAGGAAACAACAGGCAATGAGCAGTCAAAATGACTCCTAAGAAAATAATATGATACTCCTGTAACATTTGTGTTGCTATAGAATTACGTTTTCAAATTCCCTTGAATTCAATCTTTATATAAGGACTTGTGATAAGCAGAAAACTGATCATACTTTTCAGCTCAGTTCTATCAAATGAAATTGCCACATTAGGTAAGGCACTAATTGCTTCTCTTCACCCAGGAGTACAAATGGGTACATGTAAGGGTAAAGACGGTTTATGTGAATGATTAGCAACATGCGAACCAATGTGGCTACCGGTGCAGCATACTCCAAAGGAGTTGATATGTATCAGAAAATATTAAGGCCGAATAAACAGGGATGGTAATAGTATAAAGCCCGGTTCATACTTCCTGCGAGTGCAGATGCGACACGAATTTTGACGTCATTAATTTGCATGAATAATTGACTTGTACCGATCTCCTGCGAAACATTCGCTTCGAAAACAGCTCTGTGAAGTCAAACTCGCTTCACATTTGTAAGAAGTATGAACTGGGCTTTAGGCACTTCGATAATGTTTCAAAGCGCCTAATAATAATTTATTACTATTAACATTCACCCATGGTAATACAATAATAATCCACAGAAATTCATGAGGCATAACAAAACCCCGTGAGACACAATTCGTTCTTTCATTTTCGTGCTCACCCTCAACCCTTCGTTTGTAATTCGGTAAAAGATCTCATGAAAGTAGGTCTTAAAAGTCACTCTAAATTCGGTCATTTTTAAAGTCGTTGGCAATGTGTAGTCATGCTTAGTTTTCCCTAGGGACTAAGAAAGTACGAAATCCACATGACTGGGGTTCCCATGTGTAGTTCCACGAGGAGCATTCGGAATTAAGTCAGCTTTAAAAAATAATGAACGAAACAATCGTGATTTCACGAAGCATCGCTTTTAAAACAAAACACTACTCCTTGTGTCCTTTGAGAGTGGAAATATGAACCAGTCGTTGCAGATTCATAACACTGCAGAACATATCCGGAACATTTTCAATTCTGACTTCGCAGCGAGAAGCTTTGTCTGTGGTATACCGAGAGAGATAAAAGGCACTGGACACTATTGGTAGTAACTGAAAATAATTGTTAGCATAAAAACTTCAACTTGGTAACGAGCAATGGAGAGCTGTTGATAGTGTGAAACATTTTTTTTCTGGCATTATTCCCCTGGAACCAATGACCAATTGACCGATGACAAATTGAGTCAAAATTTTCACAGGCTTGTAAATGTATGCATAGGTTGGGATACACCAAGTGAAATTACTGGTCTTTGACACGTACCAAAGGTGTTAAGCGCCTTTAAGCACAAATTTAATCTGTTTGACTTACACGATTGGCCGATGCCTTTCCATTCAGCAAAACAAAAGAGGGAAAACTGAGGAGGCGTGTTGTGGCTTGTCTGAGGAGGGGGGGCATCGGCAAATCTTTTAAATTCAATAATATTGTGTGTTTTTGAGCGACGTGTACTCCAATGAGCGTATCTTTGATTTATATTATTTACACGTTTTATTTATTAGATACTTTCCGTCTCTCGATTTATCCAAAATCATTAATTGTGTTCTTACGTACATATACCTAAGGCTTATCATGTACAGTAAATAAATGGAGGATTTAAACTTTAATTGGACAACTTAAATTGCAACGTCCGGAAGGTGAACTGTGGAATGGCTTGGGTCACAAGATCTGGAGTATTGAAGTGACAATCATTTGGCCGTAAAGACAGGCTTCTCAAAGTGACGAATATTGTTTCGAAGTTACATCATTACAGAATCAGGAACGTGGCCGACCTATATAGCTATGCGTGTTAATAACCATGCATAGGCGACAACATTGTGGCAGGTTTACGAGCAAGAGTGTTGGTTGTAGAAAAAAAAAAGACCTATGTAACAAATGTTCTATAATAATGACCAATTGGAGATATCACGTTGGCGTAGTGGTATCTTTCCTTTTTTTCCACTTCTATAACCCCGGTTCAAATCCCACCGAGGGCACTAGGTGAATTGGGTTTTCAATCCGTACATAATTGCGTGGACTTGTCTTTGTATAATTCACGGGGGGTTACCTCCAACATCTTAAATGGGAACTTCCTTAAGTTCATTGTCTTCTCTCCATTTGGGTTACAGTGATTTTCGCTCTTCAGAGAGTCCTTGTCTTCACAACCAGAAGTAATAAATGCAATGAAACTACCAGATGCAAAAACAGCAATTGTTCGAGTAAAAACCAACATCCATACAGAAAGAATCGTACAAGATTACAAGTGAAACAACACTCTTGTACTTTTGACACATAATATTCCTAGAAGGAGAGAGAAGGGCATCAGTATTCAGTTACCTTCAGAATTCTAAAAGGTTTGTTTCGTGTTTTGTTCCTGTTTCAGACGGGAGCCAAGCGACCGGCTGGTGCCCCAGCGTTCCACTCCGCTCTGTCGTACGGCAAACGAGGCGACGATGACAGCGCCGAAGTAGAGCGCCGAGCCTACCACTCGGCCCTGCCCTTCGGCAAGAGAACACCCATCGAGAAACGCGCCTACCACACAGGTCTCCCCTTCGGAAAGAGGGACGACGAAGCCGCCGAACAAGACGCCATGATGGAGAGGCGTGGCTTCAACTCGGCCCTGATGTTCGGTAAACGACTACACAGTGCTCTACCGTTCGGTAAGCGCGGCTACCACAGTGCTCTGCCGTTCGGGAAGAGATTGGATACCACTGATGAAGGAGATATCATCGAGAGAAGAGGTTACCATAGCGGGCTACCGTTCGGCAAGCGCGCTACTGACGATGAAGCCGTTAATGACATACTAGACCAATTAAGAAGCGAAGAGAATTGACTTTTATAAAGAACTGTAATCCTTAAAAATCAGCTTATATACTAATCTAACAGTGCTTAGGATACGACAATATCGGTTGGTGATCAGTTTAGTTACCTTACAAAACCCTCTCTCAACTAGTCATATCAACCTTAGCGAGGACAACGCGGGTTACACAATGTTTCGCATACTTAAAAAAAGTTATTAAATACCTAATTTACCATTAACAGTACTGTCATAGTGTTAACACTGCTTTAATTTGAGTGTAATTACTTATTTTCTAAAATGCTTCTAAAACGGCCAACTTGTACGTCACAGGACAAAACATTAAAGGTATTAGGTTAAATAAAGTTCGTAGCCGTAGCAAGTTTATCTATTTCAACAGTTGGGCGAAATCGACACTATCGAGTAACTGCTTTTAAGTTTGATATGAAAACAAAATATTCGTGTAGTCACATTTTGTTTAAGGCACTTTTAGGCAAAATCTGCTTTGGATTAAAACTCAAATGTATAGCTGGAATGATGGCTAGGGTTAAAATGGTTGCAAAGTGTTCATAACCAACCACTATCTGGTTTCAAGCCAATAAATTCAAAAAGAGGAAGTGTTCATAATCCCTCTTTAGAGCATTTAAACACAGAGGAATGGTGTTTGTTTTCGTGGTAAAAAAACAACGAGAAAACCAACCTACGCAAGTTTTTTTTTAAACATCCCAGTAAACTAAACACAGGCAATAAAGAACCCTCTTAAAAACAGAGTTTCCTGGCCTAGTCCTTGTTTCTATAAATAACAGAAGAACTGGAGTCGGGGCCCGTCATAATATTTGTTCCTAAAAATTGTGGTTGGGTATTAGCTCTGCTCAGAAACATGGTAAAAGCAAACTCTACCATGGTGTTAAAACTCCGATCAATCCCAAGGGATTAGAGATTTCAAACTATTATTGCCAGGTTTGGTCGGATGGAGAGTGTTCTTAGCATGTATCATTACCTCTGGAGACAGTCTAATGTGTGAACAGTCAGACACAGCCATAAGGCATTCCCGATTAAAACACACTGTACCTCATTTTCCCATTCCGATGGGGTTTCACTTCAAATCCTATTGGCTAATTTATCATTAAAGTGCTGAGAGTGAAAAAAACACCCTGGAACCCACTTCCCTTAAAGGATTTGGGAACTTTTTCAAAATGTCCATAGATTTACATTAAACTTACAGGGTTTGAAGATAATGATAGTGGAAAGCTTCCCTTCAAATCTTACTTACTGAGGTGCTGTAGTTTTTGAGAAATGAGTAAAACAATGTCATGAAAATACGTTTGTAAATGCTTAAAATAATTTTCGTCTCATGAGACGAAAATTATTTTCATGTCATTGTTTTACTCACCTCCCAACAATTACACCACCTCAGCACGTAGTATTTACAGGGAAGCTTTCTACTATCATTATCTTCAAACTGTGTAAGTTTAGAGTAAATCTGTGCACATTGTGTTTTCTGTGCTACAAAAGTTATATAAGGAAGGTGATCGTCATGAAAGCAAAGTTTGATCCTAATGCTGTGCTAGCTTGACCAGTAACGTTATTTGATCATAACTGTTTATCAGGTTGACCAGTTTCGTTATGGTTTCCCTTCTTGACATGGTCAGACTGCAGCCTTTTCGAGATTATGGCGGACACTATAGGAATGCATTGTTTGGTTTGGGTGTATAATACAGACAAATTTACCCAAACCTTACGTGTCGTATCGTGTCCACCATACCTCACAAAGGCTTAAATACTATATACACCTTTATCATGGTGCAGCAATCTTCGGAATTTATTCCTTTGATATCAACATCACCTAACTGAGGTTGGCAGAACAAAATAGTCTGGTTCCCATTTGCAAAATGATATTAGCATCCATTAGTGTTATTCGATACAAGGAACATGACCAAGATGGAGTTAAACATGATAAAGGTCTACTGCTCAAACAGACCCCAACACCTCGAAAACTGACCCGGTTTCCATTCATACAAGCTAGATCCGTTAAGGTCACCAGCATACTGCCACTCTCCAGCTCAGATATGACGGGGGATTTTTAGAGTGTGGACCGTGGGCTACTCTGTACGATCGATCCTCCATCTGCCACTTAACCCGTAAAACTAACCATTACTCAAACACATTTTGGCCTGGCTACGCAAACACATTGAATCCTATCTACTTGGAAATGAATGCGTACGAACTACTCTGGAAAGTTCTAAATAATTTACAGGTTTTTTCTCTAGACGCTAAGTGGGTGTGGTGAAGACGACATCATCCAAAATTTAAGTTGCTTTTAAGTCAGTTTTTCGTAGAAGCATATTGTAAATAATTATCCGCAAATTAAAATAACATATATATATGTTTATTTCGATAATGTAGGCATTGCACCCTAATTACACGGTCCTATTTATAAATGCACTGCGCCCTAAGAAAACCCTCTAAAACTTATAAGTTCGGTCAAGACGTTGGAATTATTTCCATAAGTTTAAAATAAGTCTCTTTTTATTGAGACATTTGTGCAGATTGCACATTACAGATAAAGTTATGAAACCAGAAAACATTCCAGTGAATTAAGTATAGGTTTAATAGTGTAATTAGAAATTAAATGTTTTGCTTCAATTTCAAGACAATGGGTTTGTATTAATTAACAGCGGATAGAAACAATTGAATATTTCAATAAACATATATAAAATAATCAAATGCTTAAACTTAATTATATATTTTGTTTAGAAGCAACAACGGGCAAACGAACGTCTAAACATTGGAAACAATTAGTTTATGGATGCGTACAAACTATCTATGATTTTGAAGAAAATATTAAATTTGGTTAATAAAATAAAACATTGTTATGAATGGTCTATGGTAATTTTAGCCACTGTTTTCGATTGTTTAGTTTGTGGATTTCATTTTTTTTTTTTTTTTTTTTCTTAAACTGTCGCGGGGGTGTCGTGGCCGAATGGTCTAGGGTGGTGGACTCAAAATCTATAATTTCTAGAATGAGAGTTCGAATCATGGCCTGCTCAGTGGCGACACTTGTGTTCTTGAGCATAATTGCTTCTCTCCGCTCAGGAGTGCAAACGGGTACCGGTGAGAGCTTAGGAGTAACCTGCAACGGACTGACATCCTGACCATGGAGAATACTGACAAGGAAACCGGATATAAACGCAGGCTTGGTGAGCTATAATGGCTCGGGACGGACTTTGTTCTACTGTTCGAAAATTATGGCGAATGCACTCGTTATCGATTACATAACTTCTTCCTAATCAAATGCTAGTAATGTTTGAAGTTTTGCATGGTGTGCAGGAGAGTTAGGGAAAAACCTCTGCTCGTCTTCTCCTGAAGACGAGCAGAATATACTGTTCGAAGCGTCGAGACCAAACCGGTTCTTCTCGGAGCCAACACTCACAAGAGACTAACTCATGGTTGTACCCGCTAAGTTTACTATTTATTTATAGTTTCTCCCTGGTCAAACGTTGTTTAGTTACAGCTGAGTTTGAGAGGGGGAGACCCACGTGGTGTTGTCTTGTAATTCTTGTTTCAAAATTGCTGTCATTAATTTGCCACAAAAATTACCACCAGCAACTCCACACCAAAGAAATAAATTGCATATTTATTGCAATCTGTTTATGTTGGTATTTTGGGGGTGGGAAAGAAAGTTGAAACAAACCTCAAAAACAACAAACAAAATGGAATGAGTGGATGTTTTTATGGTTTGAAAACCAGCGCCGTTGGCAATTACTCCAAAACGAACAGCTGTTTTTAAACTGCGAGAAAAATTCAGACAACCCAGCAATCGCGAAAAGAAAAAAAAAAAAAAACCACGGATAGCTGTCAGGAGCAACAAGAGGCAGTTTGCGAAGTGAAAGGAAGAAGACGCTGGATAAAAAGTAAAAACAACAGCGTCTCTGTGACAGCATTAAAGTCTTACCAATCTCTGATTAGGTTCACAGTGAGATGCAAAATGACTGATTAGGTTCACAGTGAGAAGCAAAATGACTGACGTGTGTCTGGATTGCTGGTGTTGATCACATCTTTCTCGTTCGTGGATGAATTGGTCTCAAGTCCTATATCCGCAAAGGCAAACCACTGATCCGATCGTCTGCTAGAAGAAAAATAAAAGAGACGAAATAAACGTGAAAAACAAAACAACACAATTACAGACAGCTGTGTTAGGGGGGATAAAAGATAGATATGTGTTTACGCCTAAAATCCTAAAGATACCAACTTAATACATTCCAGTTATATACTCCGTCAGTGACTAGGTTTTGTTTTCAAATTGGAAAGCTGGAGTTGGATTGGTTGTATAATTGCAATCTCTGGCGTCATTGCTAGATGGGAATACAGATATACTCAAAACCTTTGGGCAAAATTCCAATGCTCGACTTGATTAAAACGAGAAGAAGTGAAAGTAGTTGTAAATAAATATCCCACCCTGTTCGGTTTTTAGAGACAAGGAGGTTTTCAAAGCAAAGAACATCCACCTCGGCACTCCATACCTCGCCGAACATTCAGACTTAATTTCAAGAGAAAATATATCCCCATCGTTTTTGGAACCAATTGTTTTCGTAGGTTCGACCCCAACGCTAAGAAATAGGTCATGCTTCATGTTATTTCAGTCACAAGCTGTCTCGACTATATTATCATACACATCATCGGGTCATTTATTCCAATTTTGTTGCAGTCTTTCATAACTGGTACGTGCTCCGCGCACCCCTCATAGAGATATAATTGATAATTCGCAATTTCAATTGTTGAATGACCATAGGCTTCCAAACTCTTTAAAGGGAAGCTGTACGTTAGGTAATCACTCTTACAAATAATACCAATAACAGTCATGGTTAGAAGTCGACAGCAGCGTTTTGTTAAAAGCATTTTGAGAACCTTTTATTTCGAAGTAATATGGTTATGTAAGAAGACCAGTTGTTGTGCTCCAATACTTCCATCTGAACGCTTCGCAGATTGTGTATTTCTGCCAGGGATTAATCTTCCTATCTGGACATTCGCAAAATCTCTAAAACGTGACATCCTTTTGAAAACGATTTGTCAGAGGTTAGTTTCATTGTATACATCTACATTTATGAGTTAAAACACTCAAACCGTTACAAATTATAAAGGTATATTTGGTCTTTAAGTTGAAACTGAGACTCCACCAGTGAAAGAGCCATTATAGTCGAAATGAAAGGAGAAGGGCTAATTTGGGGAAATGTTGCCTTCGATCATACAAGCGATAAAGGCATAGTCGGAGTAAGTCATGGAACAAAAATTAGCAAAGAGGCCATCGCAATTTAAATTGCTTGCAAATATTCAATTCAATTCAATTCAATTCAATTCAATTCAATTCAATTCAATTCAATTCAATTCAATTCAATTCAATTCAATTCAATTCAATTCAATTCACATTTATTTCCACAAACACATTTCCAAAAATTACAGAATTACATGCATACATGTATAATAGACAGGAAAAGCGGGAAAGCGCGTTAAGACAATGCCCAAAATAAGCCATGTAGCTTGTAGCGGCTTGCCTTTTCATAACAAAATACATTAAACTATTCTACACCATTATTTTATTAATGTATTCTTTCGTCAACAGCACTTATCTGTAATGGCGCAGTATACAGATTTTCTAATGATATAATCAATTCAATTCACATTCTAATTCAATAATACATTTATTTCCATACTCTCAGAAAATAATAACGACAGTTATATGTATTACGGAGTAAAGCAAAATTAATATCGTTAAGTAAATAGTGTCTGTGCACCAAACTCCATGCTTATAATCAAGGGCACAATCCCTACACCAACCTAACGTACAGGGTATCACGAGTTGATATTGATTACGGTTTTAAGGTCTTTTTTTCATCCTCCTCCACGCCTCCATAAAATACAAAAAAAACTTGACTCTCTATGGAGAAAGATTGGTATCGATTCCCTTAATCTGACGTGCTGTCAGCCTGCACAGACACCTTAAAGAGGCGGTGCTCCTTAAAATAGACATGATGCAATGACGTCATACAGCCGCCATTTTGTAAACTCGATGATGAAACGATGAAAAAGCAATATATATAACTCTATGTGAAAAGGCAATTTTCACACGGCACACAAGACTTTCCAACGAACAATGCCCCGTTTAGCCTGGTGCCCTGCCCTTAACCGCATATTGTATTAAGGGACAGGTATTTATTTATACTATAACTATACGCATGTAAGTATACTTTCTCTGCGAATCTCCAGAACCATGTCATGTGAAATGACGCGAGGTCAAAGGTGAGTATGGACGTTGGCTTAACGGAAGATATCTTGCGCAGTTAACGAGCCTCGAAGTGTGACGTCATATCTGAAAGCAACTAGTACTAAGTATACAGTGCTTATCACACATTGGTGTATAGGTAAAACACTAACTGTCAATCTTAAATTGTGAACATTGTTTGCAGCGAGTATTCATGTGCACGAACGTTTGATCGTGTTGTATATTTCTTGGGTTAAAAGTACGTAAATAAAAATGTATAAAAATATTTATTTACTCGCTAAAAGCACAAGTTGCATAGAAAATATGCGTTTCTATGTGATCCAAAGATAACTTAAGAGCATAAAACATACCAAGATAACCCTACAGTTTATATCTTTAGATAAATATTAATAGTAAAACTGAGATTGATACACAACACAATACCGTCCCCCATATTGACTAATTGGCAATGCGTCTTCTGGAGATATAAAACAGTTACTTAATATCAATCACGAGAACTGGCTGGAAATAAAACCCGTTCGCGACTATGAAGAGGACGGTAAACAAAAGACCCGGCCCTGGACACTTGCACGAACCTGTAGGCGTGTTATAGACTCGCCTCGCTCGCCGGAATTTTTGTTCTACTTTTTCAGAATTTCGAATCCTTCTCCAGAATCGATAAAACGTGAATGGAATGTGATTGTTTGGCGACAACAAGCGTGCAGTTTTTTTAAATTGTGATCACAGAGAGTTTTTGTTTTTTTGCTGGCAAAAACAAAACTAACAGAAGAAGCCAAAGATGCGAGTTAATACATGGCCAAATTTTATAGAGCTGCTTTTATAATAGCACAAAAATAAGCTAAGCGAAACAATAGTTTGCTTACAAGAATAAGGTTACCAGCCATTACCGTGTCACGTGTACAATTTGGTATCCAGCTCCTTATTGCTTAGCAGATGTTTCTCAGCAGAATATTTTGCTTAAGCAGCTCTTTCTAATTGGGGCCTGATCATCGTTGGCCTATATTGGAATCAATCGAGCTCGACTATACGGCTAGCTATGTTTATGGCTGCAACGGTAGCGTACAGTGTTGTGCAACTTGTCTTCATAAAAAACCTCCCTGGCATCGAGATCCTCCGAGTAAACAATAAGACATGACATCTTCTTCTTACTGTAAACAACACCATTTTAATGCTCGAACAGTGACGGAATGTCCTTACGGGAAATTGGACATCTCTGAGCCTGTCAGTTACATTTCACACACCATGGAGACTCACAGTATCAACAACTCTGTCATTTTGAACAATATTTCTTATTGTGGAATAATATTTTGTTTAACACCCTTCAAAAATATCTGAAAGGGACCTGTTTTTGACTATAAACAAAACCAAATTAAAGCTAGACATGTTTGGTTATTGTCAAAGACCAGATTTCACACTGGGTGTATCCCAATAATTATAACAAACCTTTGTAAATTTGGGCTCAATTGGTCATCGAAGATGCAAGAAAGTTATTAATGGAAAAAACACCCTTGTTGCACAAAATAGGAGTGTTTTCAGGTTTATGAGAAAAGCTTCATGCTAAAGTCTTTCTCAGATTCAAATATTTGAGAGAGAAATTATTACAGCATTCTGAAAAAAAAAATATATGCTAATGTTAAAGGTTTCTTTTAATGCTATTAAAATCATTAAGATCTTTTTTTCTAACTGACATTCCTCAAAAAAGCAACACAAAAAATGTGTGTCTTTAATTTAGACAACTGTTTTGAACGAAAGCATGTCATGGAGTCAACGTGGGATTCGGTTGATTGAAAAGGAAAACCTTCTGTTATAATTTTTAATATAACTAAGTGTTCTCTAAACCAGAACAAAGACCCGGTATCAGCCCGCTTTCAAAGTATCATTTTAATATGCATTAGACAATATTTATTTTCATTTCATTTATTAATTTCTCAGAATATAAATACGTGACAAGATAAAAATAGGTGCGTAAAATATCAAGTAATAAAGTACTCGGGAAAACTGACTGCGGTTAGGCCTACATTTATTAATAACATAACAAGAAATGTCAAACAAACAAAGGGAAGATGAATTAAGTAAGACTTGATTGATGAAATCTTTGATTTCATTTGATTTGGGACAACGGGAACCGGTGATTCTTACCCAGGTAATATGGTTAATACTTCAATAATTCACAACAAAATACTTTACGAAAGGGTATGGCCTACACCTTTGGTGTTTAAGCAGACAAATTTGTGACTGTGAAATATTATGTGGTAAGGAGCAGTGGGGGCTGCTGATAATGTAAAAAAAACGTGTAAGAAACAACACCCTTTGAAGTAAATACACTTTTAGAAAAAAGAGGCAATCTCTCACCAATTTAAATTGAATCTCGGAAACTCTTTATGCATGAAAGGATACTGGTCGTTGACGTCGCAATTTAATCAATTACTCCTGCGTTATAGCCATGTTGCTCTTGTTTTAGTAAGTATTATTAGATGCAGAGTCATTACCAAACGTATACAGACCATTAAAGGCACTGAACACGTTTGCTAATTGTCAAGGACCAGTCTTCTCACTCAGTGTATCCCTAACCACGCAAAAAATGACAAGCCTGTGAACAAGTATACTGGTCATTGAAGTGGCAAGAAAATTATGAAAGAAAAACACCCTAGTTGTACATAATAGTGTGCTTTCAGATAGGAATAAAAGGCTTCTGGCCAGAAGTATGTCATTATTTTAGTGAGAAATTACCACTTTCTCAAAAACTAGGTTACTTCAGAGGGAGTCGTTTCTCACAATATTTTATACTATCAACAGCTCCCCATTACTCGTTACCAAGTAAGGTTTTACGATAATAACTATTTCGAGTAATTACCAAACGTGTACAATGCCTTTAAACACCATGCACGTTAACTCATCTCATGACGGCCGGCACATTTCTTTCATGTCTGTAAAAACAATATCTAGATGTCTCAGCGGACGCTTCACCCCTCCTGCTAAGACGTGTCTGCGACTATAGTTTCCCAAAGTCTCATCTGATGATTGTTTATCCTGTCAACCTTAAAGTGCCAGTACAACGCTGGCAAAAACCGTTTTTTTTGTCAATCACTGGTTGCAATAATTATACAGAGAATTTGGCAGAGTAATATGCGTCCTTATCATGGATGCTTACACTCAAAGCACCACGGACAGACATGGGCTGTTTTTTTTCAAAAACGCACCTACTTATGACAAACTATTGAGGGCGGTTGCTATTCTGTTAACATTTGAAGATCAGGTAGCACACATTCTCAAGAAATGCATCCCTGTGAAAGACTTCTTATGTCATTTCCTTTGTCCCTGAACTATAAACCATCTTCCTATAGACTTTGTACACAGAATTCCTTGTGGCGCATCCCAGTCTTTAAAGTTGCACTTAATGTAGAAATGCTCTTTCGTTGTCCTTATGGTTAAACAACCTTACGGATTGGGTATGTGTAGTCCTAAATATTCCCTTGTGGGATACAGTTTGAACAATTGACTCCCTTGTGGGGACCATTGTTTCATTGGTGTATACGACCCCACAAGGGCGCTGTCATAAGCCCCCAAACATCCCTGCGTGGACTTCCAACGTTATTTCCTTTGTCCCTGTACTTAACCAGCTTCCCATTGACTTCGTACACAACATTATTTGTGAAGCACTCTTTAGAAACACCCGATGGAGACAGTCCTTGGTCTCCATCATGAAATGAATAATTATGAGCACTACATGGCAGACCACCACGCTTTATAACACTCGAGTTTACCAAATCAAAGTTTACCGAACAGAAAAATAAAATCCTATATGAAGGACGGTTATGAAGTTGGCACTTTAAGACCACGAGGAGTGTTAATTCCCTTCCCGGTCCAGCCTTCCCGGTCCAGCCTTCACGGTCTCCCGTAGGATCAGCAGGACACATGGCAGATTTAATGGCTACAGGCAACAATCTTATTACCATAAGTACGTTTAATTAGTTTTAACAATTCTTCATCCAGTTCTTGATGTGGAGGGTTTCGTCGAGGGGGTGGTGGGGGTAAACATATTGTGTGTGATTTTATTAAAGGGTGGTGCAAAGGGGCCTTTCTCGGGAGTAAACTTGCTTTGTCTGTTGCCCTGTGTACACTTAACAACAGCAACAAAAAACAAAACAAAAAAAACAGCAACAACACAACGACAACGACGACGACGACGACGACGACGGCGACGACGAGGTCGACGACGACGACGTCGACGACGACGACAACGACGAGGTCGACGACGACGACGACGACGACAACAACAACAACAACAACAACAAACAGCAGCACCATAAATGCCTGCATTTACACCCTCTCTAAAAGCCAATAGTATATAGCATCATATCCAACGGTTTGGCTCAGTCCTTTTGCGGCACTCTCTTCAAATCTAGTTTCTTATTCATACCCAAAACATTCAATTATTTATTTAACAAAATCAAAAACAAAGCTGCAACATATTTACACTCGATAAATCCCCAGCTATCAAAACGAATCTTCAACACTGATTTGTCTAAAAACAACTCAGTAGATATTTTAACTAGGTAAAACGGACCGTTTGAAATCTCACAAAAGAAAAACAGGAAAAAAATACGGGAGAGGGGTGCGTCGCATACTCTGACTAAAAAGGTCACGAAACTTCGACCCTGTATATATCACGTTTTTAATAACCATTTTTCTTGATACTATAAGATGCATATTGGAACAAGCAGTTTGGCCCGTGGGCATCAGCTACTACCGAGGATTGCATGTGACATAAAACCCGTTTTATTGCTTACCAAGATAAAACAAAAAGCCGATAAAATATGCCTGTGAAAATAAAACAGTTTAGGATGAGGCAGTGCCGTAAGCGAAGATGCTTAATATTGTTAAGATCCCGTTGAGGATATCATTCATAGTTTGCATGCGAGAAACGTATAGCTGGTGCTTTCTTAGTGTTTTTGACGATTCGTGTAAAGAATTACGTTGTTTGGGTATGTGAGTGCGCCCTCTAAATCGTCCAACTCTCGCGTAACAGACTTTGCATTGGCCAACCACAACCGTTTTTTTTTAGATCGCCGAATTTTTGATTGCAAGGTGAAACGTTTCTCAAAATGCAATATCGTTTATACACCGCTTCTGTACTTCTAACGAAGTAAGTTAATTTATTGCTATAAATTTTTCAGTAATTTTTTTTCAAACGTATACACTAGACCCTTAAGCATACCCATAGAGTGGCCACAAATCATGTTTTTACCAGCTGAAAATTGAGTTGGTTTAGAGGTAGATAATTGCTTTGTCACCTTTTAGGCTTGACCCTGGCTTTTTAAATACAATCTCAGATACAGTTGAAAGCTCTCAACCCCAGCCTTATCTATTCAATACACAGTTGCCCCCCCCCCCCCCCCCACTGGACGTTTCATAATCAAATTACCCATTACAATTAAAGTGAAAGTACATGAATTATGAAAAGTAAAAATGATAATAAATTAATAACAAATCCTTCAAATTATTATATATCTAAATTATGTAATTTCGTGTTGCATCAAAATGAAGTAATATTATTTTATAGGGTAAAATTACTTCCATTATCTGTATGATGTTCATAATTTTTTTCAAACGATTCATGCCCACCCATCGCTATTGTTACAACTACCACTAGTCTCCGACACCAAAAACAAATCCGTAATGATCCGCCCGGACGGACACCATATTGGACCAACATAAAAAAAAAACACTAGCCCAAAGTCTCCCCGGTGGGTATAAAGCAGGATTATATTCCGGAACCCCCCGGCCATCACCTGTAGTTCCGACCCCCCCGTGCACGCAGCCAACTCGTCCCCACAGGAACAATTTTTACTACCTTTCGTGTTGTTATATTGAGGGAGAGAATGGTGGAGCACGCATTGGGCTCGAGGGGGTTATCGAACGTGGAGGGGGGTTTTAATTCATCAGGTGAGGGAGGAGGTGTCGGGGTCGAAAAATACCGTACTATTTAAAGGGACTAAACATGTTTGGTAATAGTCAAAGACCAGTGTGCTTACTTGGTGTATCACAACATATGCACAAAATAACAAACCTTTTAGAAGTATAGGCTTAATTGATCATCGAATTTGCAAGAGAATAGTGAAAGAAAAAACCACCAATTTGTATTTCTTTATGTGCTTTTTATATGCATAATGAAAGGCTTCAACTGATGGTAACTTACGCTATACAGAGTGAGTAATTACCTCGCTTACGTTACTTCAGAGGGAGCCGTTTCTCACAATGTTTAATACTATCAACAGCTCTCCATTGCTCGTTACCAAGTAAGTTTTATGCTAGCAATTATTTCGGGAAATTACCAAAAGTGTCCAGTGCCTTTTTAAAGGGTTTGGGTACTTTAATACAACACAAAACACAAATGTCCACAGATTTGCATTAAACATTACAAGGTCTAACGATAATGGTGTTAGAAAGCTTCCCTTTAAATATGAGGTGTTGTAGTTTTTAAATAAAACGAGTAGCACAATTTCACGAAGAAAACAATCGTCTCAAAGAGACAAACAATTTTTAGCATCCAACGGATTTACGAGACTCTCCTGAAAACATTTCTGTGATTTTTATGGTTTTCTTCTTAACAACGTGACGACTAATGAAACTGCAACTTCTACATGTAAACTTTAATGCATACCTCTCCATTCACAGTGAGTATGGATTCAGGTTATAGCCACAAACTTAACTACAAAAGGATATCAGCAGCCGATTTCACGAAACTTTACGCAACTGCGTAAGTCCACTTGCGCAACGTGCGCCATAAACGTTGCGCAAGTGGACTTACGCAGTTACGTACAGTTTCGTGAAATCGGCTACTGAACCCTTTAAAGGGGACGGTTTCTGAAAGAGGACACTCAAACGATTTTGATCGTGAGTTACAAACTGAAGGAGTTTTATCCAATTTGAATAGATTAACAGGTAAGTGGACAAGTACCAAGTATTTCGAGGGTGGGAGCTCGGAGAGCAATGGGGCGAGGTTTACGTTGAGATGGGTGAAACATTTCTCATGAATACAACTTGACACAAAAATAAGCAACACTACCACTACCAGGCCAACAACCAACAACAAACACCCACACCGTGGTCCAGTGGTTAGACTGCTGGGCTTGTATGTACAAGGTTGAGGGCTCAAATCCTACCAATCTAACCGCTGATTACACAATGACTAGAATAAGTATTGTCTTCATAGTTACTGATTGAATCACAATTTATCGATTTGCGCAATCATAATCATGTTTGTATGAGAGAGATTGGCTTTTGCCACTTTGGTTAGACTGCTGGACTTGCAATCACAAGGTTGTGGGTTCGATTCCTACCAAACTAACGGCTGACTTCACAAATAAGTAGTGTCTTATAGTTACTGAATCACAAGTGTTCGTATGTGAGAGAGCGGCTGTTGTTGCCAACTTGGTGTTTGAATCTTGTTGGAGTTTGCCGAGTTCCCTTGAAGGGAAGATCATCTAAACAAACAAACAAACGAACGAACGAACGAACGAACGAACGAACGAACAAACAAACAAACAACCAAACAAACAAACAAACGAACAAACAAACTCCAAAGAGGACAAACAAACGAATGTCTCACAATATCTCTCACAAAGAGCCAAACCAAACCAAGTCATATTTAATAATAATAATAATAAAAAGATATTTATAAAGCGCCAAATTGCCAAAAAGGCCTCAAAGCGCTAGATACAAAGGAAAAAAGCAGTTTGCAAAATACAAGATTACAATACAGAGGGTTTCCGATAAAAAAACCATTTAAAAAGACAATTACAAAAAGAGCTACAAGGCAGTTTATGAAAAAAAACAAATCTGGACCAGCCAGTGAGAAAAAATAGAAACAACTCTACAAAAACAGTTAAAAAGGAAACAAAATACAATTAATTAAAATAATATTGCCTAAAAAGGTATGTCTTCAGATGACGCCTAAAAATGTCAATACATAATACTGTTATTCGACGTTTCGATCTGTTGTGAACTGACCGTCTTCAGGGAAAAAATAAAATGAACCTTTTATATTTCACCCACGGACATGGTTGAGAAGAGTATCAAAATAAATAACCATAATATATTAGGCCTAAAGGAGCATTTTCTGGTCTCAGCTGTTGAGCAAAATAATCACAAGGACCAGCCCCGCATCACAGAGAAGGTTGTCAAACTGTTTTTGTATCTCTAATCATTTCTAGTAATTATACCGACATATGATTTTGAAGCCCGGAAATTAAGTTCATGACAAACGCCCTAACCATGATCAGCTGCGTAAAGGGAATAATTGCCAAATTTGGTCCGTCATTAGCGCAAAGCTAGACAAGAATAACAACCGGAAAGAGTGTTCATTGAAATCATGTTTATTTGTTTGTTTTATTCCAATGTGCACCGAGGTATCAATGGGAAAACAAATGTATTTTGACAAATCAACTATTATCAAATAAAAACCACAAGGGAAACTGATTTGGATAAATTTTACAGAGGGAGACCGCCGTTATATGGATAGATAGCTTAGTTGGTAGAGCGCCGGGACTTTGATCAATATCGGAGGTCGTTGGTTCGAGTTCCACTCTGATCAAGTTGTCTTTATTCAACCACAAATCCGATATGTTAACATTAAATTAATAAGACTCGTCTGGCTAAAATCAGAGGTTTTCTACAGCAAGACATGATTTGCAGTAATTTTCGGTAACGAACCGCTTCTTGGCGGCGGCGAAATGAGTGGGCTACATTGCTAACTATATGCTTTCATCACAGTTGCTACGAAAAAAAAGAAAAAAAAAAAAAGGAGAAACAAACAAAGAGGACACAAAACCGTTGGGGAATTAGAAAAACTGTGCCGTAATTAACACCTCGTATCATTGATTAAAATTGAGGCTTTAGGGACAAAATGCACTCTTGAAAAATAAACAAAATTCATGATTTAAAAAACATTTATCGGTGGTTTTACATTTCATTACCAAGTATAACTCGTTATTTGAATACTTAAAAACAAAAAGAAAAAGGACCGACGTCTTTTAGCTTATAGTATGATAATGTCGCATATGTTTTGTATCAAATCCGAGCTCATAAATAATTATAAACACAGAGGTCAGGACTTGGCCTGTATTACAAGCAAATGTATCAGACAGTTTACAGTAAGGCCAAAGTTAAATCTGACATTATTGTTTTGCTGCAAACATTATTATAAGATATAAGAACCAGTGAATCTAAATCACACAATAAAAAGTTCCCCAAAATGTGAGTACAAGTATAATGATAGTTAAAAAACAAAATTATGTGGCGATTATAATAATTATTTGCTGCCATTGGAGTAAACATAACAACACCACTTGCTGGATTTACCCACTAATAATTTGTGTTTTCTCTCAATATGGTTATTTACTAGTATTGAGCCAGTATACAAGTTCCAATCATCGGATGTATTTTTTTTACACCATTTTTAACAATTACAGCGGTCTATCCAATTAGGGAAACTGGGGATTACTGAGGACATTGTGCCCCGGTGTGGGGTCTGCTCTCCCAGCCTTCAAGAACTCACTCCCACGTCGAATGTCATTCGATAGCCCCCCTGTTGTAGTTTTTTACTTTAGAAAAAAGTGAAAGCCAATTTGGCGGCAAATTGGGTTGTTAGTTTCCGATTGGCATGATGGTGCGGCGTAATGCTAGACGATACACTCTCCCTTTGGGACAAGGAGTGCCTATTTCTCCCAGGAGTTTTCTAGAATTATTTCCATACGGCTGGGCATTGCAATCAGTAAACATTTTTTTTCTGCGGCTCATTTCTGTTTTGTTTTTGTTTCAAAAGGCTCGAGTGAATAAACTCATTCAGATTCCACAGGGGAGAGTGTTAAACAAATCGACAATTATGAACGTAGATCAATAGAGGGCGCTACGTTCTGCAGTGCACTATAAGTAGACGATAAAATAAAGAGAACATCTTGCCACAAATTTTATGATACAGGTTTTGCTTCTGTGAATCAAACTATTCAATAGGCACGGTTTATAATGAATTGTTGATAATGCTAAAAAATTAGGCCCTGGAATTGTTGACTTTCAACCGAAAGAGTTGTTCGTATCCTTGTCCCTAAAAATAGCCATATTTTGCTGAAGAGAGATTATTGTTCGGGCCAGTTTATTTGTCCGGAGATGTTTTTATTTTGGAGTAATATACTGAAGAAAAAATAAACAAAAAACCGAAGTTTATCGTTATTTTGATTATTTTTCAGGAGACTGGCTCTCCTACAGGTGTTTTTGAATAAGTGCCGTTCGTTGCTCTTCTGAGCGTCTGTGTGTGCGGTGAACCTATGCCTGTTATGTTTTGCAGTTGACAAGCTTTAAAACAAAAAATACGGAGAACGGAAACAAAAGAGGGCGCCCTATGAATTTATTGTCTTCTGTATCTCACTATTAACTTAGCATAATATTGTGTTGGTAATAAACAAAAATAATAATAGCAGCACATGTGAGATATTAAACTATACACCAAGAGGGCGCTGAATACGACAATAACACCACGGGTGCCATGGATTACCACAGGTATGGGTGCGTTCGTTAAGCTTCCCTGGGTCGACCCCGGTCTGCCCCGGTACGTTCGAATAGCTTTGACGGGGCTCACCCGGGTCAGCCCCCAGTACCCTGCTTGTGGAGTGGGTCACTTGGGGGTGACCTGAGGTGCATGCCGTCACCACGAGAAGGCGAGTGTGATCATTCCATTAGCTCTTGTAAAGGGCTCACCCGAGTGAGCACCGCGGGGGAAGACCCAGGGAAGCTAAACGAAGTTCCCTAAAACAATAATGACAATTCAAATTTAATAGTTACGAGTATGATGCGCAACTGATAACTATGAAATTGGTGAGGTAGGTTGATTAACATACCAGAGTGGAGCTGTAATGCTGGTGGAAGGGAAGTTAAGATTCTGGCCACAAACCATCTTAGCTTGTTTTGTGTATAGCAATCAGACTGCGCTTGCCATCGATGATAGTAGCACAAAAAAGGCACTTCGTAGCATCACGTCGCCCGGGCATTTAGACCCTAACCACGGCGGAGTACACTGCCCCTGCAGCCCAGCTTAGACAACTACTCCCATAATCACTTTGTGGAATGTTCGACTGGGTAGATCGATGTACTTATGGAAAGACCAACAAGTACCAACTGTGTTATTGTTCACAATTATAGCTACATGAAAAGGTTATGCAAGACCAAGAAAGGGGGGGGGGGGGGTGGGTATTGTGCTCTCTTTAGCCATTGCGTTCTGGTCACAATCCATAAGAATAACAATTTAAAAAAACGAGAAAAAAAACAGTTTATTTACACTCTCTTTCTCAGCAATGTGAACATTATTTACAGTCGGCCTATTACTTTTTTTTCAAGTGTCATGGGTGGTTAGTTTTATATAAATTGCGTAAAAAAACATAACCAAACTTGTTTCATTGATTTGTTGCAGTGGATAACGTGTATGAATGGGTCCAGGTGGGAAATTCAAATGAGTCCCTGAATAAAAACGAGTCATGATATCGACGTGATTTGAACTTTTTGTACGGTTCATCCCCTGATTTTATTCAATAACCGCAATGTTTGAAAAGAGATCAGGACCAAATTTCATAAAGCCACTGAAGTAGAAAATGTTGCTGGCAAACTCCGTGCTCAGCAAAAATTAATTTATAGAATACCAGCCCGAAGTGGTGCATGGACGTGATCTTTTGGATGGAAATCTAATTCCAGTAAGTTGTGCTTAGCTACGTATTGTGCTTAAATGAAATTGGGCACTGGTTCCTCTGAAAGTATACAATCCTTCTATACCCATCTAAATTTTTTGTTACGATCTTGTTTTGATGATATCAATTTTCACCTTTTAAATAATAGGTTGCATAAACCCACTAAGTACTCTTCAGGTTTTGCGAAAGACTTGAGATTTGATTTTCAACAAGAAAATGAAGGGAAGGATTTCCCAATTTCCAATCCCCCAAGCAACAAACGAAAGCTCCAATAAATTTAAATGACGGCAAAACATACCAGCGTTAATAATGTTGCGTGTGTAACGTACCGTTCGAAACATTTACTGCATCGCTAGATATGGGCGGGCACATCCACTTCATATGACGTAGGGACGATAATAAAAAAAGGAGGGAACAGTTTCCAGCTAAGCACAATTTCGAGTTTGGGTCATAACTTGTGGATTTCGGCGTGAAATTTTGACAGGTGGTGGGTTATTCAAGGATGAAAAGAGCTAGGGATATAAATCGGTGTTGATGGGGGAAAAAATCATGTTTACTTTAAGGTGTTTATAAGTCTTCAATAACACAATTTACATCGGATTTCTTTGTCTGAAGGTAAAAATCTATTTCATAGTGAAATCGTTGTTTATTTTGAAAGGTTCATCTTTCAGGGTTCTGTTCCTTTTACTTGTTTATGTAAATATCTCGTGCTGTTACGTTTCAATAAGATATGGATGCCGTGATTGGGTCATAGAGAACTGTATATTATGTCGGCCTTTTCAAGGTAATAATTTGGGGGGCTAATCATTCTTACTCGCAGCTAAGAGCTGAGTTGCGAAGGCTACAACGTGTTCGAGAAGCAGGCATGCAAGGGCGCCTTTGGCTGCCAGCCACACCGACCCATTATGACCACGGAGCACAGCCAAGATCAAAAGTGTTTTATTTTTACCGAGGGAGGAAAACCGGATGGTCTTGAAAACCCTCGTGGCACAGCAGAGAACCAACGCACAACTCAACTCACATATGGCCCTAGCCTGGAATCGAACCGGGGTCACCTTGGCGAGAGGCGAGCGCTTTACGCACAAGCCGACCGTGCCACCCTTATATCTTATTGTTTTAGTAAACACACGTCAGAATCAATCAACCAGAATTATGTTTAACGTAGCTTATAAGAACTAAGTAAGAAAAAGCAGGTTTTCGACATCGTGACGTCATCAGGTTTATCGAATAAAATAAATACAATACTATAGCATTAATACAATAAAGTTCTGTGACGTCAGAAACTGACCAAGACGACGACTCTCATTGATCCTCAACAATTCCTGCCTGACTCGGTCTAGCGAATACCAAGTAGTAAGTTGTTTACAAATGAGCATTCGTTATATAAAAACAGAGAAACGTCTACTGCAAACAGAATACATTTCCCTTTAGGAATATAAGAATTATTTATCAGATTTCCAAATCAATATTCAAGCCAGTCCCTTCGAAAGTTGCGCTTATTTTTGACTTTATTTCGTCAAGTTGTTTGTCGGTGTACTTCCCTTTCCAAGTGCCGACTTTACCTGAGGAAGGACATTAAACAAAGAAATACATGAATAAATAAACACATAGTTACACTTCCATTGTCATTTTAAATTGGGGACTTTTGGTACGCTAGGTGGCAGCAGATTTACATGGTAAAATTAATTGCTGTCAATATGTACGCATGCTCTGAATTACGTGCACATTAATTACCTTTACCTGGCAAGTCTGCTGCCACCTAGCGTTCCAATATCTCCCGTTCATCCAACTTGTTTATTTATTTATTTATTTGGTTTAATTTATTCATTCACTATTTTGTTTACTGCGTTTTATTAATTATTTTGTGTTCATTTATTCACTGCATCATGTATTCGAATAATTTATTCAGATAGTTATTTTTATTGATTATAGGTAGTTTTTTGTTTTTTGTATACCTTTATCGAGGAAATGTTTGATGCCATGTATTCGTGTACGAAACTTATTGTCAGGCTCAGACTCCTCCAGTTGTTGGTACGTTTGCACCATTCCTCCGAAGGCAGTCAACTCGACTATGCGATTGACTTGCTCCACCGACAGAGGGCGCTGTAAGAACGCAGCAATCGCCTGGACGGTCGCTCGAAGATCCTGCATTATTTGAAAGAAACCATTTTGTGTCAAATGACTTTTATAGTTTCTCCATATTTCATAACAATAATAAAGTGGCTTCCTAATAATGAAACTTATATCGGTGCCTCAATGACGGTTAGCAGAGATATGAAATTGTACCCCGGTTACTTACCCGATGTGCATCTTCGTATTTCAATAGCAGCACATTTTCTTTAAACTGCTGCTGTTTCGTCCAGTAGCTCAAAACATGACGGAACCAAGTGCCACCTGTGACTGTAACAATGAAGGAGAAATAGGGTGGGGTGCAATAACGTCTAGAAACGCCAATAGAAAAGTCTTATTAGGCAGTGAAAGCTCAAACATTTTGTGCAACAAGGGTGCTTTTCCTTGTATTATTCTCTTGCAACCTCGATGACCAATTGAGTCCAAGTTTACACGGATTTGGTATTTTATGCATTGGGGATATTTTATGTAATGAAAAAAAAGGACGAACAATCTTACCATCATCAGTCATACTGTACTGTATAAAATCAGGCCAAGCTTGAACTAATTCAGGTAACATATTCCCATACAATGTGTGCTGGGAAGCAAAAACATCCAGTGGATTTCGTACCATACTCAACACCTATGGAATAACAAAAAAGGTCAATTTGTACCTTCCATGACCCTCTGGCAGGCAAGATACTGCACTGGTCATAGTGAGCAAATTTACATCTTCACCAACATTTCCACTAAATTAAAAGGTAACAAAGGGTAACAGGTGAGCTCTTTTTTAATGTGCCCCAAAAGTAATGAACAACAACTTTTTAAAAAACCAAAATAGGCTTGTGCAGTCCTAAAAGATCAATATTCACCTTGATGTCTTTCGTGTGCCAAACCTGCGATGGCAAAAACTCAGCAGCCATATGAGTAACAATAACCCTCGGGCAACTCGATGGCCATTTCTCAATCACTTTGTACCCAGCTACTGCTGGTAACTTAGGGTTAGATCGAAAGTTCATCTCAAAGACCTGATCCTGGGTGACCCTGTTAGCCTTGGTAGGGTCTGCGTCTGCGACTATCAGCAAGGCTATCTCGATTAACCAATGGGTACCTTTGATAAAGGAGATAAAAAATGCGTTAGTCACTACTGCACATCACCAAAAACCTTCAGGGTGCCACCATATTATACCTTTGTTGAAAATTAAACATGAAACATAAATAATAAAAAAATAAAATAAAAAAAATGATAAATAAATAACAGAGAGACAAAAAAAACAAAAAAACAAAAAACAAGCAGCTTTAGGGGACGGAGTGCACAATAGTTTCATCACATGGGTGCCACAGAACATGTTACCATTGTTTACACAGGACAGAGGCACTTGTACAGCCCCCCCCCCCCCTCTGCTGAAAATATGCTGTGATGACCAACGAGAAAATAATTTTAAAAAAATTGCGTTTTTAGTGTTTGTAGTGCATGTGTGTATTAAATGTGTAATAAATAGAACATAATTGTATTTGTTTTCATTTATTAAAATAAGTAACAGTTAAATAAACACAAGTTATATTAGAACAAAATAAATAAGTTGCTCCCATATTATGGCAAACTTCAATGACCAGGCCTATCCGGTTGGTGTATGGTTTTGTGTCAAAGCAACCTTAGGCAAAGTGTTTGACCCTCAGGCATCGGCTATGTCATTGTGTCTGTGCATAAACATGACCCTGTGTTCAATACACGTGGGGTGTTTGAATGGCGCACCCGTTGGTTGACCCTAAAAGAGAATTGACCTTGCAACTACAAGATTGTTCCCGAAAGCACAGTCAGTCTTGGCTATAGGTAGACCATTACAGCCATGTACCTTATGTGTACTAGACTATTAGTAGTAGTGTTTGGGCTCGAATAAGCTCCAAATAATAATAACTTGAAATCTTGTAAAGCGCTCATGTGGCGCTATTTATGAATACAAACAATAACAATACACCATGTACAATAGCCAACATTGAAACGTTAGCCTAAGCTAAGAAGAAGATCACATCATGTGTTAGTTCGAGAAATGCAATACAAATACTAAAGAGTCTGATTTCCCCTGCTTGTTAACACTTCCCTCATGTATAAAAACAAAGTGTGCTGTAAGGGAGTTTGAGGGACTTGCACAAAATCGTCAAACGCATTTCATATTAAGCAATAAAAAGTATTTTGAACATTCGAGCTATAGCTACCGCCCGCGTGTACACAATATTGACTCACCACTACGTGGTACAGTTGCAAGGAAAATGTCATCGTGTCTGACCTCGAAGTTCTCAATATCGACCAAAGTCTTCTCATCTGTGATCGTGGAATCGAATACAACCCCCTTTCGTCTGTAGTAAATATCCTTTCCAGTAGGACCGAAGGGAGCACATCTTTCCTCAGTTTGATTACCAGACATCTTTCTTATAGAACTGTAGACTTGATTTCAAGTCTAAGATCGCGGTTATATCAGCACCAGCCACGCAAAACTCTCACACAGATTAGCTATTAAGCCCCAACTCGCAATACGTAGGCTATTATGATGGAGGTTAATCCACAAGAGGGCGCTACCTGTTGCTTGAGTTGCCTTTATAATGAAAATCAGATGCGACTTTTTTATTCAGATATCAATATAAACCACAAGGGACACTGATGGGTAAATTGTAATTGTTGGGGTTGAACAAAGAATTGACTGGAGTGGGATTCGAACCAACGACTTCCGGATTAACGTGCTTTTGAAAGGCGGCAGGTTTTCTCATAATTATTTATAATGGGATGAGGTCAAATTTTTAAGATTTCTTTCTTCAGTCTACAAAAGATACTATGTTCAGCACTTTGGAAATCACTCGATAAAAACACGCAAAACTCACAAGCACTCGACAAACAAAAATTAATAATTGTACATTTTTGCCATTTTGGTCGACTAAATAATAATAAAAAATAAAAAAAAGCGTGAAGGACACATATCGGTATGGAATAATTTAAAGGAAAATAACACTTAAAATATTATATGGAATTACCTCTTCTTTCGATATGATTGGTCAAGCCGTTGGAACAAGGGCGTGTCTTATCTGCACGTGATTCCAGGTGTGCACGCACGATGTCGTTGGTCCTCAGTGCACTAGAAAGTGTTACACATAATTCAAGCGAAGCTTCTGACATTTCAGTCTGACATCTTAGTGTTTATCTGCATCAGCAACACAAATCGCACATCGATTGGACTAGTAACACGCTTAAAATGCCGATTTCTATGGTCGCCCCCTCCGGTGCCGGCCGCGAGAGGCACTATGGACTGTACAAGTCTCGGGCGTATAGACCTTTTCGCAAATACCGGGGCGCGCGCGTAAAGCTAGGAATTAGGTGCATTGTGGTCTAGCTGGTATCCAAATTTGATCCATATATATCCCACAATGCACCTCATTCAACAGTCTGCGCGTGCGCATTGGTATTTGCGATAAGGTCTATTGGACGAGAAAACACGTCAAACGGAGAACATTATCAATTGTTATTCTCAAGATTTATTGTTTTCTATCGAGAAAAACAATGCACAACACACAATATTCATTAAAGATTTTATAAAATCCGGCGTACAGTACGCTTGACGCATTTCATAGAGTTTTATTGTCGTTTTTCTTTTTTCCTTTTTTTTTTTTTTTTGGGGGGGGGGTAATAAATAAGTTTTTTTTTCATATTATGTTATCACTAAGTTTTACATTTCAAACAATCTATATATTATAGTTTCATGGTCATAAACTACGTTGAACTAAAATAATCAAAGAAACAAAATCTCGCCCACGGAAACTCCAGAATGATTGGGACCACAACCAATGGTCCCGGCGACACGTGAATAATAAAATATTGAAACTTCATTAACTGAAGATTTCTTAAAATAAGGATGCGTCAAGTTGCATATTTTTTATCATCTCTAACCAGACATCACCTGGACACAGTGTTGCTGGTATCCTGCCACTCGAAAGAACGAATGATAATGAAAGACACTTCAACTTTTTTTCATTAGAATTCCTCAAAATAGACACCGGATTAGTTTCAAGTGCTCTGTGCGTAAAGTATAAGAAAACTTCAAAGCGAATAAAACTTAATTTCATCAGAAAACAACAACCTCGAGGTGAAGTGTTGCTTTAAACCTCTAGTTCATCACAGGTATCCATAAAGTAGTTACTTTATTAAAATTATAATTATGTCGAAGAGTCATCTGTTTCAATCTTGAAGCTTTAGCATTATGGAGTGAAGGATTTAAGAATATAAACTATAAAAGTACACTAAGTAATAGTACACTTGAGAGTTTAGCAACCATGTAATAATTCTCTTTTTTGCTCTGAAAACCCTTTTTTGTCTCGACATTTCGAACCGTAGGCCTGTACTCTGCTTGTCTTCAAGAAAAGAGCAGAGTACACTGTTCGAAACGTCAAGACCAAAACTGACTCTTTTCTTTCAGAGCCCACAAAGTACCCGTAAGTTTGTAAATGATTTAGTTTAAGTTCTCAAATCTGTTGAAAAAAATAAACTTACAAACTTTCAATTAAATAAAAGATAGCCTCTCTCATAATTGGTTGGTTTTTTTTTTCGTTTTTTGTACTGTGTGATAAGGCCATTTGTTTTTGTTCTGCATTTATTTAAAGTTTTACAACCTCTTAAGTGACGCGACGTACAACGCGACAGAAAAGTCTATCCTTGCAGAAGGACTAGGGACCAGTCTAGATTTCTGCCTGGTGTGAGGGTGGACGTTGAGGGCGCATTCATAAGATAAGTGTGCAAAATTTGACACATTTTTCGTGGTTTTCGTCGTGATTCACAGTCACCGTTCGGTATGTAAAACAGCTGTTATTGTTAACTTATGATCGTATTGTTAGCACACATGGTTTGAGATAAACGCACAGCCTTGTTTCTTGCTTTTATCCAACTGAACTAGGCTTTCTTTTTCAGGGGAGGGGAAAAAAACATTATTACTCACCCATCCATTTTTTTCTTCTTGCCGCCTGCGTGTGCGTAGAAAGTTTGACTCGGAGAAGAACAGTAATCTGTCATCGTAATCTGTCATCTGTCTCGCTACCTCGACATGGTGTGACTTTACTATAATTAGAGAGTGAATATCATCTACGTACATGTATCGTTGTTGTAGAGTCGTTATATCTACTCCGTTCATTTCGCATGCTTTACTTTTTTTTGTAGAGAAACTCAGCACAGTAAAGCATGTTGATGTAAACCATACATTACATGGTCCCTAGAGGGCGCTTTTCTACTCAACAACAAACAAATACAGTTATTTTCTCTTCATCATCAAAAAGTCATTACACAAGCAAAAAGAGTAGTTTGTTGACTTTGGTAATTTTAAAAGAAATTTTATACACTGTTTTTAAAATCCCATTTATTTAAAATAGTTGATAGCGTCATTTTTTTGTTCCAAAAAAGTTGTGAAAGTAGAAACACCAGAAAGTTCGAGAGATGGAATTGAGAATTTTTTTCTTTTAATCAAAGTCAAGTTTTAATTAATTTTATAACTTATATTTGGGACAATTATCTTTCAATGCAACATGTAATTTTAACCTTTTTTAATTTATTTTTTCTTTAGGAAGGAAGGTGCCAACTGCCAATATATATCGAGATGATGGTGTAGGACTTTAATAACCAAGCATGGAGCTCAACACTTTGTGGACGCAAGGCCATACCCAGTCAATACTCTGTGTAGATGCTAACAAAGATGGTCACGTGGCATCCGGGGGCGACTGTGGGGAGATTTGCCTCTGGAGTCCCGACGGAAAAATCGTCTCGAAGCGGACTTTTCAATCTGAGTCGTGTGTCAACAGCATGTGTTTCTCCCCTGCTCAGCCCTCGTTACTTTATATCTCAGTGGGGGAAGTCGTCCAATTGTTTGATATCCGCTGTCCGATGGATTCCTCGATGGCTCGATTTGCGTACAATAAGGATGATATTAACCAGCTCGCCATCGATCCCAAAGATACTTTTCTAGCGGCATGCGACGACGACGGGGTAGTGAAAATCATCGACGTTCAAAATCGTAAAGTGTTCAAGACGTTAAAGGGGCACGATAACATCTGCTCCAGTGTTGCGTTTCATCCACAGGTGCCCCGCGAGATGGCAACCGGTGGATTCGATTGCCTCGTGAACACCTGGGACATCTCTAAAGGGCGCCCTCTGGTGTCCTTAAACATGCAAGAGATGATTTCGGCCGAGGAGAGTGCCGATGAAGCAGCTAGCCCGTACACCATCAACCCACCATTCATTCATTCCGTCAAGTTCTCTAGGGACGGTGGTCTGCTTGTTTGCGGGCTGGAGAATGGACAAGTGCAACTCCTTGATAGAAAGGGACGGCGAAACTTGCAGCCGAGACAAGCTTTGGTTGGACACAGCCTTGGCGTGACACAAGTTTGCTTCTTGCCGGAAGCTCCAGGGCAAAGTAAAGACTTGCTCTTATCGGCAGGAAACGATTGCAAGTTGCTTGTTTGGGATCTGAACGTCAACCCCGAACAAAAACATTCTCAAGATATCACAGCGGAAAAACCTTCAGAGAGCACCGGCGGAGGTCAGACGTCTAATAATCCTGACGTCATTTTGGAAGCTGAAACTGTGGATTCGAGAACTGACAAGTTAAGCGACAGTTCTCATGATGACTGTACGCCAGACTCGCCAAGTAAAAGATCGCCGATTATTAGCCTTGAACACAAGGAGAAGATTAACTGGGTCAGACCAGTACAGTCATCAGGTGGCAAAAGTATGGTTTTTGTGGCGGATGTTTCAAAAAATCTTTCGGTATACCAATGGTAGCGTTAAAGTTATATTAACCCCCCTCCCCCCAGTGCCTAACGGTTAAACCAGCTAGGAGAAAAATCCTTGTGACTAAACCATGTAAGGTTTTACTTATGAAAATCGTGTTGGTAATTGATCAACTGTGACGTGTCATTTAAAAGCACCGAGTTCAAACTCTGGTGATTCTGATCAGCAGAGTATAGGTTCAAGTCCCTGACATGATATCTGTGTCCTTTAAACGCAAGACACTTAACCATGATGCTTCGTACTTCAGATGGGAAGTAAAGTCATTGTTCCCAGGTGTTGTGTACCGCCTGTAAAAGAACCCACTTCACTTGTTCGAAAATAGAAGGGCTTCGCCCCGGTGTTCCTGGTTTGATTGCGCCACATTAACTTGTTAACCATACATAGTGCTATACATGTATGATGTAGTCCGACATACCTTGCAGGAAAATACTTGTTTAAAGCGCCTTGAGCGTCACTAAGTGCATTAAAGTTCACCGAGGGCATTTATGCGTTTATTATATTAATATCTTTTTAACATTTTATCACAACTCTTGAACACAGGTTTTACTTTGTAAATCACCGATTCTTTATTTTTGTCCTATCAAGCTAGCATAATTATTTTTTTCTCGTATATTTGTTTCATTTGTTTACACAATTCTTAGATACAAAGGAAACCCAAAACTAACATACCTTTCTTTAAGCTGCAAGACGAAAAAAAAAATAAAAATATATATATATATAAATCATGCTGTCGTGTTACTTTGTGCCTTTTTTTTCTTTGGTAAAAGGCACTTCTCTGTGAGAGAAATATCAATTTATATTGAAACATTTCAATGTTAAAAGAGGCACCAAAACAAAATCACCAAAACAAAATGACTAGGGGTGGATTTCACAAAGAGTTACTCGTCCTAAGCCTTGGAGGTCTACCTCCATGTCCTTGGGACTTGCCATACATTTTTAATATCTCTTATAGTACAAGTCCTAAGTTAGGACTAGTCATAACTCTTTGTGCAATCGACCCCTGGGCAAAATTTCATAGAGCTGATAAGCACAAAAATTTGCTTGGCATGAAACTTCTTCCTCGATAAAAAAAAGGGATTACCAACCAAATTTAATTTTGTTACACATATATAGCTTGTTGATGGTATTTAGCTGTTGTTTGCTAAATCCTGAAAATCACAAGGAAATTTGGTTGGTAATCCTGTTTTTATCAAGGCAAAAAGTTTCATGCTATGCAATTTTTTTTCAATTAAGCTTTCTTTTCAAATACAGAAAAGATTAAATGAAATATATACGCATTGTTAATGAGGGTACAGAAGAGGAATGTTTGTTAAATATTTACAGTACTTTAAATAGAAAAAGGAAAAACAGTACTGACTCCTAAAAAAAAAAACGGGTAAGCTGGTCAACCTAGTATAATACTGATAAAATAAATGCCTTAAAGGAACATTACAGAATTGGTAGGAAAAAACTTGTCTTAGTTCACAGATTTACATGAAACTGTACACGGTCTAAAGATGATGATAGTAGAAACACCCCTTGAAATATTTCTGTTTGAAATGTGATATTTTGATGAGAAATAAATAAAACTAATTGTCCGTTTAAAGTATATCGCATAGTGAGTGTTTTACTGTTTTTTTTTCTTTTTTTTAATGGATGTCATGCAAAAAATATGTTATAAGTTTTTGCACTACAGTATAATAAAAACTTGTTATTATTGGCTTATTATTTTGACTAAAAATTACGTCCAGCAAACCAAAGAATACTGGTCCCTCCATGTCCAAAAAGTCCTAAATAACAGCTCTGGTCCAAACCAGACTCGTAAGTTGTTTTATGTTAAAGCCATTATACACTTACGGTACAGAAAAGAAGAAAAACAAGTTTACAGATTTACAAATAATTTACAGGGCTTACAGAAGTTACTGGTGAAAGACTTCTCTTGAAATATTGTTCCATGAAATGCTTTACTTTTTGGGAAAACATTAAAACAATATCAATTCTCGATAGCGAGAATTACAGATTTATTTTAAACATTATGTCATGACACAACGAAACGCGCGGAAACAAGAGTGGGTTTTCCTGTTATTTTCTCCCGACTCCGATGACCGATTGAGCCTAAATTTTCACAGGTTTGGTTATTTTAAATGCAAGTTGTGACACACGAAGTGTTGGACTTGGACAATTCTGTTTACCGAAAGTGTACAATGGCTTTAAATAGTTTACAAAAATATAAACCATCATCTTAGTTTTTTAAGTTTTGCATTGAGCCCTGTTCTGTTACCACGGTAACATGTATGCACATGTAGTAGCACCATTCCACACCTAACAAAGTCTGTAAAGAATAGATTTAAACATAACTTTAAAAACAAAAACATTCTCAAATACTATATATTTGGATCACCATATATAGTTTCAGAACACAACTCAACAAAATGAAAGACAGAGTTATAACATTAAAGTACTTGTAAAACATTGCTATATTAAGTATTAGGTCCTATATTTCAAACATAGTTCCACATCTTGCAGGAAATACTGTATGTCACCTGCTAGCACTTCACTGAGTGACGGACATGCGCACTATATAAGAAGCCACTATTATTATCATTAGCATAGGGCTTCAGGTTGCTGTTTAAGCTACGCAAGCTTTTAAATGGCGAGAACCCTGAGCACAGGGTGTACAGCGCTTACCACAGGGTGTACAGCGCTTACCACATGTTAGCGCAAACCAAATAATATTTACAAGTACTAACTTCGAGGATTCGATAGTTCCAAACAAGAACCAGACAGAAAATTTAGAGAAAAAAAAAACAATCTTCTTAAAACTGGCCTTTGAGAGACCACATAAATTTGAACAGAGATTTTTAGAAGTCAGTTGCACTTAAAAAAAGGAAAACAAAAAAACAAACCCAAAAATCAGTTGACTGGCTTCAGAGGCAATAGCATTGTAGCGAGGTACCAATGTTTTGGTGAGGTACCACTTCAATGCTGTTATGATACCGCAGACTCCTTTGCCCTGACTTCACAACGTGGCATCTGTCCATCAGTGGTCTGCTATTTTGCATGCATGAAAAGGTATGATGTACATCTAATGCCTGGGTGGGGCTTCAATGAGGCTTCACAAGCGAGGTTCTGACGTCTGAGGCTTAAATGCGTCTTCTTGAGTGTGATTCTGTCCTTCCAAGGCTTTAGTGAGATGTAGGGCTTAAAGAGGCTTCACAAGTGAGGTTCGGACTTCCGAGGCTTCATAGAGGTTCTTATTCTATAATGAGGTTTCTATACTGATTGTTCTCCTTCCTCCCGGTGAAGCATACAACGAGTGTTTCTTCTCAGGGTCGGACAGTCCGTAAGGGTCGGAGGGATTCCTCTCGTTGTATTTATCTTTGGCAACCTCGACGAGTTTAGCCTCTTCTGCTTTGCCCGATTCCTGAACCATCATCGTGAAGAGGCTATCTTCCTTTTGGAGCAGAATGTAGGGTTCGTCGAATTCTACTAACCTCCCAGCATCGAGGACCTGTAGGATCATAAGAATGGAACTCAACTTGCTTAATGGGGTAAGGTCTCCATTTGGTGGTTTTATTAATGTAAGGAGCACAAGTGCGCCCTCAGTGTTGAAGTTTTTGGAATTAACATTATACGTGTGAGGTTCTTAAACTGAAGACCTGGGCCAAATTTCATAACACTTGTAAGCCGCCGTTTTGCATGCTTACGGAGCGTCCCTTAGTAGAATTTCTATTTCATAAAGCTGTTTACTGTAAGCCAGTATAAATGCTGTCTAACCTGCAGTTCGCACATGAGTGACGTAACAATGCAAATCTGTGGTGATTGGCATGCGCACCTAGAAATGTTCTGCTAACTTGAGAAATCATGGTGAAATACGATTATGCTCATGCACACTTATCTGCTACAGTAAGCACACAAATTTGCTTACCAGTAAACAGCTTAATGAAATAGGGTCTTGAGCACAAGCTCAATGCATAAAATGAAGCGACTTACCAAGACTCTATCCGAGTCCATAATGGTGTTGAGTCGATGGGCGATGGTCAAGACAGTGCAGTGCTTAAAGCGCTCTCGAATGGTACTTTGTATTAAACGGTCCGTCCTAAACAAAATTCAAAGTAAAAAACAATTGTTTTTATTTCATTTATTAATTCTGGTTGTGAAGCCAAGAATTCCCAGAAACTCTAACTTTCTTCATTATACTATAATGAACATACTACTACTAGAAGCTTTATTTAATGACGGTAACTAGGTCACCTAAAAAGATGATTTTCAATGGGCCACCCTTAACAAGTACAATCAATATACATCAAATGAGTACACAATAAGATATGATACTACAAGAAGACAATAACAAGTTGGAGTGAAATTGCAAAGAACAAGCATTAAAAAGGCAACCAATAGTTTTTACTCATTTCTCAAAAATTACAGCACCTATGAGTCAGTAAGTAAAATGTTAAGGAAAGTCTGTGGACATCTGGTGTTTAAGGCAAGTTGACTGAGATTTGTGTTAAGGAAAACTTGTATTAAAATTTGTAAGAAAGAAGGGGGGGTGTTTTACCTGACATCTACGTTAGCAGTTGCTTCATCCACAATCAGGATCTTGTTCTTCCTCAGGATCGCCCTGGCCAGGCAGAGGAGTTGTCTTTGTCCAACGCTGAAGTTTGTTCCTCCCTCCGTTAGGATTGCCTCCAGCTTCTCTGGTAACTCTTCCACTGCCGGCTTCAACTCAACCTAAAAGAAACGACAAGCGCTTGTTTTACAAACTACCACATAATAATTTGGGGGGCTAATCGTCCTTACTCGCAGCTAAGAGCTGAATTGCGAAGGACGCGGCTACAACGTGTTCGAGAAAAAGGCATGCCCGCCACATCAACCCATTATGACCACGGAGCACAGCCAAGATCGAAGTGTTTGATTTTTCCCGAGGGAGGCCCTGGCCGGGAATCGAACCGGGGTCACCTTAGTGAGAGGCGAGCGCTTTACGCACAAGCCCACCCCAATGCATCATGTGCGACTGTATACCAAGGTGTAGGCCTTTTCTGTTTCAGAGGGCGGCTGTGAACAACTTGACTTGTATGTAGTCTATTTAGGAACTTCCATGCTCTCCAGTCCAGCCTATGTCCAGGGGTCAACCAACTAAAGCACAGTTATCCATTGGACATAGGCAAGACTGGAGAACAGGGATGTCCCTCAATAGACTAAGTACAGAGATGGGACGATGCAAGACAACCATGAAGAAATGGGGGTAACAGTATTCAAAATTTTTCACAGAGGAAAAACTGTGAATAATATACGGATTAATGCCAGCAATGTACCTCTTCTATAGCTCTCCATATGTTTGCATCCGAGTGCTCATTAAATGGATCGAGGTTTCGTCTCAGGGTTCCACTGAACAACACTGGGTCCTGGTGACATAGAAACAAAATAATAAATAAATAAATTCTCATAGCTTAATCAACTTTGATATTAAGGGTTTTGTTAACTTTGTGTAGGACACAAAACACAAACGTCCACAGATTGACATTAAACTTACAGGGCTTAAAGATAATGATAGAAGAAAGCTTCCCTGAAAATATTACTTGCCGAGGTGTTGTAGTTTTTGAAAAATGAGTTCCACAATCTAGCCTTTTGAATATGCACAGGAATACTATTCAAAAGAAACGGTGCAGCGCATGAAAATGATCTGTGACCATAACAAATGAAGTTTCGAACAATCTGTGTGCCACTGCAATTTCATTATTCATGTTAGTACTGGTGTAATATGGTGAGAATGAGGCAGACAAGAATGTCTGGCAACGGACTCCTACCTGTGGAATGAAGGAGACTTTCTTGCGTAGATCATGCAGACCAATCTTGGCTATATCGATTCCGTCGATCTTGATGGTACCCGTCGGCTCAGCTAGTCGCATTAAGATGGTCATTAAGGAACTTTTGCCTGCTCCGGTTCGACCAACGATCCCAACCTATAAGACGAACAGTTCAAAACAAATTTAAAATTCTTCACATTTCTCTTGAACCTTGGCCTGTTTCTACAAAGCACTGGAAATCGACAAACAGTGGGACGATCAACGTAATGTATACTGGTTAATAAAACTCAAGTTACCTTCTGCGCTGTGTGTTACGCGTAGTGCCTAACCTGAGCCATGTAACCTTGTATCGCATCACGTGGTAGGTTCTTGACCAATAAAACTTCACAATCTGTTACCACTACAAAACTGTATGCCAAGAAGTTCTTCTTCTATAAAAAAATACAGACTTTCTTAAGAAGCAAAATACATACAAAAGCTCCTCTTTTTTTTTGGGGGGGGGGGTTAACAAAAAAACAGAATTTCCGGTTAAAGGATTTGGGTAATTTTTGTAAACACAAGACACAATGTCACGAAAATATGTTTTACATGCTAAAATAATTTTTGTGACTTGTTTTACTCATTTTTCAAAAAAACTACAGCACCTCATTAAGTTATATTATTAATAAGGGAAAGTTTCTACCATTATTATCTTCATATCATGTAAGTTTAATGTAAATCTGTGGACATTAATTATGTTTAGTGTCCTACAAAAAGTACCCAGATTTAAGGAGCAAAACATACAGTTAATTTTTTTGGGGGGGGGGGGTGGTGGAGGTAAACCAAATTGCTAAGTCTGTTGTCCTTTGGTACTCTGATTACCTTCTCCTTTGCTCTGATGGAGCAGTAGATTCTCTTGATGACTTGCGGTCCATCCTCGCCGTACCTTAATGAAGCGCCCTCTAGTGTTATTAGACCATACTTGGGCCACTCCGGTGGCGGTTTGAGTTCCATCTCTAATGGCGCCTCTGGTTCAATATCGATGTATTGGCAGACTCGCTCCACTGACGTCATCTGAAAAGGGAAAATTTAAACTTAACGCTGTACACTCTTGGTAATTGTTGGCATAAAAACGTTCTTGGTTAAGAGCAATGGAGAGCTGTTGATAGTGCAAAACATTGTAAAAAACAATTTCCTCTATTAAAGTAACATAGTTTTTGAGGCATCTGAAATCATACAAATTTAATGCAACAAGGGCGTTTTGTCTTTCATTATTCTCTTGCAACTTCGGTGAACAATTGCGTAAAAATGTTCACAGGTTTGTTATGCTGTGCATATGTTGAGATAAACCAAGTGAGAACACCGGTCTTTGACAATTACCAGGTGTGTCCAGTGCCTTTTAAGGGTTTTGATACCTTTTGACCATGGCATGAATACCACTCACTGTGCAAGAAGATGTAGATAATATAATTTACTTGTAGAAGTTTCAGCTTCATTGGTCGTCAAGTTTTTGAGAAAAATGTGAAAATCAGATGTTTTCAGGAGAGTCGCGAATGTTCATGTTTGGAAATAAATGCGAGTTTTGAATTTAATTTAATTTAACTTTTCATTTTTATGGAAGCAGGACTTGAACCCACACTCAGATGACCACACCACAAATATCAGCAAAACTGCTTGCGGTTGCCACGTTGATGTTTACTGACCTGATTCTCAACCTCTGCACTTTGTCTTACTCCCCACTGAAAAGCTCCCATCAGATTGATTGCATACGTCAGTGACAGGCCAATCACACCAGAGCTCAGACTTAGAACTGCAACAAAAGAACAAAACCACAGGGTTAGGAGTGCAGGCGTGATGCTTCACAGAGGCAACGATGACGATTGCCTCCATGCCCCCTGGTCATTGCCTTGGTGCCCTTGAAATAGAAGTAGGAATTTAAAATTTCCTCATAGGGTGCCCTTAACAGTTAAGTGGGGAAAATACAATAGGTGTCATTGCCATTTCAAAAATGAAGCATACAGGACTGTGAGTATCTGGAACTTTGGCACTTGCCCTTTAAGCAAAGAATGGTCAAAGAATTTTGACGTAGAAATTTGGCGGTTAGCAGAGCCAAGACAGTGGGCCCTGGGTCTATTACCATAAAGCTTGTAAGCACAAAATAAAATGCTAGGCAAAGGAACAGGTTAGCTTACATTCCATTAATTTTGCATTGCTACAACTGATGGTTCTGCTCAGAAAATAATTTGTTTAAAGGCAGTGGACACTATCGGTAATTCTCAAAATAATTATTAGCATAAAACCTAACGAGTAATAGGGAGCTGTTGATAGTTAAAACTTTGTGAGAAACGGCTCCCTCTGAAGTGGAATAGTTTTCGCGAAAGAAGTAATTTTCAACAAATTTGATTTTGAAACTTCAGAATTAGATTTTGAGGTCTCGAAATCAAGCATCTGAAAGCACACAACTTCGTGTGACAAGGGTGTTTTCCTGTCATTATTATATCTTTATTATAACTTTGACGATTAATTGAGCTCAAATATTCACAGGTTTGTTATTTTATGCATATGTTGAGATACATGTACACCAAGTGAGAAGACTTGTCTTTGACAGTTACAAATAGTGTTAGGTGTCTTTAAGCATTTTTTTCCGAGATGCCCTATTGGAGTTCAAAATACCAGTGACTTACAGTCGGCAGCGAGAACGCTCGAGAAACACACACCACAGATGAACATCATGCTGAAGAAATCCAGCTGGACGCCGAACCATCTAGAGGTGGCCAGAAACATGAACCAGGCCTCAGTGTGTCGATCCTGGTATTCGTCGAATGCGTTAATGAAGCGCTGCTGGGACTTAAAGGCCCTGACCGTACTCAGCCCCGTCAGTGATGCAGACAGGTGAGAGAAGACTGGACTCCGTGCTGTGGAGAGAAGAAGAGCAATTTTACTTTTCATTTATTTTTATTTTTTATGCAAGTCGCCAGACACACAAGGCCTGAAGGCCACTTCAAGGTGTGGGCTACAATTGATTTTTCCAGAGGCCGTTGCCACGTACTCCTAGGGCTGAAACAGGGTTAACCTCTTCCCCAGTCCATAAGGATGTAGGCTTGGGTATCATCAATCAGAAGCCTGGCCGGTAGAGCAGAAAGCACTACCTCCCCAATTTTCAAAGCAAGTGTCACAATCGGAATTCGAACCAACACTCTGTTGATCAAACACCAAAGCTTGAAGCTCTTAACAGCTCAGCCATGACACGCCACAAATAATAATAATAATAATTTTAGGGGGCTAATCGTCCTTACTCGCAGCTAGAGCTGAATTGCGAAGGACCCGGCTACAACGTGTTCGAGAAGCAGGCATGCAAGGGCGCATTCAGCTGCCAGCCACATCAACCCATTATGACCACGGAGCACAGTCAAGATCGAAAGTGTTTGATTTTTTTCCTGAGGGAGGAAAACCGGATAGTCTGGAAAACCTCTGTGGCACAAGCCAACCGTGCCACCATAACTAGATATTAGAAGAGGCAGTGCATGGAAGGACGTGTTGCTGGTTGCGCTGGGAGAGAGAGGCCGAAGGCTTGGTGGACTGACAACATTCAAGCACTCAAAAGAATAACTATGTTGGTTAATTTGCTCTGTATCCATTATATTTTCTTTCATATCATTTTCAATAACCATTTTCCTGACCAATTCTTGATTGTCTTTGACTTTAAATAATTGTACTTCATATTTGTATTGATGTCCTTTCTTTTTACTAATATGGAAATAAATGTTGATTGCATTGAAGTGACTCACCATTTCCCTCTAATCTCTTGACGCTTCTTGAGGAGGCGAGGTAGAATTTCCTGACGCAGTAGAAGATTAAAAAGAGCGGCAGAGTAAAGGCCAAACAGAACGGATTGAAGATTGAGATGACGACAACGACGGATATGGTGAAAACGGTAATCTGCGCAAACAAGAAAAGCATCATTACCAAAGGATATTTATTTTGGTTTTACCCAAACACCGATGTGTGTTAGCACTGTATACTCGGTACTTTCCCAGAGTCCTTTGAAAAATGTCACAGGCATGTTACTCGGGTGGGATTCGAACCCACAACCCTTGCAATACTAGAGCAGTGTCTTACCAACAATACTACCGAGATTGCCCGGCAGCTACAGGCATTTTGAATCCAGTTTTGAGTCACAAAATGGCGTGCCGTGTTTAGTTCACGACTTACGGAAAACCATGCAATTTCAAGGCAAAGTTGTGTGGATCGTTATATTCCACTTTTAAAACATCTCTCTAACCATATGAATTATATAGCAAACGGTTTTAAATGCTTTTCTGAGACCAACTCGCCCCTTCCAAGGCACTGTGTCCCTTTAATATTATAGCATTGATATCGCTCAACATGGACTTCTCTTTCTTGTTATAGTTTCGTACCTGAAGGAAGTCGGTGAGTGTAGGTGGTAGGAGCTCATCCATGTAGCCAGTATCTTTTGCAAAACGGTTCAGAATTCGACCTGGTGGCATAAAAATAGCGAGTTTTTATAAATAAAATTTAAAAAGAAGAAAAAGTTTTTGCTCTTTAGGGTCTTGTATAAACACGAGGCAACTTTTCTAAGCAACTTGGAGTCAACGAACTGTGTGCAAGCTATAGGACCACCTTGGTAGCACAGAAGTAATTTTTCTAACATTGTCTTTCGAGCCGTAAGAAAAATAGGCGAACATTGAAATGTGAATGGTTTTTCTTCTTGGAAATTGCTGAGAGCTGGTTGCCTGTACATTGCCTTGTGTCACACAGCCCTTAGGCTTTTCTCTCACTCTTAAAAAGAGATATAGGTAAAAAAAAATAATAAAATAATTTCCCTGATCATGTTCATTTTCTATGTTATTTTATACAACATCCAAAAGCGCAAGCGCCAATTACAGGACGGATAAAAATATTAAACGTTATAAAACTTTTTCCGTACCAACTGGATTGGTATCGTAAAACTGCATTGGTGCTCTGATGACAGCGGCGAACATTCGGTTATGCAGCACTCTGGCCGCTGTGATGAAGATGATAAAAGTAAGGAAACTACGAAGGAAGAGAGCTGCGATGGTCACGCCGCACAAGATGGCGTAGATCTTGATGTAGCCGAGTTGTTCCTCGTATACTTCGAAGATGAAGTCGTCCTGTACCGCCAAAAAAGGTAGAGTAGATGTTAATAAGAATAATAATAATAATATAGAATCACTATAAATAGGCCAACTATAATAATAATATAGAATCACTATAAATAGGCCAACTATAATAATAATATAGAATCACTATAAATAGGCCAACTATAATAATAATATAGGATCACTATAAATAGGCCAACTATAATAATAATATAGAATCACTATAAATAGGCCAACTATAATAATAATATAGAATCACTATAAATAGGCCAACTATAATAATAATATAGAATCACTATAAATAGGCCAACTATAATAATAATATAGAATCACTATAAATAGGTCTTATCTCTTCAGTCTCCCGACGATGCCTAGAGCAAGCTTGTAGAAACGTTGACACCAATTTAAGAACAGACTCCGCAGTAGTGCATTTAATAAAGGGCCGTTGAGCTAAATTAGTAGTCTCAGCTAATTTTGTATACCTTCTGACCAGGTAGTAGCCAAAAAGCAGGACAGTTCTTTTCAGAAATGAGAAGTCTCACGAACAACCCGATAATAAATCTACTCCGCAGTAGTCAATACAAGACAGTTCTCTAAAGAACAAACTCTACCTGGCAAGTAGATACACACATGGTGTTATGGTGTTGATCTCTTTTTTGTATAGCACCTCATAAATAATTGGTATTAATATATATTTTACTGATAAAAAGTGGAATCACAACAATTAAAAAAAAAAGCATAAATCTCACAAACCTGACTGGTGTTGTTCTTTGCTGCCAGAGACTGATCTTCGGCTGTTGCCCACTGAGATAACCACCACTCCGTCACGGCAAACATGGCCTAGGAAAAAGCACAAAGAGAAACTATTTCATTTATAGATCCAAAGTTTTCCTCCCAATAATTCAAACCTTTAAACCTCAACTAATAATTATAGACAATAAAAGAAGTGCCTCGTATTTATAACAAGAAAGAGCTGCCATAAGAGCACTAAACTCATGCTCTGGTGATTCTGTTCAGCAGAGTGTGGGTTCGAATCCCGGTCGTGACACTTGTGTCCCTGAACAAGACATTTCACTATAACTGTTTCTCTCCACCCAGGGGTAAATGTGTACCTGTGAAGGCAGAGATGGTTCTTGTGATTGATTTAGCCGCATATTTGTTGGACAAGGCTGTATGCTCCCCAGGGAGCTGAGATGGTTTAAGGAATTATTTAAGGCCCAGTGACCAAGGGTAGTAATGTTGGAGCGCCATGAGCGTCACTGCGTGACGGACCTGAGCCCTATATAAGAAGCCGTTATTATTATTAATATTATATTTAGATTGTACTGGGATGAGCTACTCGTTGTGTAGTCGAGCCTCATTTGAATGTTCATGTGCACACAGAATGGGTCCGTTTTGAATTGTACCCAAACTTTTGGATCCAGCTTACCTGGGCACCGACCATGAGAAGGAAGAAACAGAAGAGAAGGAGTTTACCGGCGCCAGCTGTGTAGTACCTCCAGTACACTCTCCAGTCTACGGTCCCGAGGGCTACCTCTTCAGGAACTATGGCCACTGGCTCCTCAACCTAAACAAAAAATAAATAGTATTAAAAAATACTTGAGACAGTTTATCCATTCTGATTGGTCGAGGGGGCAGTTGCCATGTTTAAACGTGCAATATAAACACGGCTGAAAGTTAGGACCAGTAACTCATCCTAACTTAGGAATGGTCCTATCTCTTAGCATTGCCTAGGACTAGTCCTAAGTTAGGACTACCTTTGTGAAATCGCAAAGAGAATGCGTTCCATTGGTTGAAACGCTCATTCAACCAATCGAGGGTGTGCATCTGTATTACATTTGCACTTTCAGCAATGCCCTTCTAAACTTACCTCGTAATGGCCAACAGAGGAACAAAGAGAACTCTTCGAGGTTGTGGACATCTGTCTCTGCAACGACCTGAGCTCTTCTCCCTCCCCATCGTAATCGCCCTCCAAGGATTTCTTCTTGAGGAGCGACGCAAAGTCCACACCGTGCTCTTGTAAGTCCTGATAAGTTCCGTAGCCAGCTACTTTACCCTGCAGTCAGAAAAAATTTACTAAATTGTATGCATTGTTCACAGGTTATCAAGAAAATTAGGCGGTCGGATTGCACAATCATAGTGGGTTTGCATTGTGACTTTGTTAATTGTCGTTTCGGTTTGGGTACTGTTTTGTTGGTGCACAGATTGACAATAAAGTACACAATGTAAAGATAATGATGGTGGATGGCTTCCCTTAAAATACTACTTACTAAGGAGCTACAGTGTTTGTGAAATGACTAAAAAAAATCTTGACAAAAATAATTTTCACCTCAGCACAAACCAAAGATCCCCGCTAATCTGTGAAATACACTTAGCATAAGTGCAGATTTCCCTGCTTTTGCAAGTGCCTTTTCTTTCCCACCATGCAAAGTTTCTAATCCATGACTTGGGTCAGAACAAAACACAATTTGGAGCTTTGGGTTTGGTTAGTTCTCACTACCGTGCGGGTCTTACCTGGTCAAGAATAAGTATTTTATCGGCCAAATCCAAGAATTGCAGTTGATGGGTCACCAAGATCCTTGGCTTAGTTTTCAGAAACTTCAAGATACACCTGCAAATTAATAATATTAGTAGTTACACTTAAATAAATAAGACACTCAGGTCGGATACGCCTGCCTTTTGGGGGGGGGATATGAAGTAAAGTTTTGAAGGTATAGCTGGTATCAACTCATCAACCACCTTGTACATTAAATTAAGACATTTATTACTTGGAAATTGTCAAACGTCTTACTTTTCAAAGAGATGTCTTCCAACAGCTGGATCCACAGCACTGAGGGGGTCGTCAAGTAAATACACATCAGCGTCGCTGTAGACTGCCCTGGCAAGGCTGACCCTTGCCCTTTGACCTCCACTGAGGGTCACACCACGTTCACCGACAAGGGTCTGGTCACCGTGAGGTAATAACTCAATATCCTAGAATAAATGACATAATAATAACAGCTAGTTCTTTAACATCACATTTATTTTTAAAACTAATTCTCAATGCCGTTTATATTATCATTGGGCCAACAACATTACTGTAATCTTTCTCAGCTCCCTGCTTTACTTCTTCAAAACAAATTTCATACTCAAGGAGATTTTGAGATAAATCCTGAAATCAAACAAAAAATCCTGAAAAATCATTGTACAAGCAGATGCACCTACGCCTAACACCCAAATAATAAAAAAATAAATAGAGCCCAAAAAATCAAATAAAAAAAATTAAAAATTAAACTCACTTAAAAAAAAAAAAAGAATTATTCAAATCAATGAAAATCAATATTTTCCTCATTTTGAGTTTGGATGGGTAAGCATAACACACAAGAACGTCCCAACGTGTAACGAAAACTCAACGAAGACTAACCCGTCTGAGAGCACACTGCCTGATAATGCGATGGTACCTCACCGGCTCATAAGGGCTTCCAAAGAGGATGTTGTCTTTGAGTGATCCGGACAGGATCCAGGGTTGTTGGGCTGTGTACCCGACCTTCCCTTGCAGGCTGACGACCCCAGATATAGAAGGAAGCTCACCGAGTAATGCCATGAGAAGGGAAGACTGTAGCCAAATCAATCAATCAAATCAATCAATCAATCAAATCAATTATTCAGTCAATCAATCAATCAAGTCACTTAAATCATCCAATCAAACAATCAATCATACAATCAATCAATCCATCAATCAATTAATTAATCAATCAATCAAACAATCAAGACAATCAATCGAATGAATCAAATCCATCAATTAATCAATCAAATCAAATAAACCAATCAAATCCATCAAATCAATCAATTAATAAATCAATCAGTCAATCAGACATTCAATCAAATCATTCAATAAATCAATCAATCAATCAATCAATACAATTAATTTATAAATCCATCAAATAGTAAAATAGTCAATCAATCATTTAATCAACCAATCATCAGGCAGTTCATCAAGCAATAAATCCTTCGTCAGGCATTTCAATCATCTGAGCTGCTCAAGAAGAAAACATTGCTTTTCATTTTTCTGTGAAGCAAAACTAAGCAGGATACCAGTCCCATTTTGTACCAGACAGTTTGTATTTTAGCTGGTAACCTTATTCTGGAAAGGAAATATTTGTTGTGCTTAGCAACTGTTTATGGTTAACAAGCAGCTACATATGAAATCGGACCAAGACTGCATGCATATATGTCCAAAGAATTTATTGCAAAGACTACAAAATAAAATCTTTACCTTTCCGCAACCAACAGGGCCGATGACGGCTAGCAGCTCTCCGGGTTCCACACTGAAGCTGACGTTTTCAAGAGTACCTCCATCAACATCCTAAGTGAAAATCACAAAGAATAAGAACACCATTCAGGTCTGATTCTGTAATGCTGTGAGAGCAAAGTAGATTTTTTCTCTAATGAAGAGAACGTCTCTATTTAGCCCTTTTGTAGAATGGTAGGCACAATACTACAGCAATAATAGGTTTGGGAAAATCAGTCCGTATACACCCAAACCAAACAGTGCACTCATAGTGTGTCCACCATACATGTATTCAAAAAGGCTAATGAGGTGAAAGTTTACTCTTTTGGGGAGAACTAGGAAAGGCACAGTCCAAGAGCGTGAAGACAATTGACTTCATATCAGGCCGAGTAGATTCAACAGCATGTAAATCTACAGAATATAAAACTCAAAATAAAAATGTATAGAATAAAAAAAGTACAGAGTAAAAATATACAGAATTTTAATCTACAGAATGCAAATCTACAAAGTAATAAAATTACAGAGTAAAAGTTTACGGAATGTTAAGTTATAGGTTATTGTAATGATTTACCCAACTTCAAAAGGTGCCTAAAACTAATTTTCCGTACCTTGGTCCATGAGCCGTTTAAATTATCCACAACAACTGTTGACGAGCCCCCAGCCACTAGGTGATTACCACAGGCATCGGGCCTAGGTTTCTGCATCTCATAGGTGAAAAATTGCTCTTCTTTCTCAGTGGGTATCGGACTGTTATGGGTTAGGAACGCAGTACTCGGCAAGGGCGACTCTACAGTTTCATCGGAGACGCTTTTTGTTGGATCCCTTGCATCCGCCTCGACATGATTCAACGCTGATGTCTTGTTTTCGTCTGCGGTTACCTGTAGGTCGTCTAATCGGACAGGAGAGTTCTTGAATTCCACCTCCGGGAGAGCTTGACCGTTTTCTGTTACCCTAGGTTGAGTCACTATCTCATCCATGAGGAGAAATTTCTGAGAAACAAAAAATAAATTCTAGGTTTGTTGGGTCTGATTTCTTAAAGCTGCTGAAGGAAGTTGTGGTTTAATGATAACTCAGAAAGCCAGAAATGAGATAGGCTGGACTTTTTGTGGTACTCTGGCCAGACGGACAACTGTGCAAAGCTTCTAATATTACTAAGACGGGAACCATTCACAACCCAACCAACAACAGGGGTGTGATAGTCTGTTGAGAAAAAAAAATGAACTCTGAGCGCAAAGTGCAAAAGCATGGAAGCTCAAAAACTAGCAAGCATGAAGTCCAACTATTATTAACATTGTATCCTAAAAGTAATCTGCTTCCTCTGTGCTACATGTAGGACAAGGCAACTGGTACTGACCTTGATTCGTCGAATAGAGACCAGACCTTCCGTGCCGTTCATAATCGCATACGGCAGAAAGAGAGCCGTGCAGAGCCTCGCTGCGTAAAACAGCGGCAGTACGGCGTAAACTTTGGCCGACACGACGGGGTTGCCGAGTATGGCATACATGACAAAAGTGGAGAAAACCATGAGCAATGGAGCCATGAAGAAGAACCCTAGGGTAAAGGCACGAAGGTACGATGTGTGCATTATCTTACGGATCTCTTTCCTAAACAAACAAATAAGACAAGTACATACATGTATAAGCAGATTTTAGCAGAAATTTTCACTTTGACTTCAAGGCACTGGACACTATTGGAAATTACTCAAAATAATTATTGGCACAAAACCTTACTTGGTAACGAGTAATGGGGAGAGGTTGACAGTATAAAACATTGTGAAAAACGGCTCCCTCTGAAGTAACGTAGTTTTTGAGAAAGATTCATTTTGAACGAAATTGATTTCGAGACCTCAGAATTAGATTTTGATGTCGTGAAATCAAGCAAATGAGAGCACACAACTTCATGTGACAAGGGTGTTTTTTCCTTTCAATATTATCTCGCAACTTCAACGAACAATTGAGTTCAAATTTTCACAGGTTTGTTATTTTATGCATATATTGAGATACACAATGTGAGAAGACTGGTCTTTGACAATTACCAATAGTGTCCAGTGTCTTTAAAGGCACTGGACACTATTGGTAATAATATTTGTAGTCACTTCAGGGGGTATACGCGATTTGTTTGCACTATCAACGGCAGTCTGTCACTTCTTTGCGGCGTAGATTTAAGTTGCTTTAAAGGTGGGTTGTATGGGCTCCTGTAAAGGTCTTATTTTCCGTGGTGGAAATGATGTCTGTGGAGGAAATGTGTTCCAGTCTTTAATAACTGTTTAGGGTATGAATGAATCTACCCTGGAAGTGATCCAGCACCCTGAAGCAGTAAAAAATATGGCGCATTGAATGAATTAAAAAGTTTGCAAACATTTATAAGAAAGTACTGAGTATACAGTGCTTACACACATCGGTGTATGGGTAAAAACCAAAATTAATATTTGTTTACTCGTCAAGTACATGTACACACCTTCTGGCCTCTGAGACCAAGCTTCCAAACGATTTCTCCCAAGCGTAGATCTTGATGACTCTAATTCCTGATATGATCTCGTTCATGATTCGTATTCTTGAGTCCGACAATAAGGCTGTCTTTGCTCTGCAAAAAAATACATTCAAAGGACAGTTGTTGGATGTTTGGTTTCTTAATTTTCAACTCAAGTAAATAGCATGTCATCAAACAATGGTTTAAAAAAAACTTGGGTGTAGCAGTAGAAAGCAGGGCCTGCATTGTTTTGGATCACCGGCCCGAGGCCAGTGGTTTGGTGTTTGGGCCAGTAAACTCAAGACAGGACAAGTCCGTTGGTCTTGTTTTTTTTTTTTCAACTTAACATCTTTGTCTCAAAGAATGACGTCCAAATGTTGAATTTGAGTCTCACAAATGTCTTTCAATATAAAAGAGTATCAATACAAAAAACAGAAGAGATATATCTTCTCTAAGTATTTACTTAAAAAAAAAACAGTTTAGTTGATAAAAGTGTGTTCTCATTTTGATTCTAGTCTCTTCTTATTTTGAATCTGGCCTTAAAACCCTGGTCCAGAGAAGATTAGGAGCTACACTGTCCTGCGGCCTCGTGGAATTCCCCCCACAAATCGAGCCCTGCAGCCGGTTTCACGAAACGCTAGGATTACTCCTATCTCGAGTTAGGACAAGTAACTAGTCCTAACTTAGTATTAATCTTGTTACAATGCAAGGCTTGGACTCATCTTAAGTCCTTAGATTAATCCCAAGTTAGGAAGAGTTTGGTGAAATCGATGGCTGGAAAGGTTGGAGAAGGCTTTACCTGAACTTTGAAAAGAGTTTGCCCATGTAAGCCTGCAGAGGGGAGAGCAATAAGAGAATGGACAGCCCTGCTAAGCATGACGGGCCAATCTGCCACCACATCAGGACTGTGACGACCGCCAGCTGGATAGGACCTATCCATAAATAGTGTAGGAAGTTAAACGCCTGTGTGGAAAGAAAGAAAAATAATCATAATATCCATGCTCCAAAGAAAAACGCAGAGATCGACCAGGTCAAGATCCTCTAAACATAGGTGTCCGGATGTTGTAGTCGAGATCGACCAGGTCAAGATCCTCTAAACATAGGTGTCCGGATGTTGTAGTCTTAGATAAGACAATGAAGGTGTTTCATCTAATTGACATCGCTGTACCGGGAGACAGCTTCGAAGAAGACGAAAAAAAAAGATCAACAAGTACCAAGACCTAACTAGGGAACGTAAGATTTGGCAGGTGAAAGTGAAAGTGGAAGTAGTCCCTGTTGTGGTGGGCACCATTCTAAAAGCACTGGGGAAACATCTAGATGAAACAGGGACAAATGTGAGGATAGATCTGTTACAGAAGGCGGGGCTTTGGGAGCAGCGAGGATCCTGAGAAAAACCCTGAGATCTAAAGGCTACTGGACGTAGCCTGACGTAAAACTAGTGGGGGTGGGGGTGGACATGGGTACCACTTACCAGATCGAACCTATTGACATCGTTGGACAAAATATTGACGAGTTGGCCAATGGTAGTTTCCCCGAGCGCCAAATGACTCAGTCTTAACGACTAGAATAAAATTAAAAAACACACCATCATTTAATCAGAGATTGATGTACATACTAAGAGGACCACTAAAGGGCATCCAGTGTTTCTCTTCTTATCATTTGAGAAAGACTCCACTGAGGAAGAAACGGGAAGACAGTTACAAGTTGTTTATGTGACTTTTGTATTTAAAGGGTTTGGGTATTTTTTTGTATTGTCCAAATATTTTTTATAAAACTGACACGATTTAAAGATAACGATGGCAGAAAGCTTCCCTGAAAATATTAGTTTGCTCATTTCTCATTAAAATTACTAACCTTTCATTTTGTAACTGAATAAAGTAAGTGATGTCTTTAAACCGAATAATCGGTGAACAGTTTGAATTAAAATGTTTGCCAACACCTTTGAAAGAAATAAAAAAGAAAAAAATACAAAGGTCCAGTCCTCTTCTTTATGGATCAACTGGTCTTTTTTTTTTTACTTGGCCTAAGTGCACTAGGCTCTTTTACGTGAGTTACACAACACACGGGACCAACGACTATAAATGAGACTAGAACATGGTGTACCTTTCTATAGATGAGACTAGAACAGGCAACTCTGACCCTCATTCCGACCCGACCGAAGCCGAAGAATGCGATGTGATGACACATTAAAATCCCGAAGGCACTCAACGAGATTCCAGCAGCACAGAGATAAGCTTCTAAAGGAGATATGATGTCCGTCGAGAAATAAAGGACCAGGCGACTTAAGAGCACAGGTTGGGCGATCTTGAAGACAACTTCCTACATACAAATATTAACATTAATAACAAGAAGGATGATATTCTCGAGGAGTTGCTGGCACGAATGAAACTGTTATCTTTCATTTGCATGCTGTGATACAGGTACTGTAGGTAAGATGAATTAATAATAGTCAGTTTTTATGTACAGCGCTTTACATGTTCACAGCCAAAGGGCATCTCAAAGCGCTTCCGACATTATTACACCATGTCACTGGGTCATACACTTCATTCCTTTAAACCATCTCAGCTCCCTGGGGAGAATACAGCCCAAATTTGCGCTACTCTGCTAAATCAATCACAAGAACCATCTCTGCCCTAACAGGTACCCATTTACCCCTGGGTGGAGAGAAGCAATTATAGTCATGGTGTAGGTTTGCACAGGGTCAAACAATGGTTTCAAAAGTGCTTTTGCGCAAAATGCTGCCAATCAAACCAGGAACGCCTTGGTTCTTTTACATGCTTTAAAAGTAAAAACACAAAGCCACGGCTTGAAGTCCCATCCAAAGGTACAATACGTATAAAAGCGAAGTTACCTCAAAAAATGCAGGTAGTCCATACCACATGAAACTCCAGCCGAACGTCTTCAGCAACGCTTGTGTGAGTGACGGAGGTTTACCTGTCTTTGTGCTCTTTATCAATTCTTTGTCCCACTCTCTAGAAAAATTAATCGAGTCAACAAATAAATCAATATATAACAAATCAACAACAGAAATCCCCACAGATAAGATGGAAGTGCGAAACAGTGTTCTCCTTTAAAGGTTTTTTTTTTTGTAAGATACAATTGCTCTGTGAACTTTTTTCTTAACAACTTGATTACTAATGAAGCTAAAACTTCTACACCTGTGTACACGTACATCTTCATTCACAGTGAGTAGGGATTCATGTCATAGCCAAAAACTTGCTGTTCAAAAGGTATCAAAACCCTTCCAGTGGTCTGCTGGCCAAATACTATGAAAGCCTAGCCTATAGATCCGTAGTAAACACCCCAGGACCAGTCAAAATTCACTTCAACTGGTCCTACTCGCTTGTTTAGCGTTTGAAAATCTTCCCTAATTCTTCAGATCGGACTTTTGGAAAAAAAGCTGACGGACCAGTGAAATGACTAGCTAGCTGGGCATGTTGGCTAGCAAAGTTAAGAGGGTGATGAGTCAATTCAAGTTGGGCCGACCAACCCCAGTCTTTCTGCATGCTTTATTTTGGCAATCAGACGCAAAAGGAATAGGGATTGTACATGTCGGCCTAAGGGTTAGAGTGCACTCTGAATTACATGTAACACTGGCCATTTTCTACTTAAGCAACTTGTACATAAAAAATGTAGACAAACAACTGTAACTACACTGTAGGCCTAGATGCACAAGGAACACTTCTGCAGCACTCAGCACTTGGGGGCAAGAAGGTGACTGCCTCCTTGCCCCCTGGTCATTGCCTTGGTGCCCTTGAGTTGCTCTACAGCAGAAATTTGCAATTTCCCCATACATCTAGGGTGCCCATTACCACCGAAAAAATGCCTTGGTGCCCTTGCCCTATTCAGAAATGTAGCATGCAGGCCTGAAGAGCTATCTTCTACTTTACCTTTGTACCGCAATACCCCAAGAACATACTGAGAAAAAATGAAATGTTAGGTAATGTAGAGTTGTTGTACCGCCCTCTATTGACTGTAGTTGTTAAGTCTATTAGTTGCAATCCAAGATGTCTGACCAATAATAAACGTATCATCATGAACCAGTCCAATCAAACATGTCTAAGTGTCTCAGTGGTTAAAGCCTAAACACCACAGGTATATTTCTTATTAGAGATTGCCTGCCAAAACTGGTTGTCTGTCCAATGTAAATCACTTCCTGTGACTTAAGCCTTAATTTAAGCACTAGACACCCTGCCCTCCCACTAACCCTAAAACTGTAACCTTACCAAAATGTGCTTTTGGCACCTCCCATCCCCCCCCCCCCCCCTGAATCATGCAACATCACACCATTTGAAAGGAAATGGGAAGTAAAACATGCTAGAATCACATGATTTCAGGAAATGAAATCATTCTGGCTGCTACACGTATGTCAGTGGCTCAAAGGTTACTTAATGGCCAAAATGTTAAAGAGATGCATAAAGGAACAGTACATTATTATTGGTTTTTGCTAACAAAACATTTACTGGAAATGGTGCCAGCACTTGTATGTCATTCACCACATTTAAACTGAAACCTATAGACAATGTGACCTATGTTTACATTCAAACCGCCCTCTGTTGACAGAACACTGTTCACGTCATGTTTTGCCGGGCAAAAAGACGCGCAGTCATGGTAAGACTGCATACACTTTCTAGCTGGCTGCCAAAACACAAAGGTTTTGCCCAGCGGTATGTGCGAATGATGTTATGGTTTTCGAGTGACGTCAGAGGTCTCTTTACCAAATAAGTTTTTAAGAAAATTCATTTGTTGAGTAATGACCAAAAAGGATATACCCTGCCTTTTAGCCGCTTTGTGAAATTTTTCCCAGTTTCTTTGAGTAAAACCTAAGGAATTAAAAAGACAGTTTTAATGTTACAAGACATAAAAACACTAATATATCAGGAAATATCATCAGTTTTTTTTACATCATACCTTTCTAGTTTTTCAGCGAGAATCTTTGACGAGTCTTCTGCTAAGACTTCGTATAAATCCTCTTCTTCTATTGGCTTTCTGTAACCTTTCTTGAAGAATGAGAACATCCAACTGTTTGGGAAAAAAATGCAAAATGCAACAAAAAAAATAATAAATAAATTTAGATGGCTGGAATTATAAACATAACCCTCAGAGGCCTGGTCTTGTAATTTTGGCGTCTTTAAAACTACCGACTTAATTTTAAAAGACACTGGACACTATTGGTAATTGTCAAAGACCAGTCTTCTCACTTGGGGTATCTCAACATTATGTAAAAAATAACAAACCTGTGAAAATTTGAGCTCGATTGTTGGTCGGAGTTGAGAGATAACTACGTGTATGAAAGAAAAAAACACCCTTGTCACACGAAGTTGTGTGCGTTTAGATGGTTGATTTCGAGACCTCAAATTCTAAACTTGAGGTCTCGAAATCAAATTTGTGGAAAATTACTCCTTTCTCGAAAACTATGTCACTTCAGAGGGAGCCGTTTCTCACAATGTTTTATACCATCAATCTCTCCCCATTACTCGTTACCAAGTAAGGTTTTATGCTAATAATTGTTTTGAGTAATTACCAATAGTGTCCACTGCCTTTAAAACTATCGACTTAATTTTTAAATAAAAAGAACTGCCATATTTTATCAGTTTGTACAATATGGGCAGGACTGTATGCTTCGTCTATGGAGGGCGAGGGCAAGGCATTTTCCGCCTGGTAAAGGGCACCTTACACTACAGGCTACAATGTATGACTATGAGAAAAATTTTAATTTCCGCTGTTTTTAAGAGCATTTTAAGGGCACCATAGACCAAGGCAATGACCAAGGGCATGGAGGCAATTACCTTTGTTGCCTACATTTCAATTAAGTATCATTTCTGTACGGTAAATACGAGGCTGAAATAGGCACAAAGGCTTAGCAGGGACAGGGTTGAATTCCCGTGTGATAAAGGCCCTCATCACACAGCAATTCGAACCTGCCTGTTTCAAACGGCCGTGAAAGAAAGTAGTTGTTACCCTTTTGATTCCCTTATTTTTAACTTTAGTTAATGGACAAACATTAAATTAATTGAAATTTGAACAATTATTTTTTATCTGCATACGGTACAGTTATAACGGTTCTGGGAGAATCATTCCAATAATTAAACTCTAAATTCCATCCTGCAATTAGTTACCACCTGCGACTTATCGACACCCATATAAATAACGAACCAGCAAAACAAATTAATAGGCCTACTTTGTATTTTAATTACATCAAGGAGAAATATTGGACTACCTCCAAGATTAATTCTGTTAATCCTGCGGAGCCTGTAGGCCTATCTTTTAATAACACAAATTAACTCACAAACACATTGTAACTTGTATTCATACAAAATAATATTCACAAGTTCTTCATGTAGTGCAGCCACTGATGATGTATTGTAGTGACACCTATTTATTTTTTCTTTCATTATTATCTCGCAACTTCGACGATCCAGTGAGCTCAAATTTTCACTGGTTTGTTATTTAATGCATATGTTGAGCACACAAACTTAAAGTGAGAAGATTGGTCTTTGGAAACTAAAATCAGGGCCCTACTGTTAATTAAAATGAACTGTTACTCATTTTACTGTTGTGTTGCATAAAAACAATAACACAATAGAATAATATAGTTTTTATAGGGCAAGCTAACCATCCTTACCAAAAGAAAAGTTTTGAGAAAACACCAGCCCGTTTCAGTGGATTCTCAATCCTTTGTTGTACATGATCAATAACTCCAGGTTTCACTCCATCATCAATTTGCTTCACTCGCTTGGAAAACTCCTCGGCATCACCGCAAACCGTGGTGTCATCCGCCATGTCTAGGCCCGTGTCTTCACCCATGCTCTCGGTCGGTGTGTCTGTCCCTTCGTCATCGTCACTTTCGTGTTGTGGAAGTGGGGCTGACCCCTTTCTTATCGCCTCGATGGACTCCTTTTGTGACATTGTTGTTTACTTTGGGTCGTTGAACGACCTTTCCTTTTGAACCACACTGAGCTTAAAACAATTTGGGGCACGTGACGGAAAACGTCTATAGAACTTATTGACCCATCAAAGTATGCCGCATGCAAAGTGCGGGTACGGGTTTTGTTGTTGCACAACTGTTAAAATCGCACATCAGTCACTTTTGCTGGAGGGCGCCCTTGCGATAGACCTTATCGCAAATACCAATGCGCAAGCGCAGACTGTTGAATGAGGTGCATTGTGGGATATATATGGATCAAATTTGGATACCAGCAAGACCACAATGTACCTAATTCCAAGCTTTACGCGCGCGCCCCGGTATTTGCGAAAAGGTCTATTACTAATGTAATAATAAACTCCCATAGCATACAGTGCAAATAAAACAAAAACACTTGGAAATCTCAAATCTGTTTATCAATTTACTCAATTCGTTTTAATCCTCTGCTTAAATATGCCGCATGGTCCGGATTTTTTTAGAAGTGTTATCACACAGTACGCCAGGGTTCACTTTTGCTGGAGGGCGCCCTTCAAAGGTTATGCAGGCTGCTGATGAAGGGTGCACCTATGCAAAATAATGCTAACAAAAATTCAATAATACACGTACTGGAAAAAAGTATTCATTGACTCTTGAACTTGAATCATCTGCACACTTTTATTTTTTATATCACTGGGGACCGTTGAATACTCCCCGGCTACAAAAGATCATTTTCATTCCTTCTGATCTTTATTGGTTTAAAAGTTGTGAAAGTTAGAAGACCAAGATATGCGAGAGAACGAAACTGAGAAAATAAGTTAAAAGTCAAAATGTTTTATTGGACATAAATATAATGATTGGTACATTTCACTAAATTCTATCTATTCTTAACCGTTGTAATGCTATCATTTTAAGAAAGGGAGTCAGCAATAAAAACGAGTTAATTTGGCAATGAAATCTAAATTAAATTTTCCAAATTAATACAACTCATGTTGATGAGATCACTGGGTGTAGGGGCATACTCGCTCATTGTAACAAACTGATCATCTTTGTATGCCCTCAAACTATTTTGAAGAATAACGTATTTGGGCCATGCAACTATGGCAAGTTACCTATAAAGCCTGTTATATTAGAGTAGAAAACACTTTATCTATAAGAAAAATAAAGGAAAAAAATAAAAAGGCGAACACCTTTTTGGAATTAAAAAATTAACAGGTTAGTTTTCTAATACATTCGTATAGGATTAAAACAATTCTACAGCTCACAATTCCAATAGTTTTGATTTGAAACAGGACTTCACGAGAAATAAGATGGAAGCCAATCAACAAATGGGGGTAGAATACACCATAGAAGAAAGGCTTTGTATATCATTATTAGATGCCTACTAAGAGTAATTACACTACTGGTTATAAAGCACTTATCACACCCTATAGAGAAGTATGGAAGGGACAATTTTGTGATCCCCTACTCCACACACCCCCCCCCCCCCCAAAAAAAAAATAGCAAAATTTAACACCGGGGCCAATTTCACAAAGAACTAAGATTAATCTGAACTGCAAGTATAGTTGCTAAGTAGTGATGTCATAACACAAATCACTCCGTTAATAACGATGAAATTAATTGTCTTGCGGTGAGCTTTATTGCTTTGTGAAATCAGCCCCTGTAGTTAAGAGGTTGGGTACAAAACAAAAGGAAATCTTATTGAACTTTTTCAACCACGAAGTCACTGTAAAACCAGGTACGATCTGCCTTGTAAAGATCTCGACTGAGGTCCATTTGTGGCACAAGACGATCGGCCAGCGAGTCCGGGCGATGTCTGCAGTTCAAGAAAGTCCAGTATGCGAGTCTGGCTCCCGGGTTAGACACCTGTTTGACCAAAAAATTGATTAAGAAAAGCTCAAGTTTGAATACAAACCTTAGAAGCTCCTAACAATGTGCAGTGGCGTAATTAGAGAGTGGGAACTTTTGAACGCTATGTGGCAGCACTGAGCAGACGCACCAGGTAGTATGTCTTTCTGAGATTGCTCACAGTCATTTCCAAGAACAGTGAGTTAAAAATGGTAACTGCGGCCGTCTGAGTCCCATGCACAAAGTTTTTCATTGCATGGGGGCGAAACATTTTTTTATGATTCAGTTTGCTTGTTTGTTTGTCTGCTTCTCGTTTTTTGGGTGCTTTTTAGTTTATTTTGTGGGAAGAAGGTTTCTGAGCGACGGGGTGGGGGAGAGAGAGCGCAACTGGTTATTCCAATGAATGTGAGAATCAGAGCATGAACAGTGCCGGTGTCGCATGCAATTGTATCCTCTATGCACTATCCAGAGGACATTATTGCATGCAATTATGTCCGCCGGACGGCTTTGCATATGCAATCGTGTCCGCCTGGACGCTGCTGCATAATGCAATTGTGTCCGCCCGGACACATTTGCATATGCAGTTGTGTCCGGCCGCGCAAAACCGTCCTTGCATTGCAGTAAATTAAACGCGTTCTCCATTTGTTTACAAGCTACTAAGTGCATGTCATGAAAGACATGGGAAATGTTCGGCCGCGGTACAATGTATTCGCAATCATAAAGTAGAATACGTGAAAATTCATGCTGCATAATTACACGCTGGTTCAGTACATACAGTGTACAATCATGTCCATGTCCACCGGACGGTTTTTGCATAGCCCCGGACACCCGCGCATATTATGCAAAAGTGTCCGGAGCGGACAGTATTGCATGGCGGACACAATTGCATCTGACACCGGTGTAATCGACATTCAAAACGTGCAGCTAAATTGTTTGCCCTTTTCGAAACCACGGCTTTGAATTGAATTCGTCTTCAGGCTCCGTCCGCAGCCAGGAGTGCGTACGCAAAGCACGCGGAATTATTGTCACAACAACCGCGGCCTGAGCCGAATCCTGAGCCGAAGGGGAGTGGATTCGGAAAGGGCATATTATGTTCCTGTAGGACGCCGATTGCAAGAAGCAAGCGTCAAATTAATAATATCCCTTGAGGGCGCTGTACATCATGTAAAGAACTTACTCGAATCAAAGACTTGTACAAGTTTTCTGCTACGTCTAAAGGAAACCACTCAAACAGATCAGATAGATTGAACGCGTCAAAACGCAGATCACTGCGATCTGCGACTTCATCCAGATACACAAATAAATCGGCATGCAGTAACTGTATTCGGTCAACCCGCTGTCGCAAGAGGGTGTAGTTCTCTCTCTTCAGGTAGTCGGGGAGGCCGTTTTTCCCTGTGATTTGTCCTGTCAGTACATATTCTTCGAAGAAGTTGTCAGATATGGGCAACTGTAGGGTCAGAGTGGACACAAAGAAGAGAAAAACATACACATGAATGTTAAATTTCGAAAGTTTCAATGAGTTTCAGATTGTTGTAACCTACTAGCCAGAGTTTTGTATCAGAGAGAGATAATAGGTTTGGCTCTGCAGGAGTTTCTAAATTTCCGTCCTCCCATTAATAATAGGGACTTTTCGTTTTCGACGACGGATGGTTCTGCGACGGTTGTTCACCTAAACGTTGTCGTTTTCAGCACAACGAAGAATCATCCAAAGTACTGTCGTAGAAATTGAGGGACGACCGTCCTCAAAGCCGACGCATGCGCAGATGACGCCAAATGTCATCTTACCCGTCGCAGAACCATCCGTCGTCGAAAACGAAAAGTCCCTAATGGCAAACTGTGTACACACTTCTTCTGACGGCGACCTCTTTTGAATCATCCTTTTACAGCCCATGTTAATTTTCCCATGAGGCGGACAGAATCTTCGGCGGACAGAATTCCCTTGGACCTAGGCTAAGCCATTCTATTGGTATAGTAAACAAAACGCATTTCACAATTTCACAGATGTGTTATTTTATCCATATGATTGTTGGGATGCACCAATTCCCAAGTGAGAATACTGGTTTTTGACAAAATTACCAAAGGTGTTAAGTGTCATTTAAGGTCTAAAATGCTTTTTTGGACTATTCAACTTTCAGCCCTGAACCGTTTCTGCAAGGGCAGGGGGGGGGGGGCACCAAGGCATTTTCCCAGGTTTAGAGGGCACCCTATGAGGAAATGTCATTTTCTACCGGAGCCTTTCAGAGTAGGGGGCATCGTTAAGTACCAGCCCTGAACTTAAAGGGGAAGTCTCACCTCCTGCAAACATGTTGCATGCTTTTCAAGGAGAAACTCTGACACGTCTTTGACCGTGGTGTGGTCTACCAGAGACGGGTCTCGAGCCCGACCCAACATCATTCGAGAGAAGACCAAACGGTGAATAAATCGCCACAACGCGGTGTCCCAAACATTCATAAAGAAACTTCGCTGGTCCTTCACTTTGGGGATTCCAAGCAACTACAAAACAAACAAACTAGACATTAGTTTTTTAATAAAAGGTGAAAGGAAGACTAGTGAAGCATAATATTCGTAGGAAAGTAAAGTAGTGAAGTTAATAATGAAAATTCCCATAAGGATTCTTTTTTTAAAGTGCATTCTTAAAGGCACTGCACACGTTTGGTAATAAAATTGTCATAATACCAGTATTCTCCCTTGGTATCCCAACAAATGCATACAAAAACCTGGGCTAAATTGGTCATTAAAGTTGCAAGAGAATAATGAAAGAAAAACAATTACTTTGTGTGCTTTCAGGGATGCATAGTAAAATGCTTTAGCTGAAGTATTTTACTATTTAAGTGGGAAAATATCTCTTTCTCAAAAACTACGTTCAGAGAGAGCCGTTTCGCACAATGTTTTTGAATGGGAGACTTTTGGGACGCTTGGTGGCAGCTGACTTACCACGTAAAATCCGTTGTTCTCGGTCATGTGCGCACGCTCAGAATTACGTAAACAATGGAAATTTAGCTGGTTAGTCTGCTGCCACCTAGCGTCTCAAAGTCTCCCATTAGCTCTCCGTTGCTCGTTACCAAGAAAGTTTTTATGCCAACGAGTATTTTGAGTAATTTGCAATAGTGCCCAGTGCCTTTAGTGCCGACAAACACATGGAATTCACCATTACCTTTGAAATTGTTTCCTTGGAGTGGACAAATGCACTGACACATGTTCGAAACAATTCAAAAAACGTCTCAATCTTCCCACAATGCATCACGCCCGAGTCTATGAAGGCCGCCCTGGCATCCCAGAATTCCCTGGTATCATCCGGTAGGAATGGCCGCAATTTATTGTATATCTGACCTCGGGTCAACAAACCGGATGTCGACGAACTCATGACGTCATCAAGTTGGAATCCCAGAAGCTGAGTGAATTCTTCGTATGGTAGATGCTTGATAGCGTGAATCTGAAAATAAAGGTAAACATTTTATGGATTTTATTATGAAAATTAATAGTCGTACTTAAATGACCTCTGGAAAATGCAGCAGTAACAGAGTTTCTCACACTAAGTTTAGAATATGGCGCAGATACTTTGGAGGGATATCAATTTATGTATTGTGGCATTAATTCCTAATTATTTTGAACCAACCTTCAGCGAGACGAGAGCTATCTGGGCGGGTGATATATCCACTGCAACAACCTTACTCGGGTTGTCCAAGAGTAAACCTATGGCGTTATCGCCAGCAGCGGCAATCGACAGGACCACCTCGCCGTCTTGAACGCCGAGTCCTCGGCGGAGAGTTCGGCCATCTTCCCACAACTACACGGAGAATGGTCATTGAAGTTGCATGAGAATAATGAAAGAAAAAACACATGTGTTGCATTACTTTGTGTGCTTTCAGATGCATAGTAAAAGGCTTCAGCTGAAGTATTTTAATTGTTTGAGTGAGAAATAACCTCTTTCGCAAAAACTATACTTCGTAGGGAGCCGTTTCTCAAAATGTTGTATACTATCAACTGCTCTCCGTTGCTTTTCATCAAGTAAGTTTTTTTGCTGATTGTTATTTTGAGTAATAACCAATAGTGTCCTGTGCCTTTATCGTGAGCCTTTTAATACCTGGGAATATCGGACAATGGTGAAGTCTAGGTGCCGAGCGCTGGTTACTTTATTCGTGAAAAAGGCTCCAAGAATCAAATTTTTGTATGTAGAGATGAAGCTGTTAGAATGAGAAAAGAAACACAATGAAAATGCATTTAGAATTTTATAAGCAGGAAGTTTTATTGTCTATAACAATACTAATATAAGAACTGCTCTTGAACGTCTTAGGCAAAGACAAACTTGTTATTCCATCTTCCATTCTTAACTCGCAGCTTCGATGACCAATTGAGTCCAAATTTTCACAGGTTTGTTATTTAATACATGTATAGATACACTAAGTGAGAAGACTGGTCTCTAATAAATATATATTACCAATAGTGTCCTGTGCCTTTAAACAAAATCACACCCACGAAAACCCCATAAACACCCACATAAATACGTCAAGAACAGAGGTCATGGAGAAGGTTGATGTATAAAAAAAACTGCCGACAACTCGGGCCGTGTATACTCCCAAGGGAGCTGAGAAAAATTACAGGGATGTTTATATTGGCCCAGTGACCATGAAACTAAATAATAAAACACGTTTGGCGTCCCAGCCCGCTTTATTTTCTATAAACAAAGGAAACATTTTAATGCTCCACGATAATGTTTTAAAGCACACAGTCGGCTATTTTAAAATACAATGTCGAGCTGTCATTTAGGGGGGGGGGGGACCTCTCTTTTATACAGGCATGCAACTGCCCGTTGAAAAAAAAGGAACATTTTTAAAGGCACAACGCAAGTGCGGAGCGAGGCAGACGAAACGCCACGGGACATGATACCCACAATGGTACCCTAGAAAATGTTGAGGTTTATTATGCTCTTAGGTGCATTTTTAGCATGTACTAGGCTTTTACATGATTGTAGCTGTACACTGTTAATGCCAGGCATATATTAGGCTAACAACGGCATTTCGAAACAGGTATTGTTTCGAAACAGGTATTGTTTGCGGCTCCGAGTAGTTTGCAGATTTCATTACTCATTTTTTGTTCCCGTAATTTTTCTTCTTGCGGCTCCGAGTAGTTTGCAGATTTCATTACTCATTTTTTGTTCCCGTAATTTTTCTTCTAATAAAGAACATTTTTATTTTTGTAAACAATTCAATTCAATTAGTTTTAATTGGTCGTTAACCACGGAGGAAAATTTCTTTGCATAAACGCAAAACATGAAATAATTACTAACATGTTAGTAACAATCAAAATAATATAGGCCTACACCAAAATAAGTTAGATAGACTACACAATAGTAATATACTCGAGTTTCTCCACAAAATAAAACCAAGAAAATCAAAATAAAGTTTACCTTTTACAAATCGTCCATAAGGCTGTAGTAGTCTTCATAGTTGGTGGCCACTCGGACGTGCAGCATAGGGTTATGCTTCTGTCGATATTCAGGTCCGCTCACCAAGCACCAATGTCCACCAGTGCACCTGTTCACCAAGCTTGGTCACTAGGGCGCTCTTTGACCTCAAAAACAGCAATTGGGCTTTACAGAACCTGTTATCACGAATAGCGTCGTCATACGTTGATTTCATTTGGTACAATGGAAATACTGCTTAAAGGCGTCTGTATGCAGTATTCACACAGTGTTAGTGTCGATTTTCTTTGTGTAGAACTTGAACAATGGATTGATCTGGAGCCTCTCTCCGGTGTTATTCACGAGCATCGTGTGACGTCAGATTCAGGCTATATGACTCCTCAATTATTATGATAAAAAGGTCGCAGCCAGCACACATACCAAGGAAGACTCATCACCCCTGCCCAACAAAATTAACTATAGGTGCTCAACAACTGGACACTACTTGAATTGCCCGACCTTATAGTTTGCTTTGTTTATCACAATATATAATCTTAAAACCTTGGGTTTTTTACGTCAAACTTTATGTGTTTAAGATGACATAGGCCCTACAAAAAAATGGTTATATTTGCTGATTTGGTGTACATGTACAGAGTTTCAAGATTGATACTCGGACATTTTGGGAAATTACACTGGTGAAGGGGTGTTTTGACTTGGATGGTGACAGGCCCAGTGACTTCCCATTATATTAGATTAGGGAAGGATTAAAGTTCAAGAGTCAATGCATAACTTTCCATTTAATGTAAACAGTATTTTTTCGTGTATTTACTTTGCACTGAATGCTATGGGAGTTTATTAAGTGGGGTGCACTCTATCGACCTTATAATTAATATCACGCTGTCACCATCTTAGTCATGTCCCCTGTTTCCGTAACAGTAGTGAATGCTGACATTCATTGTGCAAACATGGCACCATACTATTATTTCGTCCAGCCTCAGTTTGGGTACAATGAGTTGGAATGAAGTTAAATCAAGGTGGCCACACTGTGATAAAGGTCTATAACCAATGGAGGTAGAAATAATTTATATACAATCGTACTCGTGTCACGGTAAAAGGGATTGCGGCGTATGTGTGTAAACATTGGGTGTGTTCGATTAGCTTCCCCGTGTCGACCCCGCGGTGCTCGTTCGGGTGAGCCGCCCCTGACAAGAGCTAATCGAACGATCACACTCGCACTCTCGTGGTGACGTCAGCCTCAAGTGACCCGTTCCACAAGCAGGGCACTGGGGCTGACCCGGGTGAGCCCCTGGAATGACGTCCAAGCTATTCGAACGCACCGTGGCAGACCGGGGTCGACATGGGGAAGATAATCGAACTCGCCCATTATCAGCCAACATCTGCCCTAATCCTAGACTTGTCCCATGTCTTTAGCTGCATGGATGTACTTGGTTTTCAGAACCAGTCATTTCATCGGATATAATTAGTTCATTGGATAAACGTGCAGTGACTTAAGCTTTTTATATTTTTGATTGGTCCGAGGTGACGTTTGGCAGGTGCACTTTCGGTCGTCTGCATGTGAGTCTAGGTGAAAGGTGAAGATGGACGGGGGTTGACTTAAGGCGTTATTCACGAGCCTCGAAGTGTGCCATCAGATGTGCAGGCTATCCTTACACTTGCGGAGAAGGTCAGATGACCAGTCTAGGTTAAACATGAAAGAAGTTTATTCAAAAGAGGGCGCTATATCATGAGCCGAACTTTTAACACAAACGTTGCCGATGCGGGCGGAGGCCAGATTCTTCGAGTGGAAAGAATATCCTCACACCGGTTTAGGAAACTGTTAGTATAAACCCATGTCAAGTGAACTGCCAAAGATCAGATTTATGATTGAAAGTGGTAAGTAAATCAACAGACTAGAGCAAGCTAGTCGAAACGTTGAGACCAATTCAGAACTGACTCCGCGGCAGTACACAAGCTAAAGTAGTAGTTCAAGTCTATTTTCTATACCATCCGCCCTGGTTAAAAGCAGGACAGTTCTTTTCAGAACTGAGAAGTCTCCCGAACCCCCTATTATCTACTCCGCGGCAGTAGAATAAATGCAAGACAGTTCTCTAAGAACAAACTCTACCTGGCAAGTAGATACACACATGGTGTTACCGCAAACCAAATATATATTGATACCTCACCATGCAATGCCCCAAATCCTATACAAAACAACAGTGTTTTTACTATGCTTTTAATATACCTCATCTTAGATAGTATCGCAAGACTATTTTAAACTCATAGACATCAAAACTCTTACGACAGAGTAAGTATTGTGTCGTCACCGCAGTCATAATATTAAGTCATTCACATCTGTACGGACGTTGCAACTAGATTTCTACATACCTCTATTTAATAATAGAATTATTATTGTTTCTTTTTAAATTCATTCTAACTGCTCATTTCCATAAACAAATGTTTTTGTGTACCTTACATTATCAGCGTATGTGTTATGTTGGTGCGGTTAAGTATCGAAATAAAGGTACTCGACACCTTTGCTAATAATATTGTTGTCATAGACTAGTATTCTCAGTTTATCACAACATAAAATAGCAAACTTGAACTTGAGAAAAAAAGTGGACTAAATTGGTTAACATCGTGCGAAAGAGTAATGAAATAAAACACATGATTTCTGCACAAATTTATGTGCTTTCAAATGTCCGCCCTGAAGTAATTTTTGAGTATAAACTACAATACTTCAGAGGGAGCCGTTACTCACAATGTGTTATACTACACAGCTCTTCATTGCTCGTAAGTTTTATGCTAAAACAATTATTTTGAGCAATAAACAAAAGTATCCGATGCCTTTTCAAAGTAATGACAGATGAATGAAGTAAAGTAGCCACCAACAGATTGACACTTCCGTTTACGTCTTGAAGACCTTTACGGCTTCGTTGCCGTAATCGACAACAACAACCTTGCCGTGTTCCGTAACGGCAACCCCGATGGGATACTGAAGCGCGTCCGCATCACTGTCCAACCTCCGTAAAAAGCATCCCTGTTGGTCAAACATTAAAACCCTGTTGTTCCAGTCATTGCAGACGATGATGTTGTCATGAGTGTCGACCGTTAGTCCCGTGAGATACTTCAATTGCCCCTCTCCCTCTCCCGTCGAGCTGAAAGCTGCCAGGAAGTCACCCTCGGCGTTGAAGATTTGCACGCGATGGTTCTCCCTGTCAGAGACGATGATTTCATCTGTACTGTTCACGTCGATGGCGATGGGGCAGCGGAACTCCCCAGTGGCCTTACCGTAACAACCGATGTCTTTACGATAACGGAGGTCACTGTTGTTTGCCAAAAGAAATTAAACATTATTGTACGATTTGGTTCACTATATAGTGCGCCACCAACAGCTTATATAACAATTAAAACTAACACACGTAAGTCCAAGTAAACACACGTACCTACATTGACAAAATATCCCTTTATCAAGCATCACTATTCAATGTGAATTCGAACTGATGGTTAAATATCCATGATGCACTTTCAAAAAAGCTATCTTAAAGACAAACGCTTGATGGCGCTCTATGTTGTATTTAGCGTCCCAGTAATAGACCCCCTGCACTGGTCGACATATTTAATGAAATGCAAAAGGCTATGGCTGAGGTCGTGCTCATCTGTAGCGCATTATCCTTCGTTAAGGAAATTGTTTTTAAAGATTGTTTTTAATTGATTGGTTCATGAGATCGTGCGCAGTGCGAACACGCGTGCACTTTTCACCAAAGTTCAACACCAAAGATGGCGGTCAATGACGTCATGTGAAATAAATGGTGCATATCATGTGTAAAGTACATTATAAAAGTTATGTTGAAAAATTTATTTGTCTACAAGTTCATGTACCTGTCATACATATGGACTCGGTGTGTTCCATGGTCCGCAATGAAGATATTGCCAGCACTATTGACTGCCACACCACAAGGCCGACGTAACTCCGTAGTGCCAAAACGTCTTAAAAGTTGTCCGTCTCGCGAGCATAGAAGAACCTGGCACATACAAAAACAAAATCAGATGTTCATATTTCTGTTGAACTAGTTTTTTGTAGCGCTTTATCGCACCATAAGTGCGCATCAAAGAGCTCAGCAACCGATTTCACGAAACGCTAGGAATAATCTTATCTCGAGTTAGGATGAGTAACCCGTCCTAACGTCTATGGTTTGAACTTAACTCGTCCTAAGTCCTAAGATTAATCCTAAGTTAGGAAGAGTTTGGTGAAATCGACGGCAGGATTGTCCCAGCAAGGTGTATGTGGTGCTTTTAGAAGTATGAAACATTATCCCATGCTTTAGCACCATGTAACGGTTCTCAAGGTGCTGTGGTGCACTATGCTGCCTATAAAACTGGAAACACCGGGGCGAACTTCTCTTTTAGATAGTGCACTGGGTTCTTTTACATGCGTTACACAACACACGGAACCCTTACGGCTTTACGCCCCACCCGTAGGACGCAACAAGTGTCTTGCTTTAATAATGACACAAGTACGTGTCACGACTGGGACATTGATCGTGGAGAAGGAATGGACTGAAAACCAATCACATGTATTGTCCCGGTGGGATTCGAACCAGGGCCCAAGAGGTGGAATGTGAGGAAAGATACCACCTCGCCAACCCGAACCCAATCGGAGTTCTTTTGTTAAAATTAAGTTAAAGCTTAAACAAATTATGAACAAAATGTTTGTACATACTTGCTTGTTTATGTGGTCCGTTACAAGAATGTTTTCCTCATCGCCAACTAATGTGAGACCCAGAGGTTCGAACTTGCTCGGGAAGTTAGGAAAGTTCAACTGTTTCCGGTGGTTGCCGTTAAGATCAAAGATCCTAATGCAATTGTTTCCGGTATCAGCAACGAAGACATCACCATTTCTCCGTGACACAGCCACGCCCCACGGCTCCCGTAGCTTCGTGATGCAGCCTCCAGCTCCAAACTCCAAAACCCTCCGGGCTGTCTTGACGACGGCGATATCGAACGGGCTACCGGTGACTTGCCGTCCGAAGACGGCAACGGACAGGCGATGTCGGCCTTTGCAGTTGGACCTGAAAACAATATCGTAGGTACCGTCCTCATTGTCTTTCACTCTCGCGATCCCCACCTCACCAGACGGGGAACACAGTTTAGCACTGACTGCGGCGCCCCCGGCTACCACTGCATTACCCGCTGCGTCTTTGGTCTCCAGGCAGATTCGTACGTCTTCACCCACTAAAACCTCAGAGGGAAGCACCACCTCAGATTTCAGACCGGACTGTGATGCAACGGCTTGGTGACAAAATAAATGACCTAGGACTAAACATCTGTTCATGTCTGCTTGTCCGTTTACAAACCCGATGTGGCCGTTTTCTTCTAGTTTGGAGGTGACTTCGGTGTCGATTGTGTCTTTCATTTTCTTGGTCGTTTCTTTGTTGACGAAGAGCAGTGCAGTGTCGTTTCCTTCGGAGAGTAGATTTTCTGTTACGCTACACACGCTGCTCGTCTTGTCAAGAACCTGTCAGGGCAAAAACACATTCAAGTCTATATTATACGCTAAAACAGCGCCCTCATTTGGGGTCAAACAACTTACGTTGACGAATAAGGACACCAAAAATGCATTTGATAAATCAATAGTGTGTTGTCTCACTATGTTAAACATAGCCATTTCTCTTCGTCACTACTAATCTATTTTTTGCTTGTGTCGTCCTCAGTTTAATAGCCTGGTACTTTTTTACCTTTTTACTGAATCTTTACTGAAGTGTTATATTGGACACTCCTAATAAATCTATTTAATAACTAGTATTCTTACTTGTTGGACGAGTTCTGTCTCTGCGTTGAGTGCATCTCTCCTTGCAGTGAAACACTGGTCCAGTTCATCCACGGCTTCCTGCTCGTACCTCTCCAGAATCTCAGCCAGCCCCTCGGTTCTCTCCCTGATCTGCAACTCAGCACGGTTACGGTTGAGCAAGAGTTGTCTGTTGGTCTCCTTCAATACACCCAAGTTGTCTCTTAAGGTGTCCACGCGGCACTTCGCTCGCTCTACGAGGCTGGTGAGGACGCCACGCCGTTGCTCAGCCGCCTCGTGCCGCTTGCGGTGTTTGTGCCGCGGCGGTCGGTGGATGGTCGCACGGCATCTGTAGCAAATCGGCACATCACACGTCTCGCAGTACAGCTCAAACTGCTCCCCGTCGTGTGCAGTGCACAGTTTCGCCGACTTGTCTAAGGAGTCCAGACGCACCAGCATCCCGCTAGTATGGTATTCATCCACCGTCGTGAGGCGGTGGCTGCGCGTCATGCGCAGCCTACGGTGCGCGTTAGCACAATCCACACACAAAAACTCGTTGCAATCGAAGCAGTGGTATGCAGCCTCATTGTCACATCCGTGACACGTGGGGGCGCTCGACGACACACGTCGTTTCTGTTTGATGAAATCTATGATACCATTCACAAAGAAGTTATCTGCTAAGGAAGCCACGCCCCCTTCCCCCATGGTGTATTCCTTACGGCAAATAGGGCATGATAGTTTACCATCATTCTTGCTCACCCAAAGTTGTAAACAGTTTGCGCAGAACGTATGCTGACACGCAAGAACCTTGGGTTCTTTTAGGCGATCAATGCATAGAGGGCACTGCAGGAATTGCCTGTCTAGTTCCTCAGCTCTGAGTACGTTGGTGGCCATTTCAGATTGACGAGTTCACTGGGTCCACCAAGCCCGGTTGACAGACTCTATAACCTAGCTAGGAACCGTGGACAGATATCAAGACCACAGCTCCCTACGCTGTCTGACTAGTGATTTCACTATCATCTAAGTACGTTTGTGGCCAGTTCAGATTGACGAGTTCATACATACAGAATACATTATTTTACATAGTACAAGTGCCACTACATCAAGAACACATCGCATTACATTGGGTTCAAAAACTGTTTGATACACTTCTTGAATTTGTATGAAGAGTTAGATTTTCTGATGGATGTAGTGAGCGCATTCCAGGTATGAGAAGCGAAATGAAAAAAAGGTGCGGCTTGATGCTGACTTGAGAAGCTTGACAGAGTAAAGTTCCATGAGGCGAGTAGATTTCACTATCATCTATTTTAAAATAGAAAAAACACAAAATGGTTAATTACATTAAAGGCAGTGGACACTATTGGTAATTACTCAAAATAATTATTAGCATAAAACCTTACTTAATAATGAGTAATAGGGAGAGGTTGACGATATAAAACAATGTGAGAAATAGCTCCCTCAGAAGTGACGTAGTTCTCGAGAAAAATGTAATTTTCCATGCATTTGATTTTGAGACCTCAAGTTTAGAATTTGTGGTTTCAAAATCAAGCATCTGAACGCACACATTTTCTTGAGACAAGGGTGTTTTTTTTTCTTTCATTATTATCTCGCAACTTCGACAACCAATTTAGCTCAACTTTTCACAGGTTTGTTATTTTATGCATATGTTGAGATACACCAAGTGAGAAGACTGGTCTTTGACAATTACCAATAGTGTCCAGTGTCTTTAAGGACAGTGAGTCTTAACCCATGAACTAATTCGGGAACTTTGGATCCATAGCGTTGGCATAGACGGAGAAACAAATCGTCAACGGATTTCGCTATAAGCATTTTATGCAACAAAATGAATTTCAGATGTGTTTCGCGCATGATGTCAAACTGTTTTTCATTGCACTGTCCCATTTCTATTTTTTACTAGAACTAGATTAAGAGCAATGATGTGAACGGTGAAGTATTTTGATGGGCTCCAGAGGTTTGACTCATCATAAAAAGCTGCACTGAAAACTTTAGAACTGTAACATTAAACTCTGATTCACCACAGTATTAAAGGCTTTGTATCAACAGTATCAAATGTTTGCCCATACTCAACGAATGAATATTTTCATAATAATTATAATAACCAGTTGAAGTTTCAGCTTCATTTGTCGTCAATTGTTTGGTAAAAATTTGAAAATGATTTAGCCATAAAATGTGATTAATTTATTCATTTATTTTCAATTATGTACACTTTCTATTCATTTATCGTTTTATTTTGATTATTATTAATAACATTTATATTATAACTTTAATTTGATACACAAACATAATATAACTCTCTATTTCATTAATATCTTTATGTAATTAAACTCAGCCTGTCTGATCTTTACTTAGCCATAGTCTTTCCTTGACACTGAATCTAAAGTTCGTTTGCGTCTAAACATACTCCAAGTATAACGACAAACACCCATAGAGATATTATGTTCCACACAGCGACATAGCAAGGAATTCCAAGATTGCGCGGAACGCAAACTATGCACAAGCCTATGCTATGGGATGAGCCATGTTGACGTACATGTTGTATCATGTCGAATGTTAAAGGGTGCTTCAGCAAAATGTAAATGGGTTGAGCTGCCAAAAATACCTTCGATCGATGATCTATTCAAGGCAATATAATAATGCCTTTGGTTGCTGGAACCGTTTGAGTATTTTAATCATGAGAATATATTGATGCACACAACAATCAAACATTCAGATATCACCAAAAAAAACGAAAAGAATATATCCACGCAGGAAGACAAACCCACAATAGGATTACAAAGTGCAATCCGAGAAGCAATACTGTAGTAAGACTTCAAGACAGTGGACACTATTGGTAATTGTCAAAGACCAGTCTTCCCACCACTTGGTGTATGTACGTATCTCAACATATGCATCAAATAACAAACCTGTGAAAATTTGAGCTCAATTGGTCGTCGGAGTTGCGAGATAATAATGAAAGAATAACCACCCTTGTCACACGAAGTTGTGTACATTAAGATCGTTGATTTCGATACCTCAAAATTCTAAATCTGCGGGTCTCGAAATCAAATTCGTGGACATTACTTCTTGCTCGAAAACTATGGCACTTCAGAGGGAGCTGTTTCTCACAATGTTTTATACCATCAACCTCTTCTCATTACTCGTCACCATGTAAGGTTTTATGCTAACAATTATTTTGAGTAATTACCAATAGTGTCCACTGCCTTTAAATGTTGGGGCATAAAACTGATAAGTTTGTACATTATAGCAACAACCTTCGAAGTGCTTAAAATCCTTTATACTATCGAAATCTGCTGTTTAGGCCTCCCACTCATCAGTTTTTGTTGTCGTTAATTTTAAGAGTGATTACTAAATTTAAACCTGATCCCTTTCACTCTGTCAAAATCCATTTCTTTTAATTCGTGTTGAACTTTGACCCGGACATGGTTTCTATATGAACGACGTCATAAGCCAAATTTTTAGGCAATAAAGCGAGAATAAAGAAATCCAACGGAAGCTTGTATATAACATCAGCCATACCATGCAACAAGTATATTATGTGACTGAGTATCCTGCTCGTTTCTGCTTAGCAGAGAAATGTTAATCAGTACTTTCTGCTAAAGCAGCTCTTTGAAAATGGGCCCAGGACTCGAATGCAAAGACCTCCTTTGCAGCAAATAAACCCTTAAAACAGTCTGTGAATGCACGGCATCTCAAGAACTTCATAATACCAACATCTGGTGCTGTTATAACTATACTATACAATGAACATCTATTGCAAAAACTTACCAATAGCTATCATAGGCGACCGTAGAAAGCCATATCGGTGTGTGTCTAATGTAAAGCCAACACATTTAACTCCTCATATCGTATTGATAAACGCAGTGTATGAAAAACTAAAGATCGTCCACGCTCAAGCTGCACGTCTTCCATTGCAGACAGACCAACTGCAAACCAGTGCACGTTGCACTACAGAACCCCACGGCTGTTTTATGAAGTGTAAATTCTCTAGACTAAGTATTTCCATTCAATCACCACAACACATCTCTTCTTCATTTTTGAAATCGTTTGCAGACTAGACTCAGTACTGATCGTAAGATGTTATCATGTTATTCCCGACTCCTATAAAAACCTGCCCTTTAAAGGCACTGGACACGTTTTGGTAATTGTCAAAGACCAGTATTCTCTCTTTGATGTTTCCCAATAATTATGCATAAAAACAAAATGTGAACAATGTTACTCAATCGGTCGAAGTTGAACTAGATAATGCAAAAACAAATACCTAGTTGCTTTAATTTGTGTGCTTTCAGATCCCTGATAAAAGGCTTTAGGCCTGAAGTCTGTTATTATTTGAGGACGAAATTATCTCTTACTTCAGCGGGAGCCGTTTCTAATATTTTGTATTATACTATATCAACAGCTCCCCATTAATCGTTTTATGCTGACAACATTCATATTGAGTAACTACCAAAAGTGTCCAGGGCCTTTAAACTTCGCTGGTATTAATAGGTTTGTGTAATGATCCCTAAACGATACGTCTTCGTCTGTTGTTGTTTCGCTGGTATCTTGCACAGAGTTATCAAAATATTTGGACTACATTTTATCAGGAAATTGTTTGTAAACACATTTTATTTGCGTGATTTCTGAGATAACCCAAGTTTACATAAAATAAAAACAATATTGCTTGCTTACATTAAAGCTATCATACATGCAGTATATTCGTGTAATACTAAATCCCATTGATGACGTCAGAGCCCATTATTAATGACAGACTAAAGATAGTTAATGTTCGAACCTCTGCCAATGAGGGCACATTCGATCTTAATGTCGCACTTTGTTTTCTAATGTTTAGCCAATTGAAAAGAAAAGAACATTTTGAGAATTCTTTGTCAGCAGAACGGGTATGAAAAGAATGCTACTGGATTGTGGAATTTTAAAAGGCAGCCCCCACCCTTGGGTCTCCGTTTTGCACGTAATCGGTTGATCGCTTAAAATGGTGCTGTTTAAAGCCATTGGACCCTTTCGGTAAACAGTATTGTCCAAGGCCCACACTTCGTGTATCACAATTTCTACATAAAATAACAAACATGTGAAAATTAAAGCTCAATCGGTCATCGGAGTCGGGAGAAAATAACGGGAAAACCCACCCTTGTATCCACACGTTTCGCCGTGTCCATAATTCTCGACATCGAGAATTGATATTGTTTTACTGTTTTCTCAAAAAGTCAAACATTTCATGGAATAATATTTCAAGAGAAGTCTTTCACCATTACCTTCTGTAAACCCTGTAAGTTATTTGTAAATCTGTGAACTTTTTTTTCTGTACCGAAACGGTCCAATGGCTTTAAACTGACAAGAATGCATCCATTATTACTTGATAATGTTTTCAAGAACGTCAAACCACAATTTTGATATCAAGTTAGGTTTTGTCAAGTATTCTTTTTTCGTCAGCTTTTCAAGTTTTCAGTGTGGCAATCTAGAAAAGCAGCGATGATTTTTTTATTTAAATGCTATTTTCTCGACTTCAGACGGGATTAATATCTTGTTTCTTTATGACTGATGAGTTTTCGCATTGATTGTCCTGAGACTCTACTATAAAGCGATCACAAAAAAAAACAAGTTCTATTCTACAATGCAAAGTTTACAATATTGTACGTTATAAAATAACAGAGTTGACGGTTGAAACTTAATAAACTGTTTTCTGTGTCCAGAAAGCCACGATCCATATTTCCCATATTTATTAAAGGGTCTGTATATGTTTGGGTGACTCTGTGAATTAATGGCAATAAAACCCAGTAAGAAGTACAACAGCTTTTAGATAATATAATGGCATTTTGAGAAACATTTCACTCAAAGTACTGCGGTTATGGAAAAGTATGTCCCTTTTTATCCCCAACATTATATTATTTGAAATGAAAATTACAGAGATAATTTGCTTCATGGTATCTACAACTGTATAAGAGTTAAACAATGGTCGCGACCTTTTGTTTAGGAACTCGCTTCCAATTACCAAACATACAATTCCTTTAAGATTGAGTAAAATGATCCACCACTTCGGAGGCTAATTTCTCAGCATGGTTCACACACCACCGAGTGAGATCCAAGACGCCATAAGACTCCGTGGTGTTTGTTCCTTTCTCGATGGATACCGTGTCTTTGATGATTCCTCTTGACCGATCATCGAGGAACTTTCGCATTGCTAGGAAATGGTAGTTAACCTCATTGGAACACGGCTGTGCCTGTCGAAAAAGAAAAAAAAACACAAACATGTGCGCTATACGTAGGAAGTATGGACCCGGCAAAAATAACAAAGGAGGTCACAATCTTTTCTTTGCGGTTAAAAAGACATCTTATGAGATCCATTTCAAGTGTGATCGCTAGCTAGACCAGCATGCACCTCATTCAAGCGCTTGCGCAATGGGTATTGCGTAAAGGTCGATGGAGTTCCTTGTACCAATTATTTTAGAATCGTCTTTTGATTTTTCCGGAACCTACCTCCAAAATGATGCCAAGCAAATTGCGGTCGTCGGAGATTTTCTGAGACTTAAGAACTTTTTTGAGTTGCTTTTTCACGTTTCCTTTCCAAGAAGGTGTGTTCGTGCCAGGGCAATTGTCTGGAAATGGAAACGTTGGGTTCTGGTTTTCCTGAAAAGGGAGAAATTACAAGAATATGAGTCAAAACTATAAAGTATGACTATTATTCAAAGTTTATTAAAATACTGCATTACAGCGGCAAAAAGCTGAAATTTACAGTCTACCAAAACAGTCATTAAAAACAGTACTTATTATATTTACTAAAAAGAATCACTCTAAAATCACCGGGTCAGAATTGACCTGGATCCCGTGTCCCAAGGAGCCTCACCAATTTTGAGTTAAGCGGACCCGGAAAGTTATGAGTGAGTCAAGAGTAGCCCAGTGTTTGGGTCCCATAGAGCATGACTCCTCTGGAGGTCAGGCAGACCAAGAAAATGGTTAATACATGGGATTCTAACTCGGATTCGGCTTCATTTTGATCCATTTCTGAGTAATCTTGACATGTTTTTTCGGATTAGCGACACATATATGGGTCTAATGAAACACGGGACGCGGAAATGTAAAGAGTGACGCTATAAAGAGGAAGTTTTTTTCTGCCAAAGTTATCTGACTATAGGAAAGACAGCCAAAGACACCCAGCTCTATATCTGGACCCGGGTAAATTCTAGCACGGAAGTTTTTAGAGTATAAAGAGTAGTCAAATAATCAGAAAAGTCTTTCTCCCAAGTTGTTTTTGATGAAAGTCGGTCAAAAACATCTAGCTCTAACTATAGTTTATGTCAAGCAATATACCTCACTCTGCAGTGACTTGTTTATGAGTTTGTCAGCCTCTAAGCACGTCTTGTGACACTCCTCCGGAACCGAGCTTTGATCGTCACTATTGGTCAAGAGTGCAGCTTCGACCTCTAGATAACCCTTACGGAGATCTTGACTAAACCTACTGTTCCGTTCGGACAGCTCGACCCACATAGTTAAGTCAATATCGGTACCAGCTTCCAGTCTGCAGTGATTTATCAATGCGAGCATCTGAAACAAGAAAACAAAGTTTTTATTATCAAAAGAAGTTTGTTTTGGTTATCTTTATTTTTCAGCACGTTGCAATGTTTGGGTAACTTCTTACCGCCAATAACTCAAAGCACTTGACACTATACTCAATATAATATTGTTAGCATAAAAACTTATACTTGTAACGAGCAATAGAGAGCTTTATTGTAATACCAAGAGCTCCCTCTAAAGTTAAACGTAGATTTAGAGCGATAGGTTATTTCTTTACATTTTGTGCTAGAGTGTTTTTTTTTCCATTATTCTCTTGCTTGAGTAAAAATCTTCACAGGTTTGTTAATTCATGCATACGTTGGGATACACCAAGTGAGAATACCGGTCTTTAACAATATTACCAAAGGTGTACAGTGCATTAAAAGGTATGCCTGTTGCAGTATAACTACGAATATTATAAAAACAAAAACGTTGTTTTAAACTCACCTCAAGAAACTCGCATGTATTATCCATTCTGATAACGAAGTCTTCGTTCTTCATCAGTATTCCGAAAAGTTCATCTGCCTTCTCAACCTCTTCACCACCGCCTTGTCTAATGGCTGATACCAAATCTTTCACCCTCATCCCCAAAGCCTTCGCCTCTTTCATGGTGTCGAAGAAGACGTTGCATATCTCTTCGACTTTGTCGATGGACTGTCGAGCCAGTTTGACCGGATTGGGTTCGATGTCCAGAACGTCCGCACTGCTGTGTTTTGTCATGTTCACGATGGTACAGAAGTTCTTTATGAATGTGTTTTCTGGACTGATCTTTGGCTGCAGCTGTTAAAGTTTTGTGAGCACAAAAAAGACACAAGAAAAAGCAAGTGTTTATTTTACCTTAACTCTAAAGAAATGTGGACCTGACATCAAACTTGTAAGCATAATTTTCGACATAATATAGAAATGAACGCAAAAACCAAATAACCTTTAGTATACACTCATAGATCTTCGGATAGTGCGTCTCCATGTCGATGTTAGTTAGTAGCTTTAGCTTTTTCTTGAGTTCACCCTTTAATGTTTCTGGAGTCAGTTTCTCATCTTTTAGTATCAGAGGGAAGTAGTTCCCCTGCTCTTCTTCCATTTCTAGCTCCTCTTTCTATAACAATAAAGCACACAAAAAAGAAAACTATTTATTTTCTAAAAAATAATCTGAATCCGGTAACACACGTGCTTCCTGATTATTTACAACAAACACCGGGAAAGGGATTATACCCATTTCTGAATTTGTTTGACTTAATTTTGGCGGCTCGAAATGACAGAAACATACAAGTGGCACAAGGTCTATGTCAGTGTAATTTTTTTTTTTTCTTCTTTTTTTCTTTTTTTTCCCCAAAAAATAAAGTGTATTGGTGACAAAAAAGTATGGGGCTGTCATATTAAGCCAATGCTTGTAGAAGACAGCCAAACAGACGCATTAGAACAAAGGGACAAGACAAACAGGTAACAAGAAAACATTTACACAAAAAGAGTGTTTGCCTTAGAATTTCTAACAAGATACGAGCAAGATATAAATTTAATACCTGGAATAGTTCCATGATACGGTCAAGCAGAGGTCTAGTCTCCCGACAGCAGAGTACAGCCTTGTTCTTCATGTTCCTACTGACGTCTTCCAACGGACCTTCTTCTCGCCCATCTAAGAGTAGACCATCCTCACCCTTAATGGCTACTTTATGGGACGATGAACATTGTAAAAATAAAAGCAACAATTTTCAACATCAGTAATGAACATAACTCTAGTATTTTTGACGGTAAAAATACACTAAACGTTATTACCTGTATTTTGTTGCCATTATCTAATCGGTCCAGCCGACGGCTAGGAAAAGTGAACGGCGGTACCACTATAAACCATTTTTACCATCACAAAGGAGCAGATATAGCAGACTTGCAAAGAGCAAGGGCGTAATTCAAAGAGCAGCTTATGCACATGAAACAGCTAAGCACAACACAATTATGCTTACCATGATAAGGGTACCAGTCAAGCTAGCCACATAGACATTTGTGACTGGTATCCTGCTCATTTCTGCTAAGCAGAAAGTGTCATGCCATAGTATCTTCTGCTTCAGCTCTGTGATATGAGCCCATGTGGGAATTCAACGAACATCTGTGACTTTGTCACCTACCGCATGAGTAACACAATACTGCTCAGTAACGACATCTAATTAATATTTTGCCAGTCTTAAAAAAGCCTCCGCATTTAGCTGATGCTTTGTCAGGACCTTGTGACCCCTCGCGAAAGATGTGAGTTTGTGAGGGAAAAAAAAACAAAATGTGAGAATACTTCAGTTCGAAATGGGCACATTTGGTACTGTTATCAGATTATAGAATATTATACAAAACTTGACATACAGAAATAAGATTTTTTTTTTTTGTATTCATTCAGCTTCATTACCTTTAAACCTTTCCGCGAGTAGCGGTACCTCCATGTTAAATAGCGCCTCCCTTGACTCCCAGAAAAACGTTTCCTTTGACAGGATTCCCTTGATATCTGCTTTGATCTTGGTGCGATTTCTCAGCATGCAAGGTTCGATATCAGTTTCCTTGGATCTCAGGCCTCCTTCGAACGTCAGGGGCTTAGATTCACCATGTAGGGCGTCAGATTGGGACTGTGAACAACACACCTCTATTTCTGCCAGCATCTAGCATTTGCAATAAGTTAAAAAGCAAAACCCAACTTACAACATTTGTCTCGACTGAATTAAAGGCTGTTAGAATCTGTCAATTTATTTGGCTTCATGCTTTTTGTTTTGAAGATAAGTTTATAACAGCAAACCTTTGGGATAACTTATTTGTCGGAACTTGAACACCCTGATATTAAACTGCCTCGGCTATAGGCTTGCAATGCTGATTTTGTCTCTGCTCTGTACTTGTTTTCAAATAATTGTATACGTCGTCAACGAATGTTAATTCATCTGTGGCACTGCTTTTTAAATTAACCACCTTTAACCTCCGGACGACCGCCAGATAGAATGGTAGAAATGTTACAAAGCTGAGTTACCATTGTGACAAATGGTTTTGCTTAAACAATGAACAGTATAGTTCATGCATGCAACCCAAACAATTTAAATGAACAGTTTAACAGACTCACCTGGATGAAGCTTGAACTCGGGGTGATTTTGATGAGGCCCTTCTCAACCAGCTTCATCAGCTCCAAAACGGCAACCAGGCTTCCACATCTGACTGCCTGGCGATATGACGTCACACACCTGTCTTCCAGTTGAATGACGTCATTTGCGGTGGCCTGAAGTTCGTTCTGTGCGATTGCCAGAGCTATGTCCGCTAGAACTTCTCGAACCTTTTCTTGTTCCAGTTTCGACTCTCGTGCCAACTCCACATTCTCTCGAGCCCTTGTGAAATCCTCAGCTGCTTCTGCAGGTTTTGCTTGATTGCCAACAGTTTTCTCTTGACCCATTTTTAGGTAAGACTTTGCAACGTAGTACGGCACTTCGGCGTTTGTTTGATCCACTGTGGCCAACATGTCGATGGCTTGATCAAACTCAAAGTTCTGGTAGAATAGAATTCCAAGCTTCAGATTATTTTTTTTAGACTTATACTGCTTCTTCAGTGTGTTATATGCCATTCCTTTATAACTGGTTACCTGTGTCCTTATTTCCCATTTACCTGTGATATCGTTTTGATGTTCAAAAGATTCATCAGTACATGTGTCCATAACTTTCTGTGACATATCCAACGCAGTGAATTTGGGCGTTGACTTTGTTTTTTTACGGTATAGGTATGAAGCATAGCTGTTGTAAAGTTGAATACTCTTCATTGGCATGAACTCCTTCGACAGTGGCATCATATCTATATAGCAATCTTCTGGGCTCTCATCAGATAGTCCGAGCTTTTTTAAGATTCTCACTTGTTGTGCCTTTTTCAGTAAAGCATAGACATGTGAACCATCCAACTTCAGACATTCATTTAGTTGTTCAAGTGCCCTTTTTGTCCATTCTATTGCTTCATCTTGGCGTTCTTTATTCATTTTTGCCTTTTCAATGTAGCACATGGCAAGTTGGTGATGGTTTTCGGTTCGATCGTGCTGATTGGCAATGGCGGTCTCCAGTATGGATACACACCGATCAAGATCTGTTTTCTTTAACATTCGCATGAGATTTCTGCAAACCTCCTGTAATTCTGGAGCATCGTCATAAGCTTCGTTTAGCAGCTCACTTGCCTTCTCTTTGTCATGTGATCCGTCTCGCCGATACAAGTTCAATCCAAGCATTGACTTAGCATAGTGGTAACCTCGGTGGTCAGGTTTCAGCTCAATTAGTTTTTCCCAATACTCCTTCTCTTCATCCATCATGTTTTTTAACAATGGGTCCAAGCTTTCGTGACTAGAGGGGATTGGTTTCATGAATCTCATCTTCTGCCCAGTGACGAGTGCAACCCCAAAGAGAAAGTCTGGATTTGAAGGGAATGCTTGGTGGGCTGCCTTGAAGAGTGCTAAGTTAGTGTTAAACATAACCGGACCGAGTCGCGTGAGGGCCGCTGCTCTGATTGCACCAACAACCCGCAAATCTTTCTCCTCTAACTGTATGGATTTTAGTTTTTCGTGTAACTCAGGCAAAATCTTGTTGCTGGATAAAATGTTCTCTTCAATCCACATGCGATTTAGGATTTCAACGCTCTTGTAACCTTTGTAAACATCTTTGTTTCTTAGATGTTCAATTTCCCGCTTTGCTTCGTCAAGAGAAGCAAGTGCGTTGACACTCTGATCTTTGAACCGTGACTGAAGACACGCCTTGAATAGAAGATTCTCGATCTTGAGGAAAGGTGTTTCTTTCAAGTTGTTCTCTACTTTACGCAGTATTTTATCTTTGTATTTGTTCACTTTTTTGTCTTCCTCGAGGTTCCAGGTGAAATGGCAATCTCTTTTTTTCCAGGAGGAATCCATTTTGTGATCACGAAATAATGTCTCCTTCAAAGTTTAGTAAGTTTTCTGGGAAAAAACGTATACACAAAGTTCATCATAAAAGTTTATTGTGTTTACAACAATTAACTGAATCCGAACTGTTAAGTTTTCATGTTTGCTTATATACATCACCATCACCGCCAGCCATGAGGACCCACCGATTAAACCGGAATCCGAAGTCGTAGAAATGATGTTTAAAACTCATTAATTACCAGCAATCGATATGGGCCAAAAGACTGACTAATCACAGAGCTTCCCATCACAAATTAAAACAAAATTGAAAGGAAACATTGATTGTTCAAAATTGAAAGGAAACATTGATTGTTTTGTTTGCAGACTCATGTAACAGAACATGTAACAAAGAATAAACAAAACACATTAAAGCTTGTCACGAGAGGGCACTGTTGAAATGCAATGACATCATTTTGAATAGTGTTGGGGTTAAATATTATTTCTCTCAGGGCACTGGTGAAATGCAATGACATCATTTGAAAGGTGTTGGGGTTGAATATTATTTCCTAAAGAGATAATGTCTGAATGTCAGTGCATACTATTGTCAGATCTCAAAACGAGGTATAATAACTGTGTACATTTAAAGAGTTAAAAAGAAACATTGCGAAACCTTTGACCAAACCAGACCAATGGCTCGTCGATCCCTTTGTAATTGTCTAGCCCGCATCCTTGCTGCCGTGAGCAGCAACAAATCTTATATCACGACCAGTGTACGTTTGATGTGACAGATATAAACCCAAAACAAAGTAGCTTCGTCGGACTAAGAGATGCAGTTGTGTGTATATAGGCCTGACTGAAATTATTTAGTTGGTTGTTTGCACAAGAATTTCTGCTGGTTGTGTATCCAGACTGGATCTTCACCTCTCCACAATCATAATATTTACAAAAGTTGAGCACTAGTCTAGTTTGTGCAACATGTCACGAAAAGGTAGGTTTGACGCTAGAAACGGCTGTAGACGCGTCTACGCTGCATGACCTTTGACCAATTTCGTTTTAGTTTTTCGAACATTAATCGGTAATTTGCATGACATTTATTTTTTACTTTTGTTTTAAAAACATTTATTGTCTTTGATTCGTCATCAGTAAATTACTTGAACGGTGAACCGGTTATGTATGTAATCATTTAACAGATTAATATAATCAGAGAAAACTTATCACAAGATAAATTGATATATCACGTAGAGGTCTATCGATCCCCAACCAGCCGAGAGAAAAAAAAAGATTTTGATACTTTACGACAATCCCTTACACACTGAAACACTATGTCCACATCCAATGGAGTTAGAATCGCAAAGGTCCCGTCAGGTCAAACCTGCCAGACAGCAAACATACCCTTTGAGTTGTTTTGCATCCCTGCCATAGACTTGTGGACGAGTCGTTAAATGTCCGTCGCGGTGATATCATTACGGCTCTCTCTTAACATCTCGCGAGACTGCTGCTCTTTGCGAGACTGTTGCTATGACAATTGCTCTCATTTTAAGAGCAGTAATCGTGAGATATGCAGCAGACTTGCGCAGAGTAGCAGTCTCGCGAGATAGTTGCGAGATCAGACGCAACAGATATTTAACGACGCGTACACAAGTCTATTGGTGACGATGCGTAAGCTTCATTCCATGGCCAACAAGTCGATTTTATGCTTATGATTAAAGGCACCGACTCTTTTGGTAATTACTCGAAATAATTGTGGCGAAAAACGTACTTGTTAAACGAGCAATGGAGAGCTGTTGATAGAATAAAATATTGTGAGAAACAGCTCCCTCTGAAGTAACGTAGTTTTTTAGAAAGAGGTATTTCTCAAAATTATAAAAGACTTTATCAGCTGATGGAAGTATTTTATTATGCATCTGTAAGCAAACAAAGTAATGCATTAAATGACCAATTGAGCCCAAATTTTCACAGATTTGTTATTTTATTTATATATTGTTAAGAGAATACTGGTATTTGAAAGTTACCAAACGTGTCCAGTGCCTTTATACCAAGTGGTGAGTTAATAGGCCTGGGAAATCTTTAACTTTACTATAAACACATCAGTCATATTGTAGTTTACCTGTGTTCGGCTCAGATCCAGCGCCCTTAAGCGGAACACTTCTCGTCTTTGTTAGAAAATCCGAGCCTTGTGTCCCTGTTCCGGATTTTTTAAAAAAAGAACTACACAATGGACGTAGGAAATGCTTAACACACGCACCCACGCAATAACCATGACGAAATTGTGAAATGCACCGCAACAACAAACAAGTATTGCAATCCAAGGGGGATTTCCCGGATTAAGAATCGATTTTGTAGAACACACTTCGTCGGTCGGCTATCTAGTATCGATACTCAGTGAGCGCTACTGAACACTATATTATCACCTTGACTACAATGATGTTTAAAATCATTATTTGTTCGTATCAATAAATGTTTTATAATGACATTAAGTAAGGGAATCTTAACAGAGTGGGGCCGCGAGGTCTTAGACTTGCCGCTTGAAACCGGCGTCCATGGGAAATGTTGTCCCTGGGGTTCTCTCCCCCGTTACGAAACCTTAACATGGGCTGAAATTGAGGATGTTACGTTTAAAGAAGGGCGCAATGAGAAGATTTTGTACACAGTTTGCCGTAAGTGGGGAATCTCCGGGTGGAAATGGGGGGCGGGGCGGGGCAGAGTCTCCTGCCGCACCTTCGGGACAAAGTATCATATGAAGCAGTTGTTTGAGCTATGATCCATACAAAATATTACGCGTATACTTTCCTGAAAAACATGTCTAAGACCAGGGCTCAAGTTCATAGAGCTGCTTAAGCAGGAAAAAATTGCGTAAACATCTCTCTGCAAAGCAGAAATGAGCAGGATACCAGTCACTAATGGAACATGTAACATGGTAGTTTGGCTTTTTTATGCTAAAGGTACTTGTTGTGCTGAAGAAGCTCTATGATTTTGGGCACTGGTTTTTCTTCAGAGTCTTAGGGCAATGCCCACATCAACCACGCACAGCACCCCCCCCCCTCTCTCTATCTCTCCTCCTAATATCATAGTCATGTTTAATCTTGAAGAAAACGTGTACATTAAGGAAATTCTGAAGCTGTTTAATGGTGAGTTGGCAAACATAATTTGAGACATAAAACTTTGGCATTGTCGTTCAGAAACTAAAACCCGGGGCACAAAACAAACCGAATGCGGTTATTATAAGTGACTACACTTTGAGGTGTAGTCGCGATTTAAGAGTCTATTATCCAGCATACTACTTTGACTTTTAAAAACTCATTTCGGCATATTTTATGTGCCTTTTTTTAAATCATGCAAAAATGAATCGCTGCTGTTTATCAATGTGTTTACTACAACCAAACCTGTTCAACAAAGAAACGACAGTATGTGCGTTTGTTTGCCTTTGTATATAGGAAAACGCTTCAAGGTTGCATATTGAACATGGCAACTCATACGTGCAATTGACTAAATCATAATGAGTACAATGTTAGTTTTGGATAAAATAACATGACAGAGTGTACTCTGTTGCAAACAGCGCGTGGATTATTTGAAATGACATTCGCAAAATCTCCTCTAAATGTAATAAATTGACATTAAAAAATATTAAAAACAATTAAAATACATAAGTAACCTTTACCTTTATTCGATACCGAATAACCGTTTTTACACATTAAATATCGATTACTGAATCGTAGAATTGTCAAAAATATGGAGGTCGTCCGTGTTGACGGTTACTCAGTGTCGATACTCGATGAGCACTGCACCAGTGTTCAATGAGCGTCGATACTGAGAAAGCCATTAAAAACAGTAGAGTGTTCTTGAGTATGCCCTGAAACCTGACCACCGAGAATACCACATGCTATGTCAATGCTTGGATTGAACATCTCGGCGAGACGGATCAGATGACAAAAAGAAGGCAAGTGAGCTGTTAAACGAAGCTTATGAGAAAGCTCCAGAGAACCTGAATAAAATCATGGGGGTAAGATTAGCCTCCATGATAAAATGTACTAATGTAGCAAAGTGGTAATAAGGTATCGACACTGAGTAACCGTCGAAGTGTGCTATATACCAAGTATCGATTCTGAACAAAGGAAATTCCATTGGTATTGCATTGTTGTTTTGGGGAGTGTTTTTCGCAATATTATTTTTACTCGCACTGGTTGCGTGCGGTATATGAATGAAGCACTATTTCCCACTGCGTGCATTTGGAAATGAGGTTGCAACATTCCGCGGAATGACAGGGGCTTTATAGCTAATAATACAGGGCACTGTACATGTAGGTGATATTCAAAATGCACTAGATGTTCATCATCAGATCGCAGGACTGCCAACACATCAACAGGTAGGTGTATACGAATTACAATCTTATCTGATTAGAGAATTGTTTCCGAGTGCAACAGATCTTTATCAATGGTTCATCAATCCACGGTAATGTTGTCCCGTTCAACTCAAACCGGGCAGGAAGGAGATGGTTTTGCACAATGATTATGTATAAGCATTTGTGTATGGTTCAAGATGGTCCAGGGTACGTTTTATTATTCCTACCCTATATTAATTAATGCGTCGTTAGGCAAATACTGGCGGATACTGTGTATCGTCGTCATGGAATTAGTTATTGCTTTCCCTGTGAACGAAGAATTTGTTATCGCGCAGTAGATCGTTATCAAGCTAACGGCATCTTGGTCATGTTCCCTGTATCCCATAACAGTACTGAAGGCTATTGTTTATTGAACAAAATTAAACCAGCCTCGGTTTGAATCGATATGGGTGACAGTTCATGATAAACGTGTATTCGTTATAAGGCATACAATCTATTTGTAACAAACTATCAAACTGTTTGGTGTTTCTTTTTATTGTGGGGGGTTCCCTATTTTTGAAGACATGCTATGAAATCCCATGAATGAGCTTGTTATTTTCAACTCTTGCAGAGATGTGAATATTGTCTCCATTAAAATAATTAGGCCTACAACACAAGAAGGAGTCACCACTTTGCGATCACAAAATGGCTTCCGCCTGGCAAACTGATGGAGAGTGCCACTTTACCTGGAACCTCGAAGAAAACCCCGTAGTCATTAAAACTGCCGATAAAATGTTACGTAATATAACGAACAACTTAGCGGAAACCGACTTCCTCAAGATTGAGCATCTTCTGTTCAAAGCATGTCTTCAGGTATGGTTTAAAAAAGCCACAGACGCACTTGTGTCCCTCGACGAAGCAAAGCAAGAAATTGAAAAACGAAGAGGCGAAGATGAATACAAAGGTTACAGGAGCGTTGAACTCCTAAATCGCATGTGGATTGAACACACCATTTTACCCAGCAACAGGATTTTGTTTGAGTTACATGAAAAACTAAAAACCATACAGTTAGAGGAGAAAGATTTGCTAGTCGTTGGTGCAATTAGATCAGCGGCCCTCATGCGACTTGGGCCTGTTATGTTTGACACTAATCTGAAACTCTTCAAGGCAGCCCACCAAGCGTTCCCTTCAAATCCAGACTTTCTCTTTGGAGTTGCATTCATCACAGGCAAGAAAATGAGATTCATGAGACGAATAGGCTCGAGATACTACTGCAGAATGGACCCAGTTGGAAAATCCCTGATGGATGAAGAGAGGGGATACTGGGAAACTCTAAAAGACATGAACCTACCTGATAACCGTTCCTGTCTTGTGAAGTCAATGCTTGGATTGAACTTGAGTAGGCGTGATAGGAAAAAGGAGAAACGTGAAGCCTTGGAATTGTTAGAAACGGCATACAAAAATGCGCCAGAAATAATTGAAGTGTGCAGAAATTGTATCCGTTTCAAAAAGAAAGAAGATCTGAAAGGGGCTGTATCTATGCTGGAGATAGCCATCTCCGAACAACCAGGACGGGCCGAAAATCATCACCAGCTTGGCCTGTGTTACGATTTGTACGCACAAAGAGCCAAAAAGAAAGGGGAAAATGCTCTTGAGTGGAATAACAAGGCACTTGCCGAACTTGATGAATGTCTTAGATTGAAAAGTTTACATGTCTATGCCGCATTGACTAGGGCAAAACTGTTGGAAGACATCCCGAACAGGAACCCAGAAGATGAATACACGAATATGTCTTGTATGGATTTTACTACAGACGACAAGCTTAAGATTTACGAAGAATTTGCTTCTTTTCTTAACAAGAACGAGACGGCGTCTAGATACAACGCCAGATTTGACATGTGGCAGGAAGTTATGAACATTTCCACTGAACACTTTGGACATCAAAATGAATCAGGTAAATGGGAAGCGACTCTAAAAGCGAACGATTCTAAAACTAAAGCGTACAAGGTATTGGAAGAGCACTACAAAGGTCAAGCAGATCATCTGAAGCTTGGAATTCTATTCTACCAGAACTATGAGTTCGATCAAGCCATCGACATGTTGGCCACAGTGGACCAAACAAACGCCGAAGTGCCGTACTACCTTGCAAAGTCGTATCTCAAAAAAGGTCAAGAGAAAACTGTTGGCGATCAAGCAAATCCCGTAGAAGCAGCTGAGGATTTCACAAGGGCTCGTGAGAAAGTACAGTTGGCACGAAAGTCAGGATTGGAACCACAACAGGTTCGAGAAGTACTAGCGGACACAGCTCTGGCAATCGCACACAATGAACTTCAGGCCAACGCAAATGACGTCATTCAACTGGAAGACAAGTGTGTGACGTCATATCGCAAGGCAGTCAGATGTGGAAGCCTGGTCGCCGTTTTGGAGCTGATGAAGCTGGTTGAGAAGGGCCTCATCAAAATCACCTCGATCTCAAGATTCATCCAGGTGAGTCTATTAGCTGTTCATTGAATTTATTTAAATTATATGCGGTAAGAACCGTATGCATGGACTATACTATTCATTTATTAAACAATCTGGACAACTTGTTCGCAAAACTAGGTATCACAATGACAACTAAGCTATGTCACATTTCTATCATACTATCTGAGGCATGTTTGAAACATTTGGTGACGACGTATTTAAACAACGAGTACAGGGAGCAAGAGATTAAAAATCAAGGCACTTTGTATCAGAGTGTCAAAGTTCCTACAAATAAGTATTCCTAATGGTTTGCTGTTATATAAATCTTTAAATTAACAAAAAGCATGCATGAAGCTAAAGAAGTCGACAGATTCTAACAGCCTTTTATTCAGTCGAAACAATACTGTTGTAAGTTGGATTTTGGTTTTTGATTGATTGCAAATTTCTAGATGTTGGCAGAAATAGAGGTGTGTTGTTCACAGTCCCAATCTGACGCCCTACATGGTGAATCTAAGCCACTGACGTTCGAAGGAGGCTTGAGATCCAAGGAAACTGATATCGAACCTTGCATGCTGATGAATCGCACCAAGATCAAAGCAGATATCAAGGGAATCCTGTCAAAGGAAAAGTTTTTCCAAAAGGCAAGAAAGGGACTTTTCGAAATGGAGGTTGAACTACTCAAGGAAAGGTTTGGAGGTAAGCTTATTGATAGCTCAACGTAAACAAAGATTTTTCTCTCTCTTTTTTTTCTATAAGTTTGTTGTATAATTAGCTAGTTGTAGAACAAGTGGGTTGTTCACAAAGGAGTTAAAGTTAAGAAATGAATCTCCATCAAGCTTTGATTTCTACGATTATTGGTAAAATAGTAGACAATTTGCTCACATGCATCAAACACTTGTATTGTTACTATTATTTCACAATTTTGTCATCCTTGGAAAAAACTCTTTAGGTACCGATGGACATGGATTAGATGGGAGAGAAGAGGCGAGTCCGTTAGAGGGCGTAACTGATGACGTAATCGACAAGGCTGTTGGCAGCTGTTGTGATACGAGACCTCTGCTTGATCGTGTCATGGAAAAATTTCTGGTATTTACACAAACAAGACGTTATATTAATCATATTTTGAGCTCAAACAATTATCATCCAAATTTTTCATCCAAAATTATTATTATAGTTTTTTTTTTTGGGGGGGGGATATCAGAATTTTATATTTGCTTGTTTATATAGACAATTTCAAGAGTTTGCGAAAGCGGATAAAAACAGTGGACAACAAATTTGTACTAAAATTAAGATAATTTTCAGCTCAGAAAACAATTCGAAGATCAAATGTTCATCAAAAGTGTACAGTGGAACATCTTCAGCCCAGACTTAAATACATTTATTAATTATCCATTAATTTATTAAAAACACCCGATGAGATTTTCACGCCAGCACTGGCCTCTCAAATCACAGGACAGTAAAAAGTTTTGAATTGGACCATTCGCCATTTTGAGCCTCTCAAAAGGAAAGTATCGGAAATTTCTGACCGTGATTGAGATCCTGAACTTTTTCTGTCCAGCAAATCCTTGTTAGCTATGCCATGCGGTTGTATTGAAGGAAGGTTACAGCATTGGTAAGAAACAATAAATCGTGAAGATCACAGATTTACATAAAACTTACACGGTGTAATGATGATGATAGTAGAAAGTATCCCTTGAAATATTTCTGTCTGAAATGTCATATTTGATGAGAAATAAATACTCTAATTTCGCGTTTGGAGTTTATCGCTCAGTGAGCGTTTTATTCATTTTTGTTTTGGCATCTATGCAATGCAAAATTTGTAATCGGTTTTTCACTATTTTCTCGTGACCCAGATGGCCGATCGATCTCAAACTTCTACAGGCTCGTCAGTTTATGTATTTGGTGGATTACATAAAGTGCTTACATTGCCAGCAACTGTTTTGTTAGCAAAAACCAATTCTGTAATGTTCCTTTAAGGATTGTAACGGTTTCTAAATGTTTATTTTAAAGAAAGATGAACTGGAACTAGCTACGGTGAAGAACAACTATTTCCCTCTGATACTTGATGAGAATTTGACCCCTGAAAAGACAGAGGAAAGTCTTCTAGAAAAACTCAAGATCTGTGAGGTTGACATGAGGACACACTACCCAAAGCTCTATGACTATCTACTGAAGGTAAAATTTGAGTCTCTTTCATTAAATTTTCGTCCAAATAAATATGGACTCTTTGAAGACAATTTTGATAAAGTGTCAGTTTTAGACTAATGTGGGGACCGAAAGGTAATGCGTTTGATGGACTGTATCGAAGCACAATTTGAGCTTAATTAAAGCTTTAACTTCATTTTATTTGCACCAATTACAGCTGCAGCCAAAAATCAGTCCAGGAAATACATTCATGAAGAACTTCTGTACCGTCGTGAACAAGACAAAACACAGCAGTGGGGACGTTCTGGATATCGAACCGTATGTAGTCGAACTGGCTCGACAGTCTACCGACAAAGTCGAAGAGATATGCCAAGTATTCTTCGACACCATGGAAGAGGCGAAGGTGTTGGGGACGAGGGTGAAAGATTTGGTATCAGCCATAATACAAGGCGGTGGTAAAGAGGTTGAGAAGGCAGATGAACTTTTCGGAATACTGATGAAGAACGAAGTCTTCGTTATCAGACTGGATAATACCTGGAAGTATCTTGGGGTAAGTTTCAAACACATTTTAAATGATTGCGGTTACTGCAGAAGCTTTTACCTTTAAAGGCACTTAACACCTTTGGTAATTTTCAAAGACCAGTATTCTCACTTGGTGTATCCCACCATTGCATTAAATATTAACAAATCTGTGAAAGATTGGACTCATTACAATTGGTCATACAAGCTGCAAGAGGCCTGAAGTTTTTTCTCTCTAAAGAGGGAGATGTTGGTATTACAATAAGCTCTCCAGCATTGCTTGTTAATACTGTGTAAGTTTTTATGCTAACATTAGCATGAGTTCTTACCAATAGTGTCCTTTGCCTTGACATATTGAAGGTAAAAAGGAATCCCAGCAGTCCATTGAGTAGTTTTGAAAGATCAATAACCAAATCAAATTTGATATCCCAATAACCAAATCAAATTTGATATCAAGTTTGGTGTATCCCAGAACATGCATGGATTAACAAAGCTGTGAAGATTTTTCACTCAAGCAAGATAATAATGAAAAAAACACTCCAGCACAAATGTGTGTGCTTTCAGATGCCTATAAAAGTTCTTTTGAAAAAGGAATTACCTCTCTCTCTAAAGCTACATTACTTCCGAGGGAACTGTTGGTATTACAATAAAGCTCTCTATTGCTCGCTACCAAGTATAGTTTTTATGCTAACAATATTATATTGAGTATAGTGTCAAGTGCTTTGAGTTATTGGAGGTAAGAAGTAATCCAAACATTGCAACGTGCTGAAAAAAAGATAACCAAAACAAACTTCTTTTGATAATAAAAACTTTGTTTTCTTGTTTCAGATGCTCGCATTGATAAATCACAGTAGAAAGGAAGCTGGTACCGATGTCGACCTAACTAGTTGGGCTGAGTTGTCCGAACGGAACAGTGGGTTTAGTCAAGATCTCCGTAAGGGTTATCTAGAGGTCGAAGCTGCACTCTTGACCAATAATGGTGATCAAAGCTCGACGGAGGTTCTTAATGAGTGTCACAAGACGTGCTTAGAGGCTGACAAACTCTTGAACAAGTCACTGCAGAGTAAGGTATGTTGCTTGATATAAACTATAGTTAGAGCTGGATGTCTTTGACTGACTTTCCTCACCAGAATCTTGGAGAAGAAACCTAATATTATCACTCTATACACTCTTCCGTTCTACAATTTACCCGGATCCAGATATAGGGCTGGGTGTCTTTGGCTGTCTTTCCTATAGCCAGATACTTGGCAGAAGAAAATTCCTCCTGATAGTGCCACTCTCTACACTTTAAGAACTTCTGGGTAAAAACTGATCCCGGTCCGTCCCATGTGTCATGGGACCCTTTTCTGTGTTAATATAATCCTGAAAACATATGTCAAGATTACACAGAAATGGATCAAAATGAAGCTGAATCCGAGTTAAAATCACATGTTTAACGATTTTCCTGGCCTGCCTGACCCACAGAAGGGGTCATGATCCATGGGATCCAAACACTGGGCCACTCTTGACACACTTATCACTTGCCGGGTCCGCTTAACTCAAAATTGGTCAGGCTCCCTGGGACACGGGGTCCGGGTCAATTGTGACCCGGATGATTTAAAGAGTGCCTGTTGCTCCTCATCATCTTTTAAAGTTTGAAGTCAAGTTCACCGCTGTTGGTTTTGACTTATCACATAATTTCTCCCTATCCAGGAAAACCTGTACCCAACGTTTCCATTTCTAGACAAATGCCCAGTCGAGAACAAACAATCCTGGGAAGGAAACGTGAAAAAGCAGCTCAAATCAAAAGAACTCCCGTCTCAGAAAATCACCAACGACAAAAAATTGCTTGAAATCATTTTAAAGGTAGGTAACCGGAAAAATAAAAGACGTTGATGTAAAAGCTCCAACGTCACACGTAGGCCTATTAAGAGAACGTTTTGCAAATATCCATAGCGCAATCGCTATTACTGTTGAATGAGGTGCATGCTGGTCTATAGCTTGCTACTAGTCCGCGTTGGTATACGCATTGCATTGTCTAGTGCGAAAAGAGGTTAAATTAGGCTTTTAATGAGTTTTCTTCTTAAACACCCAAGAAAATTATCGTTACGTTAGGAATATATTTTTGTTATTTTTATTGACAGGCACAGCCGTGTTCCAATGAGGATAACTACCGTTTCATAGCAATGCGAAAGTTCCTCGATGATCGGTCGAGAAAAATCTTCAAAGACACGGTATCCATCGTGAAAGGAACAAACGCCACGGAGTCTTATGGCGTCTTGGATCTCACTCGGTGGTGTGTGAACCATGCTGAGAAGTTGGCCTCCGAAGTCATGGCTTGTATGAATCAACTTTAAGGGTTCCTCATCAGATTTACATTACACTTAACTTGAAGACCATATGATGATAAAAAGCTTCCCTTATTAGTTGGTGAGGCGCTGTAGTTTTTGAGAAATGAGTAAAACAATGTCACAAAATGGGTTTTATAACATGTACAACGTATTTTCTAGTACTGGTATTTCAATCGACTCTCCTGAAACATCATTTGATTTTCACCCTATTTCTCGAAAACCTGATGACTAATGTTAAAGTTACCTGGAAATAGATTTTTTTCTTTCAAACATAAGAGTATATGCTTACGAACAATAAAACCATTTTTTTAGTAATTGTTTGTCACGATTTATATGTTTAAAAAATATATAAAGTTGTTTGGGGGGCTGACTCCGCCTACCTCTTTTGTGACGTCAATCGAGGCAGACTTTGCCTGCAATGCGTATAGTATATGTACGTCCAAGTCGTGAGTTGGTACATTTCAAAAGTGTTTTTCTGCGTTCAGCAGCAATACACCCGGTCGGCATTGCCGGAAAAAAACAAAAAACATTTTTTTTGAAACGTACAAACTCACGATTTGGTCCGTACATGTACTTTGCAATTGTGGTTACTCTACGCATTACAGGCAAAGTCTGCCTCGATTGACGTCACGAACAGCGCCCTCTCGGGTCGGGTCTACTCTTAAATTTGTAAATAGCATAAGAACTGATTTTTTAAAACCTTAGTTAACTGTTTATTCACATTCCACTCATCAAAACACATTAGTGACAAAAGCTTTATTTTGAACAAATACCACTTCCAGGTGACTTTAAGCTGAAACTGCTACAGGTAAATGATATCACACACAGCTTCATTCACAGTGAGTATGGATTCATGGCATGGGCAAGAACTTGATCTAAAAAAGGTGGCAAAACCATTTAAGAAGACTTAAATTGTCGTTCGGTATTGACTCTGGAAATTAATGTCAGTAGAAACTTAGTAAAAAAGTCGGCAGCTTTAAATAGCATTTTGAGAAACAATTCACTTTAAGGTAATGTGGTGTGTGGAAACTGTCTACGTAAAGGGTGAACATTTTATTTCGGTATGGTCAATCTCACGTTGGTGTACGTAGGCCTGATGCTAACCAAATCGTCCAAAAGTCATATAGAGAAAGTGTTATGATTACCCAATATATTCTTAGGTCAATGAACACCAACAAACATAGAGCTTGTTATGGTATTTTTTTAAAGGATCTTATTTGAGTAAACGACAGAGAAATATATTTTATACTGTCTATTTTTAATCAAATACATGTTTTCTAGTGTGTACATTTCGTGTGGATATTAAAGTAAATCAGATGAAGCCTTGTTTGAATTATTAATATAATGGCTGTGGCATATTAGAAGGATTTATAGATAATGATAACAAACTTAATATATAATTAAAATATGGGATTCTGGATTTGAGCTGCTTCTTTCCTGGCAATGTAGTTAAGTTGGTAAGACGTCTGATGCAGAATGGCAAAGACCATGGGTTCGAATCCCACCCTTTGTATGTATCTTTACACAATACCCGGGAAAGTGTACTGAATGATTTAAACATATCAACGTATAAGGGTAACACAAATAATATATATAATTTAATAATTATGTAAAGTACTAAGCGGTTTTTTATATTATTCATAAAACATCCACTTGATGAGACCGCGCTTTTAACAGCTACATTTGTACTTTATATATGTGACAACTAGACAAAATATGTGAAAAAATTCGTACTTGTTTGTAATATTACCGAAAGCTGAGTCTTCTACGGTTAGCAATTCCAATTTTATAAATAAAAGCGCCGCAAAAAATATATAATCGTCTATAGTTGGTAAGACACTGCTCTTTATTGCAAAGGTCGTGTGTTCGAATCCAACCCGAGTTATATACCTGTGATTGCTTTTCCACAGAGCTCGGGAAAGTACTGAGTATACAGTGCTGACACACATCAGTACGGATAAACCAAAAATAATGTCAAACAAATATCTAAAAAAATGGAAAAACAAGCGAGACTGTGTCACTTTTGCAACGATCGATTTTTAGCGATAGTTTGGCGATATTAAATTCTCATGGATGCATACTAATAGTACTTCAAGAACAGTGATAATTGCTGTTTAAACACTACATTAAAGGCAGTGTACACTAATGGTAATTACTTAAAATAATTATTAGCAAAACAACTTACTTGGTAACGAGTAATGGGGAGCTGTTGGTAGTTATAAAACATTGTGAGAAACGGCTCCCTGTGAAGTAACGTAGTTTTCGAGAAAGAAGTAATTTTCCACGAATTTAATTTCGAGACCTCAAAATTAAATCTTGAGGTCTCGAGCATCTGAAAGCACACAACTTAGTGTGACAGGGGTATTTTTCTTTCTTTCATTACAATATCGCAACTTCGACGACCACTTGACCTCAAACTTTCACAGTTTTTTTTATATGCATAATGTTGACATACACCAAGTGAGAAGACTGGTCTTTGAAAATTACCAATAGTGTCCAGTGTCTTTAAACACCACTTCCTCATATAACCTACAGCCCGGGTACAGTGCTTCATTTTGTAATAATGGCAGAAAACTGCGATAGAAAGAATAAGAATTAAAACTGAATATCTGCCTCCACTTTTTTAGGTGAAACCCACGGCTCTCGCTTGGTCCTAGCTCTAACGCTCAAAGGCACCGGACACTGTCGGTAATTACTCAAAATTAAGCATGATGGAAACTTACTTTGTAACGAGCAATGGAGAGTTGTTGATAGTATAAAATATTGTGAGAAACGACTCTCTCTTCTTAAGTAAACGTAGTTTTTGAGAAAGAGGTATTTTTAAAAAAGACTTTTAAAATTTGAGTTATAAATTATAACTCAAATTTTAAAAGTCTTTTTTGTAGGAATCTAAAAGCACGCACATAAATTGTGCAACACGGGTGTCTTTTGTTTCATTATTCTCCTGCAACTTTGCTGACCAATTCAGTTAAAATGTTCACAGATTTGTTATTATGCGTAATGTTAAGACACAACAAGTGAGAGTAATGGCTTAGACAATTTACCAAAGGTGTCCAGTGCCTTTAATACACACAACCTTCTCGTTAATTATACTGACCCCTTAGAAGGCGTGTCTCTGTCGCTATCCAATTGACTTTTTGATTCAAAACCGTTCAGCTAGAAATCGATTTTGACTTCAAGTCAAGGACACTTAAAAGAAAACAATGAAGCGCCTAGTCGTACGAGGCTGCGTTTGGTATTACTCTTAAAGGCAGTGGACACTATTGGTAATTACTCAAAATAATTATTAGAATAAAACCTTTCTTGATTACGAGTAATGGGGAGAGGTTGATAGCCGAAGGCTAGGTCTGAACCGTGGTTTCGTAAATAGCCCTCGTTTAAATGTTGCCCTTTACTACTCCTAAAAAGTCACATGCCATTTTTGTTTGCAATTTTATAATGTTTTGTTTTGACGTTCATATCACAAAAATAACCCAGTTAGTCACTAATAAAATTCCTTGCTGATGATGTAGGCTACTCGCACGGACGTTTAAATTGCCAGTTTTTTTGTGTGATGTCACTTTTGGCAAGTTGAAACAGTTTCGGCAAGACGTTACTCGTCAGTCCCACCATTGCGGACGTTAAAGCGAGTATATAAGAATGTTTGAGTTCTTTTAGTGTTCTAAAAGAAAACACAAGAGTTAAATAATTGCAAAATATAGTTTATTGCCTGACGTTTCGACCCTATAAGAATCTTTCTCGAAGGCTTATAAAGAAATTGTTGTGTACTAACAACGCGTCTCACACAAACTTTATGAACATTAAAATGGCCAAGTGGCCTGAGGCATGTTGCCTTTTTGTAGTTGAAAGAAATGGATCGAACGTTACTTTTTACGGCAGCATCACAGTTCGAAATAGATGCATTCCTTGTCAGAAATCACGTTGTCTCTGCCGGTGTTGATGAGGTGCGTTGCGTTGTTGAGTTGACAGACTCCACGTTGACTTCCCTGCCAGAGATTGAAGGAGCGGCAAAGAGGTTCGGTCCAGCAGGCTTCACCGCACCCGATGACTCCCTTGGCCGGTACACTCCGGATTGCATGGTGTCGCAGACAATGTGGTGTGAAGCGGCCATCGTTACCGGCAACTAGCGTGTAGATGTAGGGTTGCTGTTGCTTCATCTCACAAACTACGAAGTTTGCAGAGTTGCATATGAAGTGTTGCCATGTACCGTTGAACTTTAAAGCCATAAGAACACACTCACCATATCCTAAATAGTTATAGGGATCAGGGGCCCACATATGGTCGACGAAATCCGGCTCTGTCGATTGATCATCACAAACAAGCATTTCTCCTTCGTACTTGCAGCCGAGCCATAAAGCGCATGAAACGCCTATAACACAGTTAACTTCATTCTTTTTCTGGATGTTCACGTGAACAAAGTGATTTTCTTCAATAGAATTCGGTACAAAAAGTCTGCTTTGCAGCACTCCACAGGCCCTCGATGCGTTGCTCCGATAAAGCTTCTCAGAAAGTAAGATGAAACATGAGTCACGCCAATGTTTCCAGCCAGGAGGACAGTTAGCGTTGATAACGTGAAACACACCAATTACCAGTAAAATAGCTGACAAAGTGCCTCTGAGGTAAAATACACGGAACATGATTGTAAGACGATAAAGTATTACATGCAGAACTTGCGTTGCCGCCTCCGACCGAACACCCAACTTCTCAGTCTGCTCAGATGACGATGACGATGACTGAAGACTTGCCGCTTGTAACTGCAGCTTCATCATGGGCACAGGAAAGGTGTTGTCATAGAAACCACAACAAGAAGGCGCCGCCAACGTCTGAAACAATGCAGATTTATAGGGAGACGTCACCTGTTCTTATCTACAAGGAAAAGGACAGGTATATTGATTCTACAGAACAGGTTATACAATTGGAAACAATGAACACAGTATGTACATGCATATAATGATGTTTTATATTTAAAACTGACGTACAATTTAACAGCGAAATGGATGCGAGATCAAGGGTACATCCGTAATACCTCACCGTCAGGATCTTGCCGTAGGCGTAAGTATATCTCGGTTCCGTTGCTTAATTAAGTAGACATTTTCGCAGGAACAAAATGATATTGACTATTGCATAAAAATTGTTTATAACAAACAAAGACTGTAAGTGACTCAATGGCAATGAGCAAACAGTGTGTTTACTTTATGTGCGGGGCATTATATTATAGATTAGTTGACAAAGAAGTCTGGGATATGTGATTGTTTGGCATATTTCAACAGAGGGCGATATACAGGGTGTAGCTTTCAACAAAGGCTTCACTTGCTGTTAGCCATGACATAACACCTCAACAAAATTAAACCCAACCCCCCCCCCCCCACGAAAAAAAAGGCACTGAACAACTTGTTCTTGTACGCCGTCGATACGCTGGAAAGAATTCACTGTTTACAGCAACCAAACACACTCAGAAGAAGGCAGTGTTAAAGGCCTGCACACTTTTGGTAATTACTCAAAATATTTATCTACGTAACTAGGAAGGGAGAACTGTTGATAGAACAACGACTGTGAGAAACGGCTCCCTCTGTAGTCTTTGTAGAAAGAGGTAACTCCTCACTCAAATATTTGAATCTGATCGAAAGGTAATCAGGCCTCTGAAGCCTTTTTAGGCTCTGTGTAACAAGGGTGTTTTTTCTTTCAAAATTCTCTTGCAACCTCGATGACCAATGGAGTCCAAACTTTCACAGATTTGTTATTTTTGTTGGAATAGACGAAGTATTTAAATTAATGGTCTTTGACAATTAATTATCGAACGTGTCCAGCGCCTTTAAAGAACGCGCGGACAATACAGTATGAACACTGGTCACACTCCTTGCACACACGGACGGGACGGATGTAGTCGCACCATGGTTCGAATCCCCATTGGTAACGTTGTCTGCGTGAACTGGTGCGTGACCTGGTATGTTATACGATAGGTCAGCAACATTTTTCTCAATGGCAAGCAATGCTTCTTAGTTAGGCCGTGTCACATGTTTTGTACGAACTCCTTAACCTGACCAAAATGATTCTAAGAGTTGTATTCACATTCTGACTTCGAAACATGTACAAACACAGAAGCAGTGATGACAAGGGCAAAATGGTGCTGGGATTGTACAACATCAGAGTCTTGCGAAAGCTAGTGGTATTGTAGATTGCACGTCCAACATTCGGTAAGCACAAAAAACGTTTAGTAATTATAGGCAACAAAACTTTGCCGATATACCTAGTGTAGCCTATACCCAGGCCGGTTTCGTAAGGAAATATTTAACCCGGGAGATTCTGTCCGCCATTGAAACATGGGCTGAAGAATGTTGATCAAAAGAGGGCGCTATCGGAATATTATTGGTACACATTGAGCTGTATAGAGTGTGGGGGGGGGGGGGACATCATCTCCGGTGAACCTCCTGCCTCATCAGCCAAGCAGTGTTTTGGGGAACGTGACCGCTCGTTGCTGGCTTTTTTTTTTTTGGGGGGGGGGGGGGAGATTTCCGTATCCTGCCAGCATTTAAGGGGCTTTTAAGATCCCATGTTTTCTATTTCAATATACTATTTTTTAGATTCCATTGAGCTCGCATTTTCGGTAGAATCCGATTAACATGAATGTAGACCTAAATACCATAAACCACTAAGATTAATATTTGGATGAGTAAACAGTATGTTTCAAAATGTCCTTCATGAGTCAGAACAGCCAAATCCTTCCGGTCACCCCACCCCCTCTCCCCTCGCGCGCCCCGCGTGACAAGGGTCAAGGGCAACTACAAAACAACCTGGCCCAGCGTCGTTCCAAGGCAATGCTTGCCAAAAGTCCCCTTCAATGTTGACATCCGTGTATTATACATAAATATTTGTTGGTTGGCATCTGTCTGTCTAGAATATTGCCCAGTACGGCTGAGCAATCCAATCGTAGTAGGCATGTAACAGTTGCTTCAGATTAGTGTGGTTGACTGTGTGGTTGACTGTGTGGTTGTTGACTGTTGTCGACGCTCCCTTTTCGCCTCCCACTGTTCAACTCTCCTTTATAACTACACACGCTAGCCCTACCGTAGCCCCCTCCTGTGTTACCACTCTGACCTTTAATTAGCAGGGAGGTCAAAGCTATTCATAAGTTTTGATAAATCACTGACCCATTGAGTTAGCTGGCTGTACTAAGTGTCCATAAGTACAATACCACGTTTTGACCTAATTATATTCCGATCCAAGTAGAAAACGAACCTTTGATCTCGCACTTTAATCTATTGTGTATTATTTACCTCCAAGTTAGTGTGCGATAGCGCTTTTTAAAGGGACCGTACGCCTATAAAAATTAAGATAATTACAAAAAAGTCTATGATTATTTCAAATCAAAACGTGCTAGCGTTTTTTGAAGTAATATCGCCGAAAATCCAGAGCGGTAAATATATGTTCCACGCAGGAAGAATAATAAGAAATCGAAATACAATATGGCTACCGAATCTGAAACTTATATCTGAGTGTAACGTTTCTGAGATTCAATTCTAGGGAACGAAAACATATCTTTTTTCCATAACCACAAAGCGAAAAGGTTCGTGAGACTGTTGGCTACTTCAAACTATTAGAGAGTTTTTCTTGCTATTAATTTAAAGACAGTGGACACTATTGGTAACTGTCAAAGACTAGTCTTCTCATTTGGTGTATCTCAACATATGCACAATTGGTCGTCGAAGTTGTAAGATTATAATGGAAGGAAAAACACCTTTGTCACACAAAGTTGTATGCTTTCAGACGCTTGATTTTGGGACATCAAAATCTCATTCTGAGTTCTCGAAATCAAATTCAAATAATATTAGTGGAAAATTACTTCTTTCATGAAAACTACGCAACTTCAGTTCAGGGGAGCTGTTTCTCACAATGTTTTATACTATCAACAGCTCCCCGTTGCTTGTTACCAAGTAAATTTTTACCAACAATTATTTTGAGTAATTACCAATAGTGTCCGGTACCTTTAAATTGCGAGATAACCTTGTAAACATAATTTCACGAGCTGCGTCCACACACAGCGTGTATTTGTTGTTATACGTTTACGATGTGTACATACTACATGAACTATTAGTACAGTCCACTGGCAGAGTCCTAGATCGTAAAATCATGGGAGATATAGATTCAACCAGTTGCAGGCCGAACTACAGTGAATTAAAGGTGAGTTTATCATGTTCCGCCATTTATAATGGGCTTTTAAAAGGTGGTTTCTTTACATCTTAGCTTGATTGTTAGTTGTATAGATTATGCTTATACTCGGACACGAATTGACCCAGGCCTAACAGTCTAAAGTGTACACTAATGCTTTCAAAATTGTTTTGATTTTTCAATTCAATTCAATTCAAAACTATTGCATTCAGGGATAAATGATATACGGTAGATTGGATACAGTTGGTTTGGTTAAGTGGATGGGTCTTCGGCAAACTAGGGCTTGTCCAGTATTAGAGATCCCCCATGATGTGTAGCTTACAATAAAAGTCTGGAAGTTCATCTTAGGCCGTGTCCGAAACGACGACTTCGGCTACAGCTACGTCTAGATCAGCGCGTCTACCAGTGTTAAAGAATAGGCAGACGCGCGCGATCTAGCCGTAGCTGTAGCCGAAGTCGCCGTTTCGGACACGGCCTTAGAGAGGGAAAGGCCTATTTCAATCTGCAATGGGAACTTCCATAAACTATTGAGGGGGTATACCAAGGCCACCATCTGGTGTATTTAGAGGTCAAGTATGGCCTGCCTCCGGGTGATCTTAGGCCTGTGGTTGACGGGTATTAAGTTGTGCAGAGAACTTGGTTTTTGTAAATAAAATTATATGTAAGTTACACAAGTACTCGGACGATGACAAGTGCTGTAATTATATTTGTTTTTAATGGACCCGGCTTTTGCTACTCATTGTAATAATACATTACTAAATTAGAACAAAATCAAAATGTGATCGTCACTAATGTGTGCGTTATAAACTCCGCATTGGAATCGGAGGACCCACGGGTATAACAAGTCAATATTAAAAATAAAATTTATTGACATCCAGTGTTTTACGAGAGGGGTTCTCTCATAAACAGTACCGTGTACCTTAGCATTTTGATGGCCATTGTTGCATCTTCAGCATCTTTTATTTATTACAGATTATGAAGGAATTCCTTTAATCGATTAAAATTGTAATAAACCACAGATGGATAATGAAACGATTGCTCGTGACGCAAATGGAACAGAAACGCGAGACAGTGATGGGATTGAAAAGATGGAAATACACGAAGCTCCAGATGGTGGCAGCGGTGGGATCAGTGAGAATTCAGCTCATTGGGGCACCAAGCGAATCTTCAAGAACCTCCTGGTCATCTGCCTGTGCTTCATGTGCCTATTCACGGCCTTCCAAGCTCTCTCTAACCTCCAGAGCAGCATCAACTGTGATGCCGGTCTCGGATTGGCCTCTTTGAGCACAATCTACGCAACCCTGGTCGTATCCGCTATTTTCATTCCCTCAATCACTATCCGGTACTTGGGTATGAAATGGACGATAGCAGCTGCCACGCTCTGCTATGCAGTCTACATAGCTGCTAATTTCTACCCATCATGGGCGACCCTGATCCCTACGTCCGCGCTGCTGGGTCTTTCAGCCGCTCCACTGTGGGCTGCAAAGAGCACCTACGTCACGACTATCGGAAAAAGGTACGCCTTGATTTCAGGGAACACAGAGAACGCCATCATCAACAGGTTCTTTGGTATCTTCTTCCTCTTCTTCCAGTCCAGTCAAGTATTGGGAAACTTAATATCTTCATTGGTCTTACGACAGGATACTAGCGAAGACGTCACTGGAGAATTCGTCTGTGGTGCCAATGACTGCCCAGCCGGTAAGAAAATTTATTCGAATAACACTCTATTCCCGGGTCAGCTGACCCGGAATCTGGGTACCAGGGGACAGTCTGGTGACCCGCGGAAACTGGTTAAACATTTGAAGTTGTCTCTGATTCTTCGTCAACTTGATAAATTTCTGGGTCATTTTGACACAGATTCCGGGTACAAGCCCAACCGATTTTGGGTCAGTCTGACCCGGACACTGTTCTGAAAGAAAAATGGAAGGTTGTCTCGTATTCTTCGTCAACTTGAATCAGAAAACATATGCATCTTAAAGCACACAAGGTATCGCAAAAGGGTGTTTTTTATTTTAATATTCTCAGATTGCAAAGTCTATGACCTATTGAGCCAAAATGTTCACAGGTTTGTTATTTTATGCATATGTTGGGACACACCAAGTGAAAAAACTGGTCCTCTAAAGTTTTCTATTTTGAATGTAAATAAAATAATAAAATCCCTTTCGTTTGTCTGTGCAACCTTGTTTTTTTTCTTTCTCCGGACAGCACCAGATGAAAACGTTACGAGTTACTGCAACCCACCAGATAAGAGTGTCACAAACACCCTTATTGGTATCTATCTTGGAAGTGGTCTGGCAGCTGGGCTCATCGTGTCAATCTTTCTAGATAGGTAATGCTCTGGGCCCAATTTCATAGATCTGCTTAAGCAAAATAATGCTTAGTAAAATCGGAATACCGGCCAAGACTCCACTCCATTGTTATGCGAAGTAAACAATAGCTCAAGTCACAAGCAATGTATATAGCATGAAATTTTGGCCAGTAACTTGTGTAAAATAAGCAAGCTGATTTCGTGCTTAACCCAAATTGTTTGCTTAAGCAGCTCTATGAAATTGGCCCCTGTTGTGCTCATGAAAACTGTAAAGCGACCTCACACCACGCCATGTTTGGAAGTTGTTGAAAGAATGTAAACACACAATTTTCTTTCATCATTCTCTTGCAACTTCAACTACCAATTGAGTCCAAATTTTCACAGGCTTGTTATTTCATGCATATGCTGGGATACACCAAGTGAGAATACTGGTCTTTGAATTACCACACCTTTTTTCTTTGTAGACTTCAAACCAGCCGGAGAACGCAGACAGAGAACCCAGGCCAGCTTTTTCTGGCCACTCTGCGTCTGTTAAAAGACTACAGAATGATTCTCCTAGTCCCTTTGACGATTTACAGTGGGCTGGAGCAGGGGTTTATCACGGGCGATTTCACAAGGGTAAGAACGATAAGTTATTTATGAGTTTATTAAACTCTAACATTGAGGGACTCGAGGGTGCATGAACCCGCGACCATTATGAGTAGGTTGTTGAATTGCGTGTCATGGCCTAGAGGTTAAAGATCACCGGATTCAAGCTCTGGTGTTTCTGGTCAGCACACAGTGTGGGTTCGAATCTCAGACGTGAAACCTGTCTCCTATAAAAGCAAGATAACCATGATGCTTTTTCCCTTCGAATTGGGCGTAAAGCCGTTGGTCTTGTATGTTGTGTAACGCACGTAAAAAGAAGCCAGTGCACTTAACGAAAAGAGGAGGCGTACGTCCCGGTGTTCCTGGTTTGATAGGCAGCATTCTGTGCAAAAATAAATCAAACTACCGGTTCATAAATTTATAAATGCCTGGTAATGACAGTAAAACACATGCATGTGATTTTTCAATCTTAAATTAAACTTTTTTTTTAATTGACATAACTATTAGTGTCAAACAGGAGACTTAAAAAAAATATATCAAACTGTGTTACTTTGATTTTTCCCTTGTCATGCAGTCTTATGTGACGTGCACCGTGGGTGTTAGCTGGGTTGGTTACGTCATGATTTGTTACGGTGTAACGGACGCTCTCTGCTCATTCTTTGCCGGGCGATTGGTCAAACACATTGGTCGGGTACCACTCTTCACCTTCGGTGCCGTCATGCAAATGACGTTGATATTTACCCTCATCTTCTGGGTGCCGAACAAGGACCAACTAGCTGTGTTGTTTGTAATCGCAGCGTGTTGGGGTATGGCTGATGCCGTGTGGCAAACGCAAATTAATGGTGAGTAATTTCGGGATGACGTTTTCTCAATAAAGTGCGCCACCCAGAGCTTGCTACGGAGAGATTGTTGGTGACTGCTTGAGATCAAACTCTTTGTAGTGTGCTACTCTGAAAATTGAAAGAAATCAGTGTGCTCTTCAGCACACGATTAAGCCTCGCATTCCCTGTACTTGAAGAGTGTGCGGCTGCGCGCTGGAATCGGATTTTAGGTCATGGAAGCCGGCTGCCTTTATAGAAATTATTTATGCATGACAGCTCTGTGAAGTTAAAACCAATACAGAGAGTAATACTTTTAATTATAATTAATGCAGATCTAAACTGCTTACCAACCAAAGTGAATATTGTATAAATGCAAAAAGTTTGTACATGTATGGGTGGACCTTTTAACCCTAGCAGCGTCTTCCCCGCGGGCTAAAGTTATAGTGAATATAAAATAATAATAAATCTTAAAAACCGATTTATAATGAACTTGGCTCACATGAATGTTCTACGATTTATTCTTATTTATCTATTTGCTTATTGATTCATTCATTGGTTGATTTATTTATCTATTTTGTTCATTGATTGGTTAGTTGACTATAACTATTTTTTGTATTAAAATGTATATTTTTTGCATAACAGCGCTGTATGGTATACTTTTCACCGACAAGCAAGAGGCTGCTTTCTCCAACTACCGTCTGTGGGAAAGTGTCGGATTTACAGTCTCTTTCGCCTACAGTAACTACCTGTGTGTGTGGATCAAACTGGCCATTCTCGCCACTGTCCTGGTCTTCGGAATCGGCTTCTATTATATCATCGAAATGAAGGCATATTTGGCGAGAAAAAGAGCGGAGAAAACAAAAACTGCTTCTGTCAAGAAAGCTCAGACAGATTTGTCATAGTTGTCTTTTTCTCTGTGGGGTTTGGGATGCCCAAAACACGGACATTGTTTTGTGGTATCATGTTGACGGTATTGGTAAAAAAATATGCCATCCTGTTTTTTTCGCTTAATAATCGATGTAACTACAGTATTGAAATAAAATAACACAGCCGAACACAGTTTGTCTCAACATGGTGTGATTTTTTGTTCCCTTCCCTTTTACGACTATAGCATGCGTACATTTCCTTGTGTTCCCTTTGACTTCTATAGTAACTTTGACTCACTTTTTACACTTATTCGTTTACCAGCTTTTTGGTGTGTGTGACGTTGTGCTCATCAGGAGACAACACCAGATAAAGTTAGATTAACTTCCAACTGAATATCAATTTTTGTTAATTTGCCCTTCGGATTGATTTTAGAACGAGAGGTCTAAAATGCTTTGTAAATGAACGCTTGTGTAAACTTTTGAATTGAAAAGGGGCACCATCTTTTTACAGTTAGAGATGGACAGGGGATTATTGGTCGAGCTTGCTACTTAGACAATCACCAGGAATCAGCTTGCTTAATTCAGCATACGAATTTTAAGAAAGTGTTCAATATTTACTGACAGTTTAAACTGCCTCTTTTTTTCAAGATATCGTCAAAATGTTGTAAGCATAAAATCGTTATTTGGAAATAAATCCCGATATCAGAGTATTTTGTGGGGCGAACGTCAAATCAAAACGTGATGATAGTAGATAAATTGCAAACAAAAAGTGAAGGTGATTTTCGCGCGTCCGCATAGAATCTTTTGGTTAAAATGGGAATGCTGAATGCATGGTTAGTTTAAAAAAAATTCATACGTGATAACCCTTTATACGGGTATCATTATGACCTCACTTGAACTTATTTTCGTCCGTTGTATAATATATAATATATATAATTTTCCCATTAAATTAGCTGGGAGTGATATTTGTTTTCAAAACAACCACCACAATCAACGCAAAACCATAGGTAAAGTCCGTCCTTTTGAGTGAAAAATTATTGCTCTTCACAACGAACAAAAACAACTTAGGGACGTCTCTAATTGTATCTTTCTTTTAGTTGAGTTGACTAGTTGCATAATTAACCAAATTCACCCCCCCCCCCCTCTTTGTTAGCCTGGACGCACTTCGTCTTTTTCACACAGCTACCAGACGAGAAAACCTTGGCCTATGCGTCTCTTTCACTAACGAGGCATTGGTGCAAAGAGGTATTGTTATTTCTAAAATATAATTCTGTACTACCAGATGTTGGCGGCGCCTTTTTGTTTACGGTTTCTATGACAACACTTTTACTGTGCCTAGGACGAAGCTGCAATTACGAGCGACAGTTAGTCTTCAGTCATCGTCCTCTGAGCAGACTGGGAAGTTTAGTGTTCTGAGGCTACGCAAATTCTGCACGTAACACTTCATCGTCTTACAATCATGTTCCGTGCAATTTACTTCAGAGGCACTTTGTCAGCTATTTTGCTGGTAGTTGGTGTGTTTCACGTTATCAACGCTAACTGTCCCCCTGGCTGGAAGAACTGGCGTGACTCGTGTTACATCTTACTAACCGAGAAACTTTATTGGAGTGACGCCTCAAAGGCCTGTAGGGAGCTACAAAGTCGCATTTTTGTACCGAATTCTTTAGAAGAAAACCACTTTGTTCACGAGAACATCCAGAAAGGTATTAAAGCCAACGGCAAATGTGGAGTTTGGCCTGATTGGATTCCTTGTTCACTGTGGGTCGGCTTCAAGAACCAGGGAGACGGGCATCAGGATTTCATCAACCATATGTGGGCTTCTACAGACCGAGAATCGGAGGAGTGTGCTATAATGTCTTTAAATTTCGAAGGCAAATGGCAACACTACAGTTGTAATGACCAGGCATCGCAGTTCGTGGTATGTGAAACGAAGCACCAACCCTACACCTACACGCTAGTTGCCGGTAACGATGGCCGCTTCACACCACAATGTCTGCGACACCATGCAATCCGGAGTGTACCGGCCAAGGGAGTCATCGGGTGCGGTGAAGCCTGCTGGGACGAACCTCTTTGCCGCTCCTTCAATCTCTGGCAGGGAAGTCAACATGGAGTATGTCAACTCAACAACGCAACGCACCTCATCAAGACCGGCAGAGACAACGTAATTTCTGACAAGGAATGCATCTATTTCGAACTGTGATGCTGCATAAAAAGTAACGTTGAAAAACAGTTCGATCCATTTCTTTTATTTTTAAAATACACAGCAACATGCTTGAGACCACTTGGCCATTTTAAGTTCATAAAGTTGTTAGTGTAAAACGCCGTATTTACAAAACTATTTGTCTTGTGACATTGTGACTTCTGTTAATTATTTTTTAAATAATCATTTCGAAATCAAACAACAGCAATTATAATATTTGTTGTTGTGGAACGTCAGATCAATAGGTGATTTTTCCACGTCCGCACTTAAGAATCTTTTCGTTTTAGGAGGATGCTGAATGTAATGTTGACTAAGTTTATAACTACGAATTTCTGGTCTATCACTGAAAAATTTGTGTCTCAAAAAAAACCAAGGGCCTTGATGGCTGTCTCTTTTTATGAATTATTCGAACCTAGACGTCATTTTATGTCAACAGTATTTTTATCTTTGCATTTAAAGGAGGAAAAAGAAAAATTCATGTCATTTTTGATTGAAAATAATCGCAAGTCGGGAATGAACACAAAATACCAATAACAACGCATCAGCTCTCGTACTGTCCCTGATTTACTTTATTTTTTATTTTTACGAATAAAAGTGTGTTTAAAGGCACTGGACACTATTGGTATTAATACTCACAATAATTGTTAGCACCAAAACAACTTATTTGGTGGCGAGCAATGGAAATGGTTTAAAACATTGTAAAAAATGGCCCATCCAAAATAAAGTTGTTTTTTGAGAAAGGGGTTATTTCTCACTCAAACTGAAGCCTTTTATTATGTGTATCTGAAAACACAATAAGTTGTGCCAAAAAAGTTTTTTTTGTTTTTCATTTCTTTTCCTGCAACTTTAATTTGATAACCAATTGAGTCTATTTTTCAAAATACTGTTATTTAAATGCCTTGTGGGGTACACCAAGTGAGAATACTGGTCTTTGACTATTACCAAATGTGTCCAGTGCCTGTAAGTCAAAGTTGATTACTAGAGCGGTCAATTTCACGGTTTAGAAGGTCGTGTTGAAGCAAGAGCCGTGAGTTTCACCACAAGTGTAGGCAGACAATCAAATTTTATTATAATTTTCTCCAGCGCAACTCTCTGCCATTGTTAATCATCTCTATCCAAGCTGTATTGTGTTCTACTGTATATTGTTCTGCTATTGTTGACGCATGAAGTGGTGTTCAACATTTAGTGTATTAATTGGCAATTAGCGTCGCCCTCGAAGTATATGGCCTCCCTAAAAAAGTAATGTAGGCGCTGGAAACTACTTGTAACTACTCAATTTTTTTTTATAGAACAATCACTCACTTGAGGAGCAATGGAGAGCTGTTGGTAATATAAAATATTGTGCAAAACTGCTCCCTCGGAAGGTTTTTGAGAAGGAGGTCATTTTCACTCAAGTTAAAAACTTCAGACCTGAAGCCTTTTTAGGCATCTGATTTATGCCACAAGGTCACGGTGTTTTTCCATGCATTATTTTCTTGCAACTTCGATGATCAAAATGATTCAAACTTTTCACAATTTTTTTATTGTATGCATATTATGTTGGGACACACCAATTGAGAATACTCTTCTTGGCTATAAATTTACCAAAATAATAGTGTTCAGTGCCTTTAAGTGGGCGTCTGCGTGCGTTTGATATTGGCACACTGGCGCTAAAATGTAATGGTAGCAAAAGTGACACAGTTTTGCCTGTTAATTTACTTATTCTAAAATGTATTTTATGAAAGTGGGTTGATGAACTGCAAAACTAGATTATTTGAAAGATCACACAAATAATGCTTTGGTTGGAGGCAATTGCTGTAATGCGCTACAGTAGAATTAATCGATGTAATATTAATAGAGTGTCTGCACGCATGCACAATGTAATAAACATATTTTATGGAAAAGCCAATTGAAATGTCAAACATGTAATAATTATTCAGTAGGATATGTATCACCATACAATGGTCAGCAACTTAAGAAGGACCCACTTTCATGGTATCGCAATAAGGAGTAACTTTCTGCTTACAGTTCTAGAATAATGAGTACTTCATTTGGTGCTTTGTGCAAAGACAAAGCAGAGCCTTAAATTTGATCCATTGCCCGAATTTGTAAAGGTCAACAGCACAATAAAATCTCAGCACAGAATACTCTTGCTAAGAAGAAACAGGTTACCAGTCAAAATACAACGTTTATGGCTGCAATATTTAACTGGTTCCCTGCAAAAATTTTACTTAGCAGAATATTCTGCCCAGGAAAACCCTCTTCTGTATTTTTTTTATTTGAGTATCGATTGGAATGCATTAATTCATAACGATATTAGTATAACTTTGTGAATGTTTCAAAATGTATGAAAGCAAAGTAAAATCACTCTTCATTTCATCCATTGAGTCAAATTCTTCTTTCTCACTTCGAAGGAAGCTCAACACCGGGAAGAACGCATAACATCTCAAAGAGGAGGTTGGCAGCTAGCAAGGCTGTTGTACCAAACGGGTCGTACTGAGGCGACACCTAAAGGACGCGGAAAAAAATAATTAGTCCTCGTTGTCCTTCAACACATTCAAGTCACTTCTGAAATCCCACTTGTTTCAGAAGGCCTTCCATTAATGACTTATTTATTTCGTCTGTGCCTCAGCGCCTTTAAAGGCAGTGGACACTATTGGTAATTACTCAAAATATTTATTAGCATAAAACCTTTCTTCGTGACGAGTAATGGGGATAGGTTGGTGGTATAAAACATTGTGAGAAACGGCTCCCACTGAAGTGCCATAGTTTTGGAGAAAGAAGTAATTTCCACGAATATGATTTCGAGACCTCAGATTTAGAACTTGAGGTCTCGAAATCAACCATCTCAACGCACACAACTTCGTGAGATAAGCGTGTTTTTTTCTTTCATTATTATCTCGCAAGTTCGATGACCGATTGAGCTCAAATTTTCACAGGTTTGTTATTTTATGATGCATATGTTGAGATAAACCAACTGTGAAGGCTAATTTTTGACAATTAGTATTCACTGCCTTTAAGCAAACATTTGATTTAGGCGTGTTATAAATCATTAATTAATTGATATGGGTGTGGTCATGGGCGTGGCCTTAGGGGTTGTCTTACCTCGACTAGATCTCCACCAATGATATTCATGCCTCTACATCCGCGTATAATCTCAAGCCCCTGTATTGGGGTTAGCCCGCATATCTCTGGAGTCCCTGTAAAAAAAAGCAAATTATTTTATTGGTGATATTTCTCTTCTAAATCTTGTATCAGCAGGCCTGATTTTATTCGGACAGTCCCTTTAAAGGAACACGTTGCCTTGGATCGGACGAGTTGGTCTATAAAAAGTGTTTGAAACCGTTTATTATGAAATGCATATAGTTAGAAAGATGTTTTAAAAATAGAATATAATGATCCACACAAGTATCATTCAAAATTGCACGGTTTATATTTTACGTCGCGAACTAGCACGGTCTGCCATTTATGGGAGTCAAAAAATGTGTCTCCCATAAATGGCCGACCGTGTTAGTCGACGAGGTAAAAAGAAAATCGTGCAATTTTGAGTGATACTTGTGTGGATCATTATATTCTACTTTTACAACATCTTTCTAACAATATCGATTTGATAACAAACGGTTACAGAACGCTTTTCAAAGACCAACTCGACCGATCCAAGGCAACGTGTTCCTTTAAAGACACTGGACACTATTGGTAATTGTCAAAGAACAGTCTTCTCACTGGGTGTATTTAAACATATGCATAACTTAACAAACTTGTGAAAATTTGAGCTTAATCGGTCGTCGAAGTTGCAAGATAATAATGAAAGAAAAGAAAAAAAAATCACCCTTGTCACACGGAGTTGTGTGCTTTCAGATGCTTGATTTCGAGACCTCAAATTCTAAATCTGAGGTCTCAAAATCAAATTCGTGGAAAATTACTTCTTTCTCGAAAACTACTCCACTTCAGAGGGAGCCGTTTCTCACTATGTTTTGTACTACCAAACTCTCGCCATTACTCGTTACCATGTAAGGTTTTGTGCTAATAATTATTTTGAGTAATTACCAATAGTGTCCACTGCCTTTAAACACTACCTTTTCAACGTTTACAAACTTGTACACAGAGAGACAGGTTATTTTAACCAACCTGTTCCTGGAGCGAATCCTGGATCTATACCATCAATATCAAAGCTGATGTAAACAGGGATGTCTCCCATTAGTTGCCTGACCTCTGACATGAGAGGGGTGAGCGATTTGTGGTAGCACGCCTCGGCTCTTTCGACACGGACACCCTGTTACGTCACAAAATGAGCAACATTAATCTGTGTAAAAGTGGCTTGTGAAATAACGAGGCCATATAGGCGCAGCCACTGCAAGTGGTGGCGGACGTGCGCCTATATATGGCCTCATTTTGGGTAAAAATTATGACGTCATGCATGCTATTAAGAGAGACGTGCAGAAACTTTAAATAGTAAACCTGCGGGTTGCTCCTGGAGACGAGCAGAGTATACTGTTCGAAACGTCGAGACCAAACCGGCTCTTTTCAGAGCCAACACCCCCACTAAAGAGATGTTCACATGTACCCGCAAGTTTAGTTTCAACTCATACGTGTACTCGCCAGGTTTCTCTGCCACTCCGTGTCATCTTCGGTGTACTGGCTCCCCCGAATGCCAATTTGGATCATTTTCTTGGGATCGACGAGCTCTTCCTCGATCGCACGGCGGAAGGGGGTTCCATGGGCGATCTTCTCCCCTAGCATCACGTCAGACGTATCCCCGTGAGCATCAACATGCACAAGTCCAACCGGCCCGTACTTATCCTGTGCAATTTGAAGAACAAAAGCATGAATATTTTGCATTGTGAGGCATTGCATGTTATGTATCAATATTAATATTAGGTTTGTAGTAACACCATGTGTGTATCTACCATTTTGTTCTTTAGAAAACTTGTCTTGCTTTATTTTATACTACCACAGAGAAGATTTTTTTGGGGAATTCGGGAGACTTCTCAGTTCCGAAAAAAAATGTTCCTACTTTTTAAACCTGAGCGGAAGGTAGGCAGCGGCCAGTGGTCGATTTCACAAAGAGTTAGGACTAGTCCTTACCTAGGTCTATATAGGAGATATTAAAAACTTAAGGCTAGTCCTACGTTGGGACGAGTAACTAGTCCCATCTCGAGTATTAATAAATCTACCCCGGGACTATCGACTTCCGCTTTAGTGTATCGAGGGGTAGGGGACATGTCGTATAATTAACTTCTCTACCGCGGAGTAAGTTCTTGTATTGAACTGTCAGCATGTGTTACGGTCTTCAGGCACGCTTGCCGCATGACCACTTACCCGCCCCACCCCAAGCCTCGCTTAACAGCGGGTAGTCGGGTGCACTCTTACCTTTATTGCTTGAAGAACCGGGTAGGTAAGGGTATGGTCTCCACCGAGCGTCAACGGTTTACAACCCTTGTGGATGATTTTATCGAAGGATTCTTTGATCATGCGCACTGCTCTCTTCAGGTCATACATGGTTATGTCGACGTCACCAATGTCAGCAACTTGCATACAGGCATAGGGGCCAGCACCTTTATAGAAGAGCATATTAATTTGGTTACATTTGTTTTGTTTCATTCTGGATGCTGGAAAAAACATTGAGACTTCCTTTCCACTCATCTTCGTTATAACGCATAAAGTAATGATGTTTTCTAAAGTTATAGATTATTATGTAAAAAATTATGAATGGCTTCTTCTTCAGCTCGAACAACAAGATTACCCACATTTTAAATCTTCATTTGCGGACGTATAAACAACAGGAATAGCGCAATGTTCACAGGTTTATAGATCGGCATAGCCTGAACATCTGACGTCACACTTCGAGGCTCATACGCCAGAGAGCTACCATCAGCCTAGGTCCAGTCGGTCCCCATCATAATTACCTTTTACCTAACAGTCATGACAACAGAATGTGCAGCTGCCTAACGTCACATCGCACCAATCAAAACACTGACGGAATGCTTACGTCACAGTACGATTATTCAATGAAATCATTGGGTGCGTTCGTTTAATAGCTTCCATGGGTCGACGCCGCAGTGCTCACTCGGGTGAGCCCCTGACAAGAGCTAATCGAACGATTACACTCGCCCTCTCGTGGTGACGGCATGCACCTCAGGTCACCCCCAATAATGACCCGCTCCACAAGCAGGGCTCTGGGGCTGACCCGGGTGAGCCCCGTCAAAGCTATTCGAACGTACCGGGACAGACCGGTGTCGACCCAGGGAAGCTATAACGAACGCACCCATTGTATCTAATGAAGTCACTGGTTCTGCAAAGCAAGTAACTGTCCATCAAGTTGTGGGTAAAGTTGGGTACCAGTCTAGGTCGGTCTATCTTACCCAGGGTGTTTCGGTTCCTTACGAGGCACGACTCCGATCGTATTTGCCTTGGACCTAGTCTGGTCCCTGACCTATACGATGTGCCAATATCCAGAGGAATTCCAACAAAGCAGGCATCCAGACCTTTAATTGAAAAGATAAACGGTTAAAGACACTTGACAAAGACTAGTCTTCACAGTTCGTGTATCTCAACATATGCATAAAATAACAAACCTGTGAAAATTTTAGCTCAATCGGTGGTCGAAGTTGTGAGATATTAATGAAAGAAAAAAACACCCTTGTCGCACCATGGTCACATGAAGTTGTGTGCTTTCAGATGCTTGATTTCGAGACCTCAACATCTAAATCTGAGGTCTCGAAATCAAATTCGTCGAAAGTTACTTCTTTCTCGAAAACTATGTCACTTCAGATGGAGCTGTTACTCGCAATGTTTTATACCATCAACCTCTCCCCATTACTCGGTACCGTAAGGTTTTATGCTAATATTTATTTTGAGTAATTACCAGTAGTGTCCACTGCCATTAAACAAAGCGTCTGTATAAGTTTGATAATGAAATTATGGCAATTTAAACTTACGTATTGCTTCGAATAGTATAAATGCCTTTTAGGAAACTTGTATCATTGAAGAACTGCGTTTATAAAAAAAAATATTGCGGCTTTTTTAATACAAACAAAATTAAATGCAAGAAGCGTTATCGCGGTGACGCTTCTCAGATAGTGTATTCCAATAGAAGATTGCTCTGTCTGCGGGGACATAACCGCGCCAGAATTCCGGTGTCAGATGCAATTGTGTCCGCCATGCAATACTGTCCGCTCAAGAACCGTCCGGTGGACATGTACATGACTGTGCATAATGTGCGTACGTAGCGAGCGTGCATGCACTGAACCTACGTATTATGCAGCATGAATATTCACTTATTTTATGATTGAAGCGAATACCCAACGCCACGGCCGAACATTTCCCATGTCATTCATGACATGCACTTAGCTTGTAAAAATTGGCGAACGTGTTCCGTCGACCAAGGGCGTTTAATTTACTGCAAGGACGGTTTTGCACGGGGCGGACACAACTGCAAATGCAAACGTGTCCGGGCGGACACAATTGCATTATGCAGCAGCGTCTGGGCGGACACGATTGCATATGCAAAACCGTCCGGCGGACATTATTGCATATGCAAAACTGTCCTCCGGATAGTATTGCATAGAGGACATAATTGCATGCGACACCGGCTCAAAATGGGGCCCGGGGGCACGGACTTAAAATGGGGGCGTTCCTCCTATAGCTCCTCGCTAATTGGTTTTTTGTTGTTGTCGTTTTTGTTGTTGTTTGAGAGACATAACACGATGGTTTTATAGAGCACACAATACAAACGAATTCAACAAAAGTTACCCACCTTCGGATGTTTTCTGATATGGGAGTCTGAACATGGTTGCAATTCCACCGGACCGGGGGCTTTCCAGACCGCACTTTGGCTGGTTGAACTGGTTGTCGTAGCATGGGGACGTCCCGCTCAGATGTCGGTGTACTGCATCACACAGTGTCGAACGTATCTTCGTCTGTTTCTGCATTCTCGCCACAGAGCTGCACAATGACGTCCGGAACATGATTTGTGTTCTTGTTGTAAATTTCAGTGATTTGAGAAAATAGAATTTAGCTGTTGGAAACTGCCTACCAAACCTCAAGGACTCTTGCAAACAAATAGTTAATGGCCTACCTTCGATCATATAGCAGAGTCCTTTTCAGGGCGGATTTGGCAGTGACACAAATCATTACATTATAGCAATTATGCAGAAACCGTTCGACCGGGGTTCAATATTTCATTCATGATTCACAGATCACGTATTTTTTAAGCAATATTTGCCTAATAACGCTGGATGTGCTTTTGTTATAAGGCCAAGTAAAACAAAGTTTCAGTTGATCGTCCAGGTTTTTCCGAAAAGAGCAGGATGAGGGCACTTTTTTTTTCTTTCAAAGGTTCAAACCATAGTTCAAACTGGCCACCACTTTGTAGAGTCACCACATGTAGTTACAACTTCTTAAAAGATTTGTAAGTTTAATGAAAAATACACCGAAAAGTTGTCTTTTTATAGGAAAAAAGGGATAAGGAAGAGGACGATAAACTGGTATTTTTTGTTATTTTGCCTTTTGCCTAATACCGAATCAAGGTCCCCTACGCACGTACACGGCGTCTGGGGTGGTGTTTATTTGATGTATAAAGGGCAAAGTGCGACAGACATTACGTGTGTTTACTTGTGCAGACCGCGCGGCCTCGTAAAAGTACACGGTCACAAGGTCATCTCCAGATAGGGAACATTATGTTCGGTTTTTCTCGCTCTTGAAATTATTAGCAAGACAAACTGATTGTGGTTATTTTAGAAGATACGTCAGCTTTTGATATGTAAAACCTTTTTGAGAAACATTTCTTTGAAATACAGTATTTTATTTGAATTTGAATCTGAGAAGCGATTCTGTCAGAACCAAAACCAATATTATGACCAAAAAGGTGCATCATCACTGGCTTGTTGAATATCCAAGATATGTCCAACTTCTGGAGGGCACATCACCCCCCCCCCCCCCCCCCCATAAAAACAAATAATATTAGTGTCTGATCATGTACGGGACGGGCCTGTTTAAAAACAACTATTACATGACGGTACGTAGTTCCCTTCGATTTCGTGCATTCACATGTTATTCCATACGTAGTTATAGAATATCAATCCATTCGCTCGGCCCCAGGGGCCATGTCTCTATCCAGGACCGCTGGATCTTGCCCAAGCAAGAAATACGTAATATTTAATATTCTTTATCCCCGATGCAAATTTGGTTTGTTTTTGTTATTTTGGCGCTCCGTATTCCATGCCCCTCGATTTTCCATTGAAATAATACCGGTAGTCAGAAGACTAAAAATTTACAACTCAAAGTCATAGTATTATTATGACTGACTGTTGAAAATGTTGTGATTATTTATTACTTATAAAAAAAAACCTTTTATAATAACCTTGTGATCAGTAAAAAAAATCATAAATTTTACTGTTGGTTCTGTCATAAGATATCCCTGTGCCTATCGTCCAAGCGTCCAATGTAAATATAACTGACATTTTGTAAATAGCCGTCCAATGGTGATGACGAACGTGCGTGTTGCATGGATGGTTGATTTGTTGCCAGCGTGGCCGTTGATGGCGTGTGATTAAGAAGAAAAAAGGAAGAGCTCATTTCAACACATTGGGTTTCGTCGATTTGTTCCTCAAATTGTCGCATCTAAATTAGATTATTTTGTCGCATTTGATGGAAAGCACGTATCTTCAATAAGTTTTTCATCTTTGGCCCGCTGTTTTTTCGAGTGAACTGTTTGGAAAAAGGCTCAAGAATGGTGTGTTTTAGGAGAGGCGGTGGTGGTTCTGTTTTACGTGGAATGGCAACTGCGGTGGTTTTCGTGCTCCTTCTTGTGAAGTGTTCGGCACTTTACCTACCGGGGCTGGCACCCGTCAGTTTCTGCTCGAAGGAAAATGAAGACAAATATAAAGTATCAGGAAAGCCTTTGGAAATTATGTGCAAGGTATGCTCTCATCTCTTCTTATCACTACGAATAATTATTACATTTTAAAAATTATTAACATTTAGAACTTCCTTACTTACCTCACCAGGCTAACTAAACGAAATAGTTTTCCGCTAAACAAAACAGTTAACTGTTCAAAAATATAAAATTAATATATAAAATAATATCTATTCACAGCTCAGCATGGGGCAAGTTTGTGCAAGGAATACCATACTAGTTTTACTAACATTGCCCAAACGTGTAGTTGAAGTTGAACTGCGCTAGTCGACTATTGCATTGGCATGTTTGGAAACCGCTCTGACTGTGTGTTCAGAGCATGCACAGAGCATGGTGTGTTCGCTTTCGTTGGTTACGAACAGCCTTTTTTTTATAGCACAGGTGCCACAGCGCAGAGCCAGGGTGGAACAGTTAAAGGCGGTGAACACTATTGGTAATTACTCAAAATAATTATTAGCATAAAACCTTTCTTGGTGATAAATAAGTAATGGGGAGAGGTTGATGATATAAAACATTGTGAGAAACGGCTCCCTCTGAAAGACCATAGTTTTCGAGAAAGAAGTAATTTTCCATGAATTTGATTTCAAGACCTCAGATCAGACTTAGAACTTGAGGTCTCGAAATCAACCATCTAAAACGCACACAACTTCGTGTGACTAGGTGTTTTTTCTTTCATTATTATCTCGGTAAGTTTGATGACCGATTGAGCTCAAATTTTCACATGTTTGTTATTTTATGCCTATGTTGAGATACACCAACTGTGAAGGCTAGTCTTTGACAATTACCAATAGTGTCCAGTGCCTTTAATCATGATATAAATGTCAAAGTCATGTTGATGACATGACCACCTTCGTTCGCACTACAACTTCTATTTTTGGTGCGAAGTTTCATGTAATTAAACCAAAATGAGCGCGCACATTTTCAAGTCTATGTGGCACTCTGCTACTCCGAGAACTATTAGGTTTGTTCCGCTATCGAGTTCGTGGAGATGATAGCCAAACGAACCTCGTTCTATGATGAATAGTATCTAGCTAGCACTCTCCACAATTAGTTGCGATAACGTAACCCTCCTTGCCGTCGGGAAGAGGTTATGTTATCGCAACTATCTCCACAATGGTCGGTAAGTGACCGGTGCTATGGTCGGAGAGTGACCACAACTGGGGAAAAATAATGGTTCTTGTTGCTAATACTTCAAAACGCAACGAAATTGAAACATATTTGTATTATTTCTAAACTGGTTTGAATTTAAAATGCAGTGAGGTGTACATTGTACATGTATATTCAAAAACACTATGCCCGCCAGACTTGTACGATTGATTTAAAGTTTACTGGCCCGATGCTTAAATCTTGAGCCTGCGTTTCAGTGTTAATTTCGAGCCCTGTAGGGGGAGTGTAGCCCCACATGAGTTTGTGCCAATACTAAACAAGCGGAAACTGCGGGTGGTATTCCCTGTTTGCCTGCAGATTTCTATTCAACAAATTATCTTGCCTCAAGCATTCCCCTCCAACCCACCTGATTGGTTTTGCTGAATGGGGCATTCATCAAAATCAACCAGGCAGTAATCGCTTTAACAAAAAATTATAGTGCGAGGTCTCGACTATGGGCACCCGCATAGTAGGGACATGAACTGCAAAAGTAAAAGTGAGTCCAGAATTTTTTGATTTTTTTTTTTTTACCACGCTCTTCAGTCTTCATGGTCTACAATGTACTACGTGGCATGATCCAGGCTAAAATTGTAACAAAAGTCACTGTCTGACAGTTTCACATAACATTGGAACAATCAATTGATAGAAAACTTTTGGTATCCTGCAACCATTTTTTCAATCATTCCATTTGTCAATGCAGCTAATTATATTTTCCAGAGTTGTAAATTTTCTTTTTAGGAACTTTACCAAACCAAGTTTTGGTCGCAGGTCTTGATACAGGCCTGATAAATGTACAGTAGTTCAATGACCCCGTTTCACAAAGGCCATACACGTAGGTCTGTTTTTTGTAACTTTCTGCGAACTGCATTATTTCATGTATTTTGGCGAGGGCATGCACACATTTTCGATCTAGCTATTTACATTTTCTGTGCAGCTGTTAAATATTTTTAATGGGGCTATTTATATTTTCAATACATTTATTTTTAATTGCATTCGCAAAATAAAGATGGCACTTGTGAACAGGCTTTTGTATTTGAGTAGTTTAGATACTATATTATTGTTTCATAAATAATGAGTGAAAAAGTGGTGGAAGGTCAGAGTTGAGATTGTACCAGGCCTGTATGCTTTGTTTTTGAAAGGGCAAGGGTACCAAAGCATTTTCCCCCTGTTAAAAGGCACCCTATGAGGAAATTGTAATCTACAGAGCATTTCAAAGGCACCACGGCAAAGACCAGTAGCAATAGCCTTTGTTGCCTCAGTGCAGTAGCAAGGCCTGCCATAACAATTTAGTAGGAACTTTCAAAACTTTCATGACTTAAAGGTTAATCCAACCCTGTTGTTTTTTATTTTTGTAGAGTTCGATAGCTATGTATGTCAACCGACTGGACTCGACAGAGAGTGTTATTCCCTTTGAATATGACAAGTAAGTTTGATCACAGAGTAAGGTTCTTGTAGCAACGTTGGGCGGTGCTGGGCGAGCCTACCAAGGACTTGAAATTGTTTGCCATGCACTTTGAGCAAAATACAAAGCACAGATTTTCCCTAGATTAATTCATAATATTGTCCAGTGTACATTGATCCGAGACACAGCTAATAAAAAAAGGTGTCAAATGTCACAGAGAAAGAACACAGGCCTTGCATTGCCTCATAATAAAAACAGTTTGGAAACCTGGCATCATGACTGAAGCTTGCACATCAGCAATAGTGTCTCCAGAACGCGGTCCAGTGTTAATTTCTAACCCTGATTTGTTTATGTTCTCCTCCGAAAAAAAAAATTCAGGTTCGACTTCTGCCAGCTCTCCCAGGAAGTCCGACCGGTTGAAAATCTTGGACAAGTCGTCTTTGGTGAGCGCATCAGCTCGTCGCCCTATGAGTTCACCTTCAATAAGAACCAGACATGTGTTAAGGTCTGCGAGAAAACCTACGACCCGACCAAGAAGGAAGAACTTGAGAAGTTGAACTTTCTCAAGAAGGGGATCATGCTGAACTACCAGCAGCACTGGTTGGTTCAAAAAATTTTTTCCGTTGCAACACCTAGAGAAATAATATCAAAGATGCTGTCAGTCCTTTATGTTTGTGGCGTATCATGGCCAGCAGTTAAGAGTCACACCGGATTTAAGCTCTGGTGTTAGATCAGCAGAGTGTGGGTTCAAGTTCCGGTCATGAGACTTGTGTCCTTAAGCAAGACACTTAACCATGATTGCTTCCTAAAGTTGGGGAGGTAATGCTTTCTGCTCTACCAGCCAGGCTCCTAGTGGATGATACCCATGCCTAAATCTGTATGGACTGTACCGGGGGGGGGGGGGGGGGTTGTTAACCCTGCTTTAGCCCCAGGAGTGGGTTGCAACGGCACCTGGAAAAATAGTTTATGTTAGCCTACACCTTGAAGTGGCCTTCAGGCCTTGTGTGTCAGGCGACTTGCCTTAAGAAAAAATTGGGTTAAACCAAAATGAGTATACCTTCCCATTAGAAACGTTATTTTGATTATGTCTATTGCCCTATTCACTCGTCAGGATCATAGACAACATGCCTGTCACATGGTGCTATCCAGTGGAGGGGGGCCAGCATTACTGTGCCCCAGGTTTCCCCATCGGATGTTACGTCGACAAGAATGGTCATCGCAAAGATGCCTGCGTTATTGATGTGAGTTCCTAGTTCCTTGACCCTTAAAGACAATTGACCCTTAAACCATTGAAGAGTGAAATTAAACGATCTTTATATTCCCATATGCAAGTTCCTACATGTAGTTCCTTGTTCATTTAGACATTTTGATCCGTATTCCATTGAAGAGTGGAACCCAAACGATCTTCATAATATTCCCAGATGTGAGTTTCTATAGTTCCTTGTTCATATAGACATTTTGATCTGTAAACCATTGAAGAGTGGAACCCAAACGATCTTTATGTTCCCAGATGCAAGTTCCTAGTTCCTTGTTCATATAGACATTTTGATCCGTAAACCATGGAAGAGTGGAACCCAAACGATCTTCATATTCCCATATGCAAGTTCCTAGTTCCTTGTTCATATAGACATTTTGATCCGTAAACCATTGAAGAGTGGAACCCAAACGATCTTCATATTCCCAGATGCGAGTTCCTAGTTCCTTGTTCATAATAGACATTTTGATCCGTAAACCATTGAAGAATGAAACACAACCAATCTTCATATTGCCAGATTGTTTCAGAAAAAGTTTGGGAGGTAGTGCTTTCTGCCCTACTAGCCAGGCTTCTGATGGATGATACTCTAAGCCTACATCCGTGTGGACTTCAAAGGGGGTAACCCTGTTTCAGCCCAAGGAGTAGGTGGCAATGGCCCATGGAAAAATAGTTGATCTGTAGCCTTGAAGCGGTCTTCAGGTCTTGTCTGTCCGGCGACTTGCACACACAAAAAATCAAATAAAAATGTGCTAAGCGTACTGACTGTTTGGTGTTTGTTTGTCTGTTTCAGGGTAGCTATGGTCTTCCGGATATGTACTACTTATTCAACCATGTTAACTTCACCATCACGTTTCATCCCCTGCAAGAAAACAAGGATGTGGCGAGAATTGTCTCTGTCAAGATTGAGCCTCATAGGTGAGTATTTACATGCCGAATCAAGTAGATTAGGAGCGACTCTAGGTCAATCCCAAATAAAGTTTCAAACCGGCAAAATTTTACATTCAGTTCTCGGCTCATGACAAGATCATCATGTGAAACCCAGACGCTATAAAGTCAGTCCAAATGACTGCAACAGTCGATCCTTCAACTTCTAGCACGTCCAGTCGCTCCTAACTGTCTCAGACATGGAACTTTTCATGTATTTAATCCAGAATTCGGTTCAGCACGACTCTGGAACGCTTCTCTCAAATGGATGTTAAAGGGATAGGACACTTTTTGTCTGACACAAAACACAAACGTCCAAAGATTTACATTGAACTTATGGTACAAAGATATTAATGGTAGATGTAGCTTCCTTTAAAATATTACTTGCGGCGGTGCTATTGCTACGGATTTACGTGACTCTCCTAAAAACAATTACCCCGTCAAGTACAATTTTCAAAATGAAAATGGCCTTGACCTCGCAAAGATGAAATGCCAGGCCTGCGTAAATATCAGACAAGTATAAAACCCTTGTTTATTTGCTAAACCAAGAACAAACACACAGCTATTTAAAACTATTTGGTGCACAGATTAGTTTAAGTTTAGACCGTTTATCAAGATCCAATTTGAGCGTGTTTTGGTGGTCTCTACCGACCGACTTGTGCACCAAAGAGTTAACCACGGATGTTTTTTGTTAAATATACTTGTATGTTTTTTTTCTATAGTATTGATCACAAAGACACCGACCAATGTCTCACGGGGCTGAGCGAAAATGTGGCTTACACTCCATTAGCGATCCCAGACAAGGTGGAAAAGCCAATCAAAATCAGGTACACCTTCAACGTCAACTTTGTGGTAAGTTTCAGGTTTTTTGTCTCTCTCCTCCACCTGGCGTGTCATGGCCGAACGGTCTAGGTTCCCCGAGCCCAAGCTCTGGTGTTGTCAGCAGCAGAGTGTGGGTTCGAATCCCGGTCATGACACTTATGCCCTTTTGCAGCACTTAGTAACAATTATTGCTTTGTAAAAAGTTAGTGCATTCTGATCTACCAGCCAGGCTCCTAGTGGATGACACCCTTTTTTCTGATTTTACCCACAGCCTAACTTTGAGATGCGCTGGGCCTCACGCTGGGACTATATCCTAGAGTCCATGCCTCACACCAACATCCAGTGGTTCAGGTAAGAACGCGCGTGTTCCGGGTTCAACTCCAACCTTGGAAGTTCTTTTTTGGGCGTGTCGTGGCCTAGTGGATTAGAGCACTGGACTCAAAGTTTGATGTTTCTGATCAAGGCCCAATTTCATAGAACTGTTTGAGCAGAAAATACTGCTTAAACAATTTCTGCTTAGCAATAATGAGCCGAGTACCAGTCACAAATTAATTTTCATTAAAGGCACTGGACACTATTGGTAATTACTCAAAATAATTAATAGCATAAAACCTTGCTTGGTAACGAGTAGAGGAGAGCTGTTTATAGTATAACACATTGTGGAAGAACAGCTCCCTCTGAAGTAACGTAGTTTTTGAGAAAGAAGTAATTTATAGTATTATTTAGTAATAAAGTAGGTTTGTAATTTGATGCATATGTTGAGATACACCAAGTCACGACTTGTCTTTGACATTTACCAATAGTGTCCAGTGTTTTTAAGCCGTTGTCGTTCCTTTGATTGATTCCACAGTATCATGAACTCCTTGGTGATTGTCTTGTTTCTGTCCGGTATGGTTGCCATGATAATGCTGCGCACACTTCATAAGGATATCACACGCTACAACCAAATGGACACCGTAAGTATTTCCGTAAAGGGACACGCTGCCTTGGATCGGGCGATTTGGTCTATGAAAAGCGTTAGAAACCATTTGTTATGTGTGGGTTTGCGGTAATACCATGTACATGTAATGACTGAATGAGTTGGGGTGGTTCTGAAAAGAACAGTTGGTTTCAACTTGATGTTTCAATCAGTATGTTCTGATCGTCTTCTGGAACAAACCGTTTGTTATAAAATGCATAGTAAGCTCAACAACCACCATTAGTCCAGCATTCTCCTGAAGACGAGCAGAGTACACTGTTCGAAATGTTGAGACCACATCAGCCCTTTTCAGAGCCAACACTCCCACAAAAAAGATTTACACACGGTGGTACCCGCAAGTAAACTATTTATTTATAGTTTCTTCATAAATCCATTATGTTTTGAAAGATGTTTTAAAAGTAGAATATAATGATCCTCTCAAATATGCCTTGAAGTTGCGTGGTTTTCTCTATTCCTAGTGACTAACCGGCCTGAAGTCTCTTATCATTGGAGTAGGTCTCATAAATCAATCAAGTCCCTCATACCTTGCAGGAGGAATATTGAAGCGCCTTATAATAATAATAATAATAATAATAATACAAAGCATTTATACAGCGCTATACAAAGAACAGAGCGCCTAACATTGACAAAGGGAGGGCAACATAACAACAAAAACAAAACCAGACCAACGACTGGCAAATAGAGAAACACAAAGAGGAGCAAATTAGGATGGTTCTGGAAATGAAAATGTCTTGAGGAGGCGTTTAAACACAGCCAACGACGCAGCCCCTCTCAGATTTGCTGGCAGCGCGTTCCACAAGCGCGGTGCAGCCACCGCAAAGACTGTGTCCCCAGCTTTCCTTTAGGATCTAGGAATGGAGAGCCGGGTCAAGTCTGATGAGGAGCGGAGTCGATGGCCAAAGCATCACTGAATGACGGAAATGAGTGCTTTAAAAATAAGCCACTATTATTATTCTTATGATTATTTTTTTTTTTTTGCTAGGAGGAGGCTCAGGAGGAGTTTGGCTGGAAGCTCGTTCACGGAGACGTCTTCCGTCCCCCGCGTAAGGGAATGCTGCTCTCGGTTCTGCTTGGGTCGGGTTCTCAGATGTTCTTCATGACGTTCATCACTCTGGGTGAGTCTTCTAATCAATTCAATCAACATTTATTTCCATATTGGTCAGAAAAAGGAGATTAATAAACAATGTCAGTACAATTATTTAAGTCAAAGACAGTCAAGAACAGATCGAGAAAACAATTAATGAAAATGGACAAAACAAAAAAATTATGTAATGAATGCAAACCAATAAGGGGGTATTTACAGAAGCCAAAAGGGCTTGTTTTGAAACGTCTGACAAATACAAAACGAAATCAACAAACACAAAAATTTACATTCGAACTCAAAGAGGACTACAAAAATAGATATTGACCCAATTTACCTGACGTCATCATCAGAGTAATCTTGGAACCGCAATACTGTTGGGCAATGTCGCTGTGCATTATTAATTGAAGTGCGCATTTTAGGTGATGCAGCATTTACATAATGCCTAATGCCAACCAAAATGGTGAGCGTGGCACAGTCGCCGCGTGTGACGTGCGTGCAGGAGGTCAATAGTTCTTATCAGTCAATAATAATAAAACAGCATTTTTATAGCGCATTCTGGATCACAGACTTGAACTTAGTAAAGCAGGAGATCTCCGATTGTATTTAAACATTCTGTTTGTCCTCTTTGGCTGTCAGTGTTTGCCTGTCTTGGGTTCCTCTCGCCAGCCAACCGTGGGTCCTTGATGACATGTGCTCTGGTTCTTTATGTCTGCCTTGGAACACCGGCTGGCTTCGTCTCTGCAAGAATGTACAAGAGTAAGTACCAACCTGAAGTAGTTTAGGGCACTGGACATGTTTGGTTTTTGTCAAATACCAGTATTTTCACTTGATGTATTGTAATAATAATAGTAACAAATTCTTATATAGCGCATTTCACAGTATCAATGCGCTTTACATTAGTGCCCTGGTCATAGGGCCAATAACATCCATTTAGTCTTTCTCAGCTCCCTGGGGAGTATACAACCTTGAGCTGCTATGGCACTCCAAAGGCTATTTCATACACATTAACAACCTCTACCCTCGCAGGTACCCATTTATACCCCTGGGTGAAGAGAAGCAATTATAGTAGAGTATCTTGATCAAGGACACAAGTGTCACAACCAGGATTCGAACCCACTCTCCGATGACTTGGCACCAGAATTTGAATTCGATGCTCTTAACCACTCGGCCACGCCACTCTACAAATGCATAAAATAACATCTCTGTGAAAACTTCCTTACATACATCTTTTTCGAGGTTAGTGGAAAGTCATGTCATGGCCCAAAACTTGATCTCAAAAAGGAATTTAAACCCTTTTTTTTTTTTTTTTTTTTTTTTTTTTTTTTAGCGTTTGGTGGTGAGAAGTGGAAGTCCAACCTGATCCTGACCTGTGTCCTGATCCCAGGCTTGATCTTTACCATCGTCTTCATTCTGAACCTTCTCCTTTGGGCTAAGCAGAGCTCCGCAGCTATACCCTTCACCACACTGGTAGCCCTCCTGGCAATGTGGTTCGGAGTGTCCGTACCGCTTGTGTTCGTCGGGTCGTACTTTGGCTTCAAAAAGAGGGTAAGAATTTCTTTTGAATTGAAGTTAAGTGACTTTTTTGTCAAGCAATGAACAAATTTGTTTTTTGATTTATGTTTGGTAAAAATACCAATGGGTCCAAGGAGAAAGGGATTTAAAGACATTGTAAGACCCAGTCTGCTCATAGCAGAAAGGACTATAAGACCTAGAAAGACCCAGTCGGCTCAGAGTAGAAAAACTCATAAGAATAAACTATAGATAATACAGTAAACTTGCAGTTACAACCATGTAATACTTTTTTTGAGGGAGTGTTGGCTCTGAAAAGAGCTGGTTTGGTCTCGATGTTTGGAACAGTTTACTCTGCTCGTCTTGAGGAGGAAAAAGACGTTAAAATAAAAAAATTGTTGTTCCTCACAAGTTAACTATTATTTATAGTTTATTCTTATTCTGCACACCATGCAAAGATTCAAACATCGCTTGTCTAGGGTAGCTGTAACCAATAATTTGGTCGGCACTGGTCAGTGATTAACGGCCAAGGCAACCAAAACAGTTGTTGATAACGACTGCCAAAACGCAACCCTAGTGAACAGCAAAAATGACGCTACCAATGTTTCTCCCTCGCAGCCCATCGAGTTCCCAGTGCGCACAAACCAGATCCCACGCCAGATCCCAGAGCAGTCCTTCTACACCCGTCCGTTCCCCGGAATCATCATGGGTGGGGTGCTCCCCTTCGGCTGTATCTTCATTCAGCTTTTCTTTATCTTGAACAGCATCTGGTAAGACTTCAAATCGGTTTTCAATTCTCGTTTTGTTTTTTGTTTTGTTTTCAAAGTGAGAAAATAGAGTAGACCCCTCCCATGAAATATGTTAATTGCACATAGTGCATGCGTGCTAAACATTTTTGCCTTAAATACTGCCTTGTGTGGGACTATTGAAGGCATGGTACGAACAAGGTACCAGTTGGGGAAGTCCCACTGATGGCTGTCTAATATAATAGTCTTGCGTTCCAACAACACAGCACCTGGCTATTTATCCTCTTGCCTGTCTCTCCATTGGCCGTTCAAGTCTACGGTCAGCATCCGACACTACTCGCCTCATGGAACCAACCTCAATCAAGCTTCTTAAGTCTTTTTCAAGTCTCACCTTCTCTCATTTTGCTCCCCACATCTGGAGTGCACTCACCATCTCAATCAAGGAATCTGACTCTCTACACACTTTCAAGAAGTGCATCAAACATTATCTATACCCAACCTAATGCGCTGCGTTCTTGACGTAGTGGCGCTTTACAAATGCCTTATAGGTATTCATGTATGTATGTTCCTAGTTTTGGCACTAATTCAATTGTTTGATTCTGTGTGCAGGTCTCACCAGTTCTACTACATGTTTGGCTTCTTGTTCTTCGTGGCCATCATCCTAGTCATCACTTGCTCCGAAGCCACCGTTCTCCTCTGCTATTTCCATCTATGTGCTGAGGTATGTAAAGGTCAAAGGTTAGGTCTTTCATTAGTGAGATGCAGCTCCAAAAGGTGGTACTTGAAGCCAAGTTCATGTCTGAATAATCAACTCTCATGTCTGCTCACAACTCTGTTGTTGTTGTTTTTTTGTTTTTTTTGAGGGGGCGGAGTTTCCACGGATGAAATATATTTATTCAAACTTAGAACAACTCCTCACTTGACAAACATGCTGAAAAGCCATGACAGTAAAACAAAATATAAAGTTGATACAACACTTAATAAAATACAAAGTTAACCTTGACACAACAATTTAAAGTTCCATTTTTTTGGTGGAATTTCACAGTAGTGCTTAAAGCATTGGAACACACTTTAAAAAAAACTTGTTTTGTTTTTCATCTCGCAGGATTATCATTGGTGGTGGCGCTCTTTCCTGACCAGTGGTTTCACGGCAGTGTATCTGTTCATTTACTGCGTGCATTACTTTGTCTCTAAGTTGACCATTCATGGAACTGCGAGTACCATCCTGTACTTCGGCTACACCTCCATTATCGTCATAATGTTCTTTTTGTTCACCGGTAAGTCTTCAGGGATTTTATTTCTCTGTTTTTAACCGGAACTTTGATTATGTTTAAATTTAAAGATTATCATAGATGTTAAATTTGCATCGGGGATAGAGAATATTAATTTTTGTTTTTTACCCATACACCGATATGTGTTAGCCCCGTATACTAAGTACTTTCCAAAGTCCTGTGAAAAAAATATCACAGGCATGTTACTCGGGTGGGATTCGAACCCACGACCTTTGCAATTCTAGAGCAGAGTCTCACCAACTAGACTACCGAGGTTTGCCCGGTAGCTAGAGGCAGTTGGAATCCTATGTTTTGGCAGCCGGTACGTCAACGATATAATAGATGTTAAATTTGCATCAGGATAAGTAATATAATTTTTTTGTTTTTACCCATACACCGATGTGTGTTAGCACTGTATACTCAGTATTTTCCTGAGTCTTGTGAAACTCCTCAAATGTTTTCTATTCCAATAAGTGTATCAACATTAACTTCATCCGACTGTCTTGAGCGCCTTTGAACAACTTTGGTTGATTTTGGCGCTATATAAATTCCCTCTGATTGATGGATTGATTGATTGATTGATTGATTGATTGATTGATTGATTGATTGATTGATTGATTGATTGATATGGCAAAATGTCACAGGCATATTTTACTCAGGTGGGATTTGAACCCACGACCCTTGCAATTCTAGAGTAGGCATAAAAAAAAAAATTAATATTAAGGATTATCATTTCATGGTGTTACTGGAAACCTTTACAATATCGTATTTCCACAATGCAAATTTTCAAATCCTAATTATGGTAAAGCATCTTGCTCAAGGACACAAGTGCCATGACCGGGACTTGAACCCTCACACCAATGACATCAGAACTTGAATTTGAAGCTCTTAACCACTCGACCATCACGCCCTAACCAAGGTGGCTGTTTACTAAAGTTGTTGTTGTTTTCGTTTTGTGTTCTTCCTGCAGGCTCGGTTGGGTTCTTTGCTTGCTTCTGGTTCGTCACCAAAATCTACAGCGTCGTCAAGGTGGACTAAACAAACAGATTTACAGCATTGTCACACACTGACGGTAAATTCCAGTTTGAAATGCAGAAGGATTTTGAAGACTTGAAAGTTGACAAACTTTGAAATCCTTTGGGGTTTTTGTTTTTTCGTATGTAGAATTTCTGAATTATTTTTGTTGGATTTGGAAATTGTAATTTTGTATTATGAATAGTCAAACGGTGTATAAGCTAAGGTATTAGAGTAAATATTACACTTGTCTTTACCGATAAGTCTCACGTTTTTCCCTGCTCTTTTGTCATGCGATCAAGTCAAATAATTCGTTTGTCAACCCAGGTAATTTTTCGTTGTTATGATTAATTTGAAAAGAGCTGCTTTTATACTGTTTAAGAATTGCGCGGTATTAGTAATGACCATTTTTGCGCTTATACACCCAAAGGGCTTCTCAAAGCGCTTCCAATATTATAAACCCTGGGGTGGATTTCACAAAGAGTTAAGACTAGTCTAATCTCGAGTTAGGACTAGCCTTAAGTTTTTAGTATCTACCTAGGACTAGTCCTAAGTTAGTTAGGATCAGTCCTAACTCTTTGTGAAATCGACCCCTAGTCACTGGGCCAGCCGTCGATTTCACCAAACTCTTCCTAACTTAGGAATCATCTTAGGACTTAGGACGGGTTCAGTTCTGTATTCAAGTACGTAGGACGAATTGAACCCATCCTAAGTTAGGACGGGTTGCTCGTCCTAACTCGAGTTAGGATTAATCCTAGCGTTTGTTGAAATCGGCTGCTGGGCCATTTAATTCATTCCTTATGCGTAGCCTTGAAGTTTGACCCAGATGAATTTGTAGATATGTTTAACCACTTGAGGTCACATTGTAGGTTGGCATAGTGCATCGATCATTCAATACCATGTAGAGGTTATTATTATTAAAGGAACATTACAGAATTTGAATTGGCTAACATAACAGTTGCTGGCAGTGTATGGTGGAAGCACTTAATGTAATCCCCCAAAACATAAACTGACAAACCTGTAGAAGTTTGAGATCGATCGGTCATCTGCATTACGAGAAAATAGTGAAAACAAGTTTGATATTTCTCATCAAATATGACATTTCAGACCGATTTATTACAAGGGATGTTTTCTACTATCATCATCGTTATACTGTGCAAGTTTTATGTAACTTTGTGATATTGAACCATTTTTATCTTACCCTGTCCGTTATGTTCCTTTAATCTTAGAGGGTATTGCCTCGTCTAACAGTTTGGGGGTTAAAGTTCACAGAGTCTAGCTTTCATTGAAATAAGCTGCAAATGGTGGTGGGGGAATAGCCACTTGCAATAAATAAAGAGGTGTTCATTTTTTTTTTTTTTTTTAGTAGCGGAGTTATTACTCCAAGACGTTTAATATCGGTATTACATGAGAGAGGTGTGTGCAGTGTAACAGTGCCATCACTGACTTTCGACCCACCTATAGCTGAAGACAAATCCGACTAAGTCTAGACAATGTTCTGGGTAGGATTTTGGAGGATTTGGTATGCGTGTTACGGCAAACCTGTTGAGGGAATTTGAGGCCATACCAAGATTGGCAGCTGCGGCCAAGACTGTTGCGTACCAGTTTGTACCTTATGCATTGACACCATCCAGCCATCTTAGAGCTAATCTGATGATGAAAACAATCAAAAAGCACATTATTATTTGTATGCATGGCGCACATGATTTGCCAATGAACAGCCTCCTTTTGACGAGGGCGCCCTACTCAATGACAACATGTGCGTAAGTTCTATTGAGAGAGTTGCGACATTTGTGCTCTATTTGGACCGAAATGGTGTCCAGCAACCAATTGTCCGAAGATTTCACCAAACTCATCCTAACCTAGTAAGACGAGTTAAGTTCCCTATCTGAAGACGTAGGACGCATTGAACCCATCCTAGGTTAGGACGAGTTATTCGAGATGGGATTTAATCCTAGGGTTTCGTGAAATCGCCCGCTGGTAGCTCAGGAAGAAGTTGTTGTTATTAACATTCTGAAGTAATAGTTGGTTTGAGGGATTTTATAATTAAATGGAACAGTGCGAGACTGTGGTTTGTGATAGTCAGGCCTATTTTTCTTAATTATATATAAACATATTTTTTCATTTCTTTTTGTGTTGGTTGTAAAATGTTTATGTATTTTAATGTAACTTTCTTTCTGTGTGTAGAGAGCCAAAATGGTCATTTGAACTTCATTGTTAAAGGCACTGGACACATTTGGTAATAATATTGTGAAAGACCAGCCTTCTCACTAGGTGTATCCCAATATATGCAGAAAATAACGAACCTGTGAAAATTTGGGGCTCAATTAGTCATCTTAGTTGCAAGAAATTAGTTTAGAAATGCCCTTATTGCACAATTGTGTGTGCTTTCAGATGCCTGAAAAATGCTTCAAGCCTGAAGTCTTATGTCAGATTCAAATATTTGAGTGAGAAATTACCTCTAACTACGCTACTTCAGAGGGAGCTGTTTCTTGCAATGTTTTATTCTACCGACAGCTCTCGGTTGCTTGTTGCCAAGTAAGTTCTTATGCTAATAAATATTTTGAGTAAATACACATCAGTGTCCAGTGCCTTTAAATGCCAAAAACTGTGATAAAACTATGACATAATGTGCAAAAGTCTGCGACAAAAGGAATATAGTATTGGTCCCACTGCATTTATATTTCCATATTGTATAAACACTTAGCATGTTTGTTTTTTCACACAAAAAAAGGATTTGTGTGTTAATGTCTTTGAGACAAAGTTACTTTGTAGATTTGTAAACATTGGCACAGTTTCGCTTTGAGTGTTAAAGCACATGTACATATGACATGTTTGGATGAATTTTAAATATGTTTTTCCTTTTGGAATATTTCATAGTTGTTAAAGTCTTTTGAGGTATTAGGATTGGGGTTGTAGCGAGGGGGTGTCTAGCTTTTGGGACGCAGAAGTTTTTTATGTTCAATTTCAAACTCTGGATGCCTGTTGGTTCATTCCTACAGAATAAATGACAAATATTTTGTGCCGCTGTCAAGATCGGCTGTGTGCACAGCAATAAACTTGGCCTTGTCCGAGGGCTCTTTACTGCAGGCGGTACTTGATGTACCGTTTACCGTGGGGCTGAAGCATGGTTTTTTAACCTCGTACAATGAAGAAGCAAAAACCATTCTTTGACCCCGCGGTGTATCAAGTACTGCAGTATCCTGTCCAGTACTGTGATTCATGCTACCTGGGCCCAATTTCATTGCTCTGCTTACCGCCGAGTTTTGCAATTACGATCACGATTTCCCGCTTACGTGTAAGCGCCGAATTTCTGCGCTAGCCTTGTAAGCGTAGAATGCCTAGTAACGTTGAGTACGCACGCGCAGAAGCCAAAATCACCTAACCCAAGAAATACGCTTGCCGTAAGCACCGAATGCCCTGCTTCCGTAAGCGCCGATTCTGTGTTTACGGTAAGCAGAGCCATGAAATTGGGCCCTGGTGACATTGAAAGCGGGTGCTTGTGTTAAGAACCTTTGGGACAAGACTACAACAGACTTGGCTAGCCTTACTGAGATTGCCTCTGTGACAGTAACCTGTTAGTCCAAAACTGTTGTAACATGCTTGAGTCGTCAGGGCACCAGTTTCATAAGCCTGTAAGCACATTAATGTCTTGCTTAGCAGTTAACCTGCCAGTATTACACTTATTGTGCATTAGGTGACTGGTGCCCCACCCAATATTTTGCTTAGCAAAGAAAGTTGTCAAGCAGTATATTTTGCCTAACAGCTTTATGAAATTGGGCCGAGAGTGCATGAATTGGAACAATGTAAATGGTTAACGGCATACAGCACTTAACGGATTTGTGTATAGACCATCATTAAGTAACATAAGATCTTAAAGGCACCGGACACAATTGGTCATGTGAATGTGTGAAAATTTTTACTCGATTGGTCATCAAAGTTGCATGAGAATATTAATGCAAGAAAAGAGACTCTTGTAGCACAAAATGTGTGTGGTTTCAGATGCCTAAAAGGGGCTTATGGCTTGAAGTCTTAATATTTGAGTAAAAAAATATCTCTTTCTCAAAGACAATGTTACCTCAGAGGGAGCCGTTTCTCACAATGTTTTATACTATCAACAGCTTTCCATTGCTCGTTACCAAGTGTATGTTTTTATGCTAACGGTTATTTTGAGTAATTACCAATAGTGTCCAGTGCCTTTATTTATCAAGTCTGATCTGTGTATTTATTAACATTTGAAAATAAAGAGCTAAATAAATACAATCTGCAGTTTTTGGCTTTCATTATTTGGTCTTTGAGGCAGTTATATTCCCTACCGAACCCCTGGACTTGCTGTCTATAAACAACAGTAATTATTAAAATGACACTTCTGTATCTTTTAAATTAGTCATTACATGTACACTAAATACTAAGCTTTTCATTTTGGCCAAAATGAGAAACACTATCGATCATTTTCTGCGATTAAAACTGATTAAAAGTTTAAGGAACGCCTTGCATTTTTATCAAGTTCTCCTTGAAATAGAAAGGATAACACTAAGAAGCTTTGGTTTGGTTTTTACCGAAGTTTGTAAAGAAAAGCTCTTTATACGATATTTTTAAGACGAAGTGAAGAGGCTATGCATGACGTCACCACCATCTAAGACCTTTTGGGATCACACACAAAAAACTTTTATAATCTTGAATAAATAAAAAATGATTTGAAATTATTCCAACTATAGGCCTAGTTCCGGGAAAAATTTGGGTTAAATAATAAATTAATTATGTGAATTGTAACTATCAGATGGCGCCTTAGCTGTGCGACGTAGGCGTTGGATTGGGAGCCACGAGACCCCGGTTCAACTCCCGACGTGTTCTGTTTTTCTTTTTCTTTTGACGCCGCTGTGGATTATTTAAGTAGTATTAAAATCATCTCCAAACACCAGCGGGCACTGTGGCGACACGGTGTACTGGATAGTTCCATTGTGCGTGCAATCCAGAGCTGGGACACCGGTTCGAATCCTACCCGTACCAAGAGGGACATGACTTTTACTGTTAGCACCAGTAATGGATTGGGGTCCGTCATGTCTATCCCCAAATTAGGTGTGGATGATTTACCGTGTGGGAGAGTAAAGGAGGGACCGGGACTGCCAGTCCCTGAAGGGTTCTAATGGGTGATCACCACGCTGGTTTCGACCAGACTTTGAGTCCCCTGAAAGCCTGGTCGACACTCTGACTAACTCTTTGCACAAATTTGCTTTAATTTAAATTAATTTAAACAATTTATTAAATCTTAATGTAGGTACCTCGACAGCTTTTGTTAACAATCAGCTTAGTCCATTTTGGATAAAGTCACAAGGATAAGCCCTGCAACTTATCCATTTATTATTATTATTTTTTATTAAGTCAAAAGGAGTAAACGTTGCAATTTGGTAAATTTTTGACCTATATAGCCTTTTGATTTTTTTTAAAGTTCACAAGGCATAATGATTTTTTCGAAAAGTTCACAAGGCTATATAGCCTAATGACTTTGTTGAAAAGTTCACAAGGCTATAGCCTTATGATTTTTCGAAAAGTTCTTAAGGCTATATAGCCTTATGATTTTTTGGAAAAGTTCACAAGGCTATATAGCCTAATGATTTTGTTGAAAAGTTCACAAGGCTATATAGCCTTATGATTTTTTCGAAAAGTTCACAAGGCTATAGCCTTATAATTTTTTCGAAAAGTTCACAAGGCTATAGCCTTATGATTTTTTCGAAAAGTTCACAAGGCTTTTTTTTCGAAAACATCACAAGGCTATATAGCCTTGTGAACTTTTCGAAAAATCATAAGGCTATAGCCTTGTGAACTTTTCAAAAAAATCATAAGGCTTGTGAACTTTCCCAAAAAATCATGAGGCTATAGCCTTAAGAACTTTTCGAAAAATCATAAGGCTTTTCCTTGTGAACTTTTCGAAAAAATCATAAGGCTATAGCCTTGTAAACTTTTCCAAAAAATCATAAGGCTATAGCCTTGTGAACTTTTCAAAAAAATCATAAGGCTTTTCCTTGTGAACTTTTCCAAAAAATCATAAGGCTATAGCCTTGTGAACTTTTCGAAAAAATCATAAGGCTATAGCCTTGTGAACTTTTCAAAAAAATCATAAGGCTATATATAGCCTTGTGAACTTTTCCAAAAAATCATAAGGCTATAGCCTTGTGAACTTTTCGAAAAATCATAAGGCTATAGCGAACTTGTGAACTTTTCGAAAAATTATAAGGCTACAGCCTTGTGAACTTTTCAACAAAATCATTAGGCTATATAGCCTTGTGAACTTTTCCAAAAAATCATAAGGCTATAGCCTTAAGAACTTTTCGAAAAATCATAAGGCTATAGCCTTGTGAACTTTTCAACAAAATCATAAGGCTTGTGAACTTTTCCAAAAAATCATGAGGCTATATAGCCTTGTGAACTTTTCGAAAAATTATAAGGCTATAGCCTTGTGAACTTTTCAACAAAATCATTAGGCTATATAGCCTTGTGAACTTTTCCAAAAAATCATAAGGCCTTGTGAAGTTTTCGAAAAATCATAAGGCCTTGTGAACTTTTCCAAAAAATCATAAGGGTATAGCCTTGTGAACTTTTCCAAAAAATCATAAGGCTATATAGCCTTGTGAACTTTTCGAAAAATCATAAGGCCTTGTGAACTTTTCCAAAAAATCATAAGGCTATAGCCTTGTGAACTTTTCGAAAAAATCATTAGGCTATATAGCCTTGTGAACTTTTCGAAAAATCATAAGGCTATAGCCTTGTGAACTTTTCAAAAAAATCATAAGGCTTGTGAACTTTTCCAAAAAATCATAAGGCTATAGCCTTAAGAACTTTTAAAAAAAATCATAAGGCTTTTCCTTGTGAACTTTTCCAAAAAATCATAAGGCTATAGCCTTGTGAACTTTTCGAAAAAATCATAAGGCTATAGCCTTGTGAACTTTTCGAAAAATCATAAGGCTATAGCGAACTTGTGAACTTTTCGAAAAATTATAAGGCTACAGCCTTGTGAACTTTTCAACAAAATCATTAGGCTATATAGCCTTGTGAACTTTTCCAAAAAATCATAAGGCTATAGCCTTAAGAACTTTTCGAAAAATCATAAGGCTATAGCCTTGTGAACTTTTCAACAAAATCATTAGGCTATATAGCCTTGTGAACTTTTCCAAAAAATCATAAGGCTTGTGAACTTTTCCAAAAAATCATGAGGCTATATAGCCTTGTGAACTTTTCGAAAAATTATAAGGCTATAGCCTTGTGAACTTTTCAACAAAATCATTAGGCTATATAGCCTTGTGAACTTTTCCAAAAAATCATAAGGCCTTGTGAACTTTTCCAAAAAATCATAAGGCTATATAGCCTTGTGAACTTTTCCAAAAAATCATAAGGCTATAGCCTTGTGAACTTTTCGAAAAATCATAAGGCTATAGCCTTGTGAACTTTTCCAAAAAATCATAAGGCTTTTCCTTGTGAACTTTTCCAAAAAATCATAAGGCTATAGCCTTGTGAACTTTTCGAAAAAATCATAAGGCTATAGCCTTGTGAACTTTTCCAAAAAATCATAAGGCTATAGCCTTGTGAACTTTTCGAAAAATCATAAGGCTATAGCGAACTTGTGAACTTTTCGAAAAATTATAAGGCTACAGCCTTGTGAACTTTTCAACAAAATCATTAGGCTATATAGCCTTGTGAACTTTTCCAAAAAATCATAAGGCTATAGCCTTAAGAACTTTTCGAAAAATCATAAGGCTATAGCCTTGTGAACTTTTCAACAAAATCATTAGGCTATATAGCCTTGTGAACTTTTCCAAAAAATCATAAGGCTTGAGAACTTTTCCAAAAAATCATGAGGCTATATAGCCTTGTGAACTTTTCGAAAAATTATAAGGCTATAGCCTTGTGAACTTTTCAACAAAATCATTAGGCTATATAGCCTTGTGAACTTTTCCAAAAAAACATAAGGCCTTGTGAACTTTTCGAAAAATCATAAGGCTATAGCCTTGTGAACTTTTCGAAAAATCATAAGGCTATATATAGCCTTGTGAACTTTTCAAAAAAATCATAAGGCTTGTGAACTTTTCCAAAAAATCATAAGGCTATAGCCTTGTGAACTTTTCGAAAAATCATAAGGCTATAGCCTTGTGAACTTTTCCAAAAAATCATAAGGCTATAGCCTTGTGAACTTTTCGAAAAAATCATAAGGCCTTGTGAACTTTGCAAAAAAATCATAAGGCTATAGCCTCGTGAACTTTTCGAAAAAATCATTAGGCTATATAGCCTTGTGAACTTTTTTCCAAAAAATCATAAGGCTGTAGCCTTAAGAACTTTTCGAAAAAATCATAAGGCTATAGCCTTGTGAACTTTTCAACAAAGTCATTAGGCTATATAGCCTTGTGAACTTTTCCAAAAAATCATAAGGCCTTGTGAACTTTAAAAAAAATCAAAAGGCTATATGCGTCAAAAATTTACCAAATTGCAACGTTTACTCCTTTTGACTTAGTAAAAAATAATAATAATAAATGGATAAGTTGCAGGGCTTATCCTTGTGACTTTATCCAAAATGGACTAAGCTGATTGTTAACAAAAGCTGTCGAGGTACCTACATTAAGATTTAATAAATTGTTTAAATTAATTTAAATTAAAGCAAATTTGTGCAAAGAGTTAGTCAGAGTGTCGACCAGGCTTTCAGGGGACTCAAAGTCTGGTCGAAACCAGCGTGGTGATCACCCATTAGAACCCTTCAGGGACTGGCAGTCCCGGTCCCTCCTTTACTCTCCCACACGGTAAATCATCCACACCTAATTTGGGGATAGACATGACGGACCCCAATCCATTACTGGTGCTAACAGTAAAAGTCATGTCCCTCTTGGTACGGGTAGGATTCGAACCGGTGTCCCAGCTCTGGATTGCACGCACAATGGAACTATCCAGTACACCGTGTCGCCACAGTGCCCGCTGGTGTTTGGAGATGATTTTAATACTACTTAAATAATCCACAGCGGCGTCAAAAGAAAAAGAAAAACAGAACACGTCGGGAGTTGAACCGGGATCTCGTGGCTCTCAGTCAACGTCCACGTCTTTTAGCTAACCGGGCATGTAATACAAGTTGACGCATAATTAAAGAAAAATACAATTTTGTTGTAACCAAACCAACTATATCCCGCAACTATAGGCCTATAGTTGGAATTCTTTTAAATAACGGAGTATTATAATATAGTTGGAGTTAATACCAATCGTTTATGGTGTGATTCCAAAACCATCCGATGGTGACGTTGTGCATCACTTCGTCACTTGTCTTCACTTTTATTTTAATGAACTCTATCATGGAGTCTGTAGTTAAACTCTTAAAATATTCTTTATTAACTTGTTTGACTTAAGTCTCTAAATTAGTTATTCAATAATTTATCACTTTCAACTGTTTTCTGATAACTTTCTGAATGGATACAAAGGGACTCAAAACTCCTGAATTCAAAACAAAATCAGTGATTTTAGAGTTATTAATTTATGACTCGGAAAGGGTATAGTTTCTCATTCGTCTGCTGATTGGAATGTAGTTCAAAACTTTAAATATTCAACTTTTGAGCTGAAACAACTCAACATTAATGACACAGAAAACAAAATTTATTTTTACTCAAAATTTATTATTCTAGTAATGATATAAGTAATTATACAGTCAAATATATATTATTTAATATTTATTTTAATGAGATGTAAAACTGAAGAAAAAAACAATTGCAAAGAAATTTGTGTTAAAAGGTACATTTATATACATTTTGAAAATAACTCTTAAATTTAATAGCAATACAAACTTATGGTTAGAGGCCTACAGCTGCTTTCAATAGGAGACTTTACAACACTAGGTGGCAGCAGACATACCGGGTAAATTTCCATTGTTTACGTAGTTCTGAACATGCGCATAATTCTGAGAACAATGGATTCACCCGGTAAGTCTGCTGCCCTCCATCGTCCCAGAAAGTCTCCCATAGCATTCGCTTTGAGGGAATGTCATGAATGTGGTTACATGTATGTACATGTATGTGAACAATTATCAGTTGTTAGTGCCACCAAATTTGAATTTGAGAAGCATTACTGTCAGTAACGCTTCTCAGATTGTGTACTCTTCTCATTAAGAATTATTCTTCCTTCGTCGACATAACCGCTGCGGATTTTCCTCGATAGTATCTAAATTTTGAATAATCATATTAAGGGATAAGCCTAGATTTTCCCCCACCAGTATCAACCAGGCATGCAACTCGTACCTCACCAAAAAAGAGGAAATTACAAAATGTCAATGATTTTATTTAGTATTTTTCAATTTTGAATGAAAAAACTAAGACTAAAAAGAGAGGAAATCAGCTTCCGAGGAAAAATTGCACGCCTGATCAACCAAAAGATGAACAAACCACAAGAGGTAGTTGCCTTGAATTGTTCAGATTTTGATAAAAGGCCACTGTCTCAAAAGAGGATAGCTTGAATATATCAACCACCGACCCCCTCCGAAACTGGCTAACAATTTCAGCTCAAGAATGCAATAGCCACGACCAGTCAGACCAGGATTCGAACCCTGAGACCGATGGCTCAGTCAGTAAAGTTCGAGTCCTGAGCACCGCTCGGCCAAAACAGTCCAGAAGCTTTGAAGTAAAACAATCAACATTTTGTGGCGCTCCGCGCCAATAGCACACATATCCCACACAAAATCATAACAATATCACAGCTTTCCAGTGCTCTCCACCAAGTAACACTTTATGGTCATTGATTTCCGTGAGTAATTACCAAAAGTACGTCCTGCCTAAGATAAGACATCCAATCACATACTAAATGATACTGTATGTTGTCAATCCATATTCTCAAGAAGTGCCTAAATTTGGTGTTGGGAAATCAAATTTGTATAAATCAATTAATAACTTAATTTACGTACATACAATTTCAAAACTCCATGAAAATTTCAATTAATCAATAAATCAGTCAATCAATCAATCAACCAATGAAATAAAGAAAGCACACTGTTAATTTAAGTCTGTATATATATTATATAACGGTCAATCAAGTTCTCTTGTTCATACAAGTAGCTTGTTAAAATATTATCAACTACTATGGGGCCAATCAGAATAGTAAATAAATACAAATTTATGGTTTATTTTTCCGAAGTTGTGGGTGGGTGGGTCAAAAGTAATAACTGAAAATCAAAATTTATTTCAAAAATACATACTTACAAATTAATCAAATGAAAAAGAAGAAAACAGAATACGTAGCTGGCCAAGCTAGCAGGATTGTCATCATTCCTGACTAAACTAAAAAGTTGTTTGTTTAAGCCAGGAAATTTAGGAAAAGCCGCCGAGAGCAACTGATTGTGGAGACCTTTGATCCAAAATATCTTGTTCAAATTTGGGGTGGTTGGGTGGGTCAAAATTGTTCAAAAGAAATATCTTAAATTTTGTTAACATTCACTTTTCTAAATATCCCCAAGAATGGGAGGCCTTCTTTAAAGAGTCACACATGTTTGCAGCAAAAACCTATAGGTTCAGTACAAGTAGAAAAACTTTATAATAAAAACTCTGTCCAAGCCCAAACCTAAAACACTTGAATTACGACCCCAAGCTTAATTTTCCCGCTCTTCTTGTCCAGGAAAGCTTGGGAATGGACCGTCGTTACGTTTGTCGTTAAACTCCAATGCACGTTAGCCGTTGGTCCATCGGGCTTATAGACAAGACCGCCTTTAGTTACCGCATTCATGAAAGCATCGCCTGCGTCAAAGGCTGTGATGGCTAGGCGAAAAGATTTCCCTATGTCGCCATTCGGGGCCTGAAGCTTATAGGTGACATTAGTCAGCGTGCCCTTTTCGCAAGTGATGTCGTTGAAGTTATTCTGCTGTAGAAGGAGCAGGTACCAAGGTGAACCACTCTTTGGCCGGTAACCCTGGGTCATAGCGTTAGCCATTATCGTACTCGTTGGGTGGACGTAAATCACGTGACAATGCGGAGGCGCGAGGTAGAGTCTCGCCAAGAAACGCTCTGCAGAGAAGATCTCTGACATATTCCCCGAACTGGCCAAGGCGTGAAATTTATACCCTTCTAAGATGTAGTCCTTAAGTTGCTTCTCGTAGATCTGACCGAACTCTGACTTCTCGATGATGTGAATCTGCTCCGAGGTCATCTGCGCGAAGCGCACCGTGGGAAGAAGCCGACGTAGATTGGTCGTCACCCCGCCCTTCTGCATGTCGTGGATCAACCATCTCTCCATAGCCTTAAAGAGCGAAAACTCATCATTGACAATAAGCTGCGGACTTTCCAAGAGCCGACACATCTGATCGACGGTCAAACCTAACCATGACTCATTCGTTAAAATCTTCGGTAGATTACTCGCGATGACCTCATAGCAGTGCATCACAAGTTGATCTAGAGAGTATGTTTCCGCAAACGAGAGCCAGTTGAGGGCGCCCTTCACATTCCCCTGACCAATCTGCTCAGTCATGTACTGCTCACACTGACACCGAAGCCTGTGTATATTATACTTGTCGGCGAGCGTGAAAATCGGCATGATGGTTCGTGTGTCCACTGTCACCTCCCCGCAGTACAGATATCGTAGAAACTCCCCAAAGACTGCTACACACTCGGTGCTTTCCTCCAAGATGATTTCTTGCTGTTGGGAGTCGAGCCACTGCGATCCGGTCAGCATGGTCTGGAAAACATCGCTCGCTGACGCCAGAAAGAACTTGTGGCAGTTGAAGGTGGATCCGTCGACTCGGATGATGACGTCACTCAGTTCTGGATTGTTGTAGTGAGATGCTATCCCTGTGACAAACTCACTGACTGATCCTAGTTTGGTGGAAAAATTGGCCTCCATTTTGATGTTTTTTTCAGCAGTGGCAGCCATCATTTGTTACTGAAATAAATCATAAATTTAGTTACAAAGGAATCACTGGCAATCTGCAGTAAAAGGGACACCATACCTTGGATCAGGCGAGTTTTAAACTGTTTGTTATGAAATGCATGGTTAGAAAGATGTTTCGACAATATAATAATGATCCACATGCCTCGAAATTGCACCGTTTTCCTTATACCTCGTGAACTAACACAGCACTCTAATTTATGGAGTCAAATTATTTACTCCACAAAACGGCCGACCGTGTTAGTTTGCAAAGTAAAACGAAAAACCACAAGATTTTGAGTGAGATTTTACTTCTTGAAGAATATACAAGTATTTATTTCCGGTTCGAAGTTTGCGGGAAGGTTTATAGACATGCCAAATAGTGCATCACAATCTCATTACATTCAAACAATAGCACAAAGCCTGTCATAACAAATAATGAGTGCTGAGAGAAGACTAACAGGTGTTGAGGAGAACTGATAACTGTTGAAATTTTAAATTTGTGGTGGTCGAACAAAGAACAAAATTGACTAGAGCAGGACTTGAACCACCGACCTCCAGGGTAACAGGCCAGTGCTCTACCAACTGACATACTTCACGAAGGCAATAAAGACAATTGCCTCCATGCCCCCTGGTCATTGCCTTGGTGCCCTTGAAATGCTCCAGTATAAATTTACAATTTCCTCATAGGGTGCCCTTTACCAAAGAGAAAATGCCTTAGTGCTATTGCCCTTTCAAGAACGAAGCATACAGGCCTGTACCGAGTTATCTAGCGGTAGCCCTATAGATACCAGTCTACCAATATAAACTTACCAAAGCAAGAACTGATGAAGCTATGATCATGTAGGCTACTCAGCAGCAATTCACTTTAAGACAATCTCTAAATTTCCAAAATTCTTGTCAATTCAGAAGACATCACAGCATAGTCACAGCCCCCTGTTTCTCTTCAGTTCACATCATCTGTTTTGACAAGGGAGAACGGACAGAGTATCAGAGCAAGCCTGTCTAGTGTACGGAGTGTGAACGCAAGAAACCCGAGATGATCACAGTAGGGGGAAATTAGTATGGACATCCTCGCTAAATTGCTTACCCCCCCCCCCCATGACTCAGAAAGAGTAGCCTACTGAGTGTACAGTGCTAACACACACTGTGTAAGGGTAAAAGTACTTAAATTAATATTCTTAAGGCCGAGTAAAAAAAGAAATGTTTAGCGTCTGGGTTTCTTAAAAAAGGGAAGGGGGAGGTTTTGGGGTTTTTTTTTTTCAAGATGGCCACCATTCTTTTTAAAATGTCAAATATCCATTGTTTTTTCTACTGCTCAAACACACAATACATAAATGAAACATTTTGGTCAAGACATTCAGATTTTTTTAGCTGAGATCGTTTAAAATAACCCTTTTCTCATAAAAAATAATAGAAAGAAATCAAACAAACTAAAATATAAAATAAAAATGTGCATCAAAAAAAAAAAGGAAAAAAGGAGGCGGCCTGTAAAAAAAAGGAAGCGGGCAGGGATGCTAAATATGTTTCTTTTCTTACTTGGCCTTTTCCCCAATGCAAACTTAGCATCTATTAAATCCACTGATTGTCGATGTTAATTAATAGGATCATTGCTCAACTGTTTTGCCAGATACATTTAATTGACACTCTGACTGCGTTTGGCATTGACACCTTTGAACACTTTCCAGCATACAGCGTGCCTGTCGCAGCACATGTTAGCGGATGAATTCTAACCAATGATTAGAGAGGGTTACAAATTTGACATTTTGTAAACAAATTGTTGGGATGATGGGAAACGGTGGGGGGGATTGAAGTGTTAAAGAGAAGTAAAACATCTTGGTAACACTTAATTTGATCCATATTTCTATAATAAATAAGTATCAAGGTCATATCCTGAAATTACATTATTTTTTCCAATATTTCTCATTTCAATTTAGTCTCTCGAACATTTAGAGTGTAGAATATTATTTATAAAACAAATTCATTAACTTTTTTCAAGAAAAATTGCTTCCAAAAGTTTTAAAACAATAAGATGTCTCTTGGCGTATGGTGATAAGTTATAATCATGAATGAATAGTCTGTAAATGAGTGAACAAGGCTTCTGTAAGATATTGGTTGACACTATATTGATAAATAATTGCTACTTCTAGGTACACAGAGCAGCGCTGTGCTAGCCAGGCATGTAAGGAATGGCTATTAGACCAGTCATACACATTCCAGTGCAGTCATTTCAGTTCCATGTAGTATTTTATCATCCATTGATGCTACCAAGAAAAGGAAGTGAGTAAAGCAATTAAGAAAAGCTAAATAGACACAAAATTAATAAAAACAAAAGCAGGCCTTGGATAACTCAAGGGACCAAACAAACAAAAACATTTTTTATGTATATATTTAAAGGCCACTGAGAAACTAAAATGTTCTAGAACGTTTGTTTAAACTTGTACAATGTAGTTGATTTCCTGTGAAGCTGTTAACAAAAAGAAAAATAGATAAATTTATAAAAAATTAAAGATCTATCTCAACAAAAACCTTTTCCTTGGTCAAACCATCTTTGCTTGTGATTTTGTTTCTTTTCTCATTTGTATGAATCGCATAGAGAAATAAACTTTAAAAAAATTTGTTATTGAATTTCCAAGAGTCAATATTATAGACAAGTAAATTAATTGGTTACGCAACATGTGTGTCAACTGTTACACAGCTAGAACTGGAGCCTGGTTCAAACTTCTTGCCAATGCGAATGCGACTCCCAATTTTGATGTCACAAATTAAAATGAGTTAAAATGTGCTCAAGTCCTGTGAAACGGAGCCATGACGTACATTATGAACCGGGCTTGATTCTCTGTCTGTTGAACTTTGGAGCAGCATGGGTGTTGCTAAGGGCGTCCTATACTTCAATGCAGGATCGATGACGCGGCAATCCGGCCGTAGCCGTAGCCGTAGCCGTAGCCGCCAATTCGGATACGGCCTACGTTAGCCTAAATCATGTGACATCTGGGCCAAATTTCATAGACCTGCTTAACGGCCGATTAAAAAAGGGTAGGCCTAGCCCTAGACCCAGTAACTGGGGCGCTGTATTATTTTTTTCTAAATTGAAGTCAATATCGGTTGTAATTTTGTCATTTGTGATCGTAGTACGACCGATGATGACAAAATTTGCGATAATGTAACCCTCCTCCAGGCGGTCGAACTCCGGCTTTGCCATCAGGAGGAGGGCATCAATGGCAACTAGGATGGGATACAACTTACAACTTTTAAGTTAGTTGACCCCGATAACGTAACCCTCCCGACGGCGAAAATGGAGGCCTCTGGCTTCGCAGTCAGGAGGAGGGCGTCAATGGCAACTAACTTTTTCAAGACGTATTCCATCCTAGTTCAGTTGCGATAATGTAACCCTCCTCCGATCCTGACGGCAAAGCTGGAGTCCTCACTACACACAAGGCTGACTGCGCCGTCAGGAGGAGGGCGTTAATCGCAACTATCTAATACCATAACCATGTATACAAAAGTCAGCTTTTCCTGACTAAAAAATCCACCCTAAAAAGAGTCAGCCCCAAAAAGTCACTTCGTACTTACCAAAAAATAAATAGTGGCTTCTTGGACACTGGGTTGCATGTGTCATCGAACAGATTTGTGTGTGTTGACATCTGCACAACATGCACTGACTGATTGTCTCCTGCACTACAGGAAAATCATCAGCTGATCGGCGGTCGGTAACGCAAAATCGGGGTTGTTATTTGTAACACAGTTCAGCAGCCAACGTGTCCAAAAACAACTCAGCTAGGTCATGGAAACCATTATCTTACCAAGGTGAGCACTGCCAGTGCCAACACCACATTATTCTATTCACAAACACCTGACACATTCCTCCTGCCAAAAACTGATGGTCCAATGGTCCAAATGTTTCCCTATGCCATTGACGCAGAGGGCGCTTCATAAGGCAACGTGCTGTGGGCGGAGTGTGTGGTTGGAAAGTGGGGGGGGGCACCACAATCTAGAGTCTGTAACAAATCTGTTTTTATACTAACCAGTACTTCAAAAACTTTAAATTTATTTCCAAATTTGTCAGACGTGATAACAGATAAACAACTGAGAATTCTTAATGCAGTTCTAATCACAAATTAAATACCAGGATAGCTTTTGCGAAAGTCAGAAATTAAATGTAGTTTAACAAAATCAGTTCATACCTTCTTGCACCAAATATTTCTAGAAGATAATATATTTGCCAGCATAATATACCAGTTAATTACAATAAAAGACCATTAACGCCTCATAATTTGCCCTAAACATTTTTATTCCAATGAAAATAAATTAACATAAATAGATTAGAAGCTATTAAATTTGCCATGTTTAAAACTACAGGATTGCGTTTTCCTCTCACAATAACCTACTGTTCTCATTAAAATAATTCTATCAAAATAGTTTTTGGAACATAAAGGGAGTATGACATAAATCAAAACTTGTTTTACCAAGAAACTTTCACAAAACCAAACAGTGGAATTCTACTGATAGTTCTCAAGTTTCAATAAGAAACAATGTTTTTTTGAACATAAGGCTAGCATTTTCAAGTTTGTTTCAATCTGTCATTATGCATTCATCAATTCCTTTAAAGACAAGTACTTTTGGTAATTATCATCAAAGAACTGTATCCCCACTGAATGGATCCCAACATGCATAAAAACATGGTTTCAGCTTGTGTAAGGTTGTCTGCTTTCAGATTGCTGAGACCTCAAGCTTTTCTCAGTTTGTTGCGTCGAAAATTACCCCTTTCAATTACCCACTTGTAGAGTTTTTATACCCCCTGAAACTAAACTTCAAAGGGCGGCCTTCTACCAATGTTTTATAATTGAAAAAATCTCCAGTGCTCTTCACCGTTTTTACAGTAATAAAGTTTGTTTGAGTAATTACCAAAAGTAAATATTGCCGTTAGCAGATGAAAGCACTCAAGATTGAACAAGATATGTCAACAACATTTTTTACCACAATGATTTTATTAAACAACAAATTCCTTGAGTGCTCTGCATTTTGACCATCGTTCCTTTTGGTTGGTACACAGTACAACAGCTAATTCTAGTTCCTCAAAATAACCAACAGCACCACTGTTGCTGTGGTCATTCTGCAAGGTGTCAAACAAACTGTTTTAAGTGCCCCCTTTTCCAGAGGAAATTGCTGTGCCTCTTCAGGAGCGAAGTTCAAGACCTGACCCCTTCATAATCAATAAATCTTGAAGCAAATCAAACCCAGAAAAATATAGAGGCACCATGGTAGGTAGCATTTCTAAATATACAAGTTACAGTAACTCATTTTTACATTAATCTTTTTTTTTTCTTCATGCTTTTTTTAAGACAGTGTTGAAACCTACGACAAACCTAAAGTTAATTAAACCTTTAAAAAAAAATATGATATTGACAAAATAATGCTGTTTCCAGAAAATGGATTATCTGCACTTTTTTATAACATCTACCTAGAACTCCTGAGACAAAAATATATTAAACAGTACTGGACTTGGGTACAAATATTTAAAGAGTACTTCAATACTAAAAAAACCCACTGCAATAGACCCATTGCACAATGCGCAACGCACTTGCACGCGCATCTCCATTTCGCCATTTTTGGTGTCAAAACATACACATGTTTACACACTTTCGAACAATGTGTGTCTACCATTTCTGCCTTTTTGGGAGAGTATATTCCTTTTGTGCCCGTTTTGACACACACAATGGCAGACAGGAGATGTGCGCATATGTGCGCTGCATGTTTTGCAAGGGGTCTATAGAGCTTGAAACAGTACGGCACAAAAGGCATCGATAGCTTTTGAATGTAAGCCACAACATTCACTTTCAATTTGAAAAAGTACTGGATAACTAACATAATATAAACTACTCAATCAATGATTTAGTAAATCAATCATTGAACAAATCAATCAACCAATCAGTCAATCAATTAATTAATCGATCAATCAACCAACCTTTCATGCAATCAATTAAGCGACCAATCAATCAATAAAAATCAATCAAATACATCCACAGTTATTAAAACATGAGTAGTTTGTAATCGATTAACTAACCGATCTATCAATCAAATCCATAAATCCATTCAAATGAAATCAGTCATCAAAACATGATTCTTTTCAAATCAATTAAATTATTTTTTAACATTTAAAGATAATATAAAGGAAAACGATTCAAGCACTCAATCAATAGATCAAAATCGGTAGGCAAAACAAATATTGGAAGTTCCAAAAATCTATAAAAAGAAATAACTTACCAATCAATAAATAAATCAATCAAACCCAATAACGAAAACAATCTTGAACCTCACCGATAAATCAAGTATTCAAGACTGAAAAGCAGAAACCAAACAACCCAATAAACCATGTGGGCTCAATTTCAAAGAGCTGCTCAAGCATAAACTAATGCTCAGCTTAACAATTTAGCAGAAATGAGCAGGATACCAGCCACAAATTGTACATGTGACATGGCAGTTAAGCTGGTTTCTGGTAAGCATATTTGTTTATGCTTAGCTACTATGTTTGCTTAAGTAGCTCCACCAAACTTTACCCTGATCAATAAATGAAGACTAACTCATACTTAAGAAATCCCAAAACAACCAATAAGATTATGGCAAGGATAATTACCCCTGCTTTGTTTGCGCAGGTGGGAAATTTCCAATAAGGCTGAGGGGTCAGTTCTTCTTGACCGGTAGAGAGACAAATGGTAGAATACCCTGCAGCTGGTAGAAAAAAAACACAACAATGTATTTGAATGAGGGCCAGTTGGAGGGTTATTCACATACACTGGACACCTTTGGTAATTGTCAAAGACCACTTTTTTCACTTGGCTAATTGGTGTATAGAAGAGGTTTCTGCAAAGTATAGGAAGATGATATGCATAAAGTATTACAAACCTGTGAAAATTTGAGCTCAATCGGTCATCGAAGTTGAAAGAGAATAGTGAAGGAAAAATAACCCTTGTTGCACAATTAATTTGTGTGCTTTCGGGTGCCTAAAAATTGCTTCAGGCCCAAAGTCTTTTAATATTCGAGTGAGAAATGACCGCTTTCTCAAATACTACATTACTTCAGAGGGAGCCATTTCTCACAATGTTTCAGACAATCAAAAGATATCCATTGCTCGTAACCAAGTAAGTTTTTATGCTAACAATTATTGTGAGTCATTTAATACCAATAGTGTCCACTGCCTTTAAGCTTCTCTAAGCATGTTCAAAATTTAAATTTAATTTGAAGGCAATTTAAACAAATGAAGAAAATGTGTGTAAGACTCACCCAAACTGTTGGATTGCGCTTCAGGTATTGGTTTCGTAAATGGCAACTGTGGAGATAAAAAATTATATATTCATATTAAATTCTCAATAAATAACTAAATTCTAGTGACAATGAACATCGCTTGATTCATCAATAATTTATGTCCTTAGGTAAGACACTTTGTTTACATGATTTTATAGAGGTTATAATTGCTGGCACATTTTAGTGAACCAATTCAAGGTGTTGTGAGCAAGCATGGCCTGCTAAAAAAAAATAGCGCCGGGCACGGCAAGATTGATTATCCCAGAGAACGAGGTAGGCCATGGCCCTTTCTTCCCCTGGTCTTGGCCTTGGTGCCCCTTCATAAGTTTCCCTCAGACTTTAAGATTTTTCAAAAGAAAGAGCTGTTTGCCAAATGAACATGGCCTTGCCCTCTTAACGATGGAATTCTAGGCCTAACAGCTAACACCTTTGTTTTACCAATTAAATCCGTATTTTCACATCTTCATCTAATAATAATAATAATAATAATAATAATAATAATGGAGTCGTATATAGCGCCGGTATTCCCCACAAAGAGGCTCATGGCGCTCGCTCAGGATACAAAAAAAAAAACAGTTCAAAAGAAAGGAACAGAAAAAGTTTGTGGAGAGTCGCTGGTCCTTGTTTAACTGCAAAGAGGTGGGTTCTGAGGACAGTTTTGAAAGAAGATGTATCTTATGGACTTACCTAAACATAATATGACCATGGGTACCGAGTCCAGCAAAGATATGCCACCAGCCGTGCAACTGAAGAACTGCTGGAACTGGGAAATCCGAACGAGCTTGCCTGCAGGGAAAACAAAAAACAAAAAATCAATAAACGAATATTGCAGAATGGTTTATTTAAAAACAATCAGAAATTTGCGGTCCAACGATCGAATAAAATTTTATGGAAATTACTGTTAGAATTTACTCATTGAAAGAAGAAAGTTGTAACATTAAAAGTTGAAAGGTTTGAGGGTTTTGGCAGTGAATACATTTAAAGGATTATATTTCTTTCGCAAGTATTGTTTAAAAAATGCTTTTTATTTGAGCATAAGAAAAATAATACATAAAATGTATTTGGCTGGTTAAAAAAAAAAAAAAAAGGCAGGGGGTTTCTTGAGTTTGAACATGCAGGAAATTGCAGAAATGTTTTGTTTCAATATTATCGTTCTTATTTAAAGAGCAAAAAAATTATTTCTTAAAACCAAAACGTTGTCTTACAGGAGGGAAAAACAGCTACATGCTTGAGTGAGCGGGGGGAAAAGGACGGGTTATTCCTATATTTTGGTGACTGAAATAAGCGATTAGCTTTTTTTGAACAAGATGCAAAATAAATTGTAGATAAAATTCATTCTTTATGTCAAAATGCTGCAAAGAAGCGAGTTCAAAATGTTGGAATTGACAAGCAAACCACAGACCTCTTCTCACTTCAACTTCAGAGTTGTGTTCCTGACAAAAAGGGTAGAGGTCAAGATGTTAAACCTCTGACATTTATTTATGTTTTATTTGCGGGATGAAATGTCGGGCCTGTAGACCTACGCGTATGTGCATTCTCTCTTATTTCAGACCCAGAACCTCCCAGATGTTAAAATTCAGGAGGTAACAAGCATCGGAGAGCTATTGATAGTAAAAAACATTGTGACAAAACGGCTCCCTCTAAAGTAACGTAGGTTTGATTTCACGAAACGCTAGCATTAATCCCAACTTGAGTTAGGACGAGTAACACGTTCTTACTTAGGATGGGTTCAATGCGTCCTACATACTTTTATAGGGAACTTAACTCGCACTAAGTCCTAAGAATAATCCTAACTTAGAAAAAGTTTGGTGAAATTGACGACAGTGCCTTTAAATCAAGCACCCTACCTTATTTGACTGCAGAAGGATTGGTCTATCACCCACAGGACGAACCCAGCTGTATACAAGACAATCGAGTAAACAAACAGAAAGGCGGAAAAATCCTGCTTGCTGTTGACAAACAGATACAAAATATGAATAAATATAACAATAATAGTGCCTGTTTATTTGTTTGTTTGTTTGTTTGTTGTTCCTTTGTTTGTTTTATTTCCATTCATACAACAAATGTCAATTCATACAAGATGATAAAAAGACAAGAGCGAATTACGCCATGATATTGAATATTTATGTATGCATATGGGTGTCATCCGAGAGGACAAGGCCTTTTATAGTGGAGCATCCAAGACTGCTGTCAAATTACAAAAAAGGTAGATACGGTTGGGGGTGTTAAAACAGCTCATTTCAGTTGCAAAAAAATCACAATACAACAATACTAAATTAAACTAAGAATAAATAAATACATTGTGGGGTGTTGTGGCTGAGCGGATAAGAGCACCAAATTTAAGCTCTGGTGTTTCTGTTCAGCAGAGTGTCGATTCGAGAGGGTCTGTTTAAGAAAGAATAACTTACTTGATTAAAACACAGTAGAGACCTCTGAATATCAGCCCAAACACTTGAAGAGCATAGGCTGCCTGGTGGTTGAAAAGTCGGAAAGAACAAAAAATGCGTTAATTTATTTTTGAGAGTGTAAATGTAACTCTATGTGGCTGTTGGGAAAAAACACACAAAAATTTCGTTTTTTTTTAGGGCATACAAAATGGAATTCCGGGTTTAAGAAGCCATTATTATTAACACAGCATAAAGAGACTTACCTGATGGAATATAGGATCTTTAGTTAAGATATAAATGAAGGTGACTGCCACAGCGTAGAGCAATAGTGCTGCTGCTAAAGGATAATTATGACTCTTCGGCTTCGCATTGCTTTCATAGCTGAAATGGAATGAAGAGAAGAAAAGGTTAGTTTCTACACAGAGCATAATTATTAAGGGAATAAAAGGGTAGCGGCAAGTTCTCACACGGCGTTTAAAGCCGGCAGGGCCGAATTGCCGTGTGATAAAAGCCGAGCTGAAGGCGAGGGCCTTTAGCGCACGGCAATTCGACCCTGCAAGGTTTTAAACGGACGTTTAAGAATGAGTCACTACTCTTTTATTCCCATTCATAAATGCCCTTTTGTTAAAAAACATTAAAAAAATACAATTACAGACACTTTGACAGTTGAAACATTGAGATTTGAGATTCAAAAACTTTTGAGAAGAGTCTGTTGCGCGTGGGTTGTGTGTACGCACTTAGAAATATATTACGCACTGTTACTAATAGCTATGAATTGCATTCCGCGTGATAATCTTGCGCGCCTGACACGCGGAAGCCAGCCGGTTATAAACACTGGTCATTATCAACAGTTTAAACACCCCCACGTGACGCGCTCTCCACCAATAGGAGTAAAGAAACTGTCTGGGGTATTTATGAATCCTGTTTTAACAGTGTTTCTGTAGAGAGTGGGTTTGAGTCCCGGTCATGACACTCAACAACAACTGCTGCTCTCCACCCAGGGGTAAATGGGTACCTGTGAGGGCAAAGATGGTTCTTGTGATTGGTTTAGCTTTAGTAGTAGTAACGAAGGGACGTAAAGCCATTGGTCCCATGTGTTGTGTAACGCATGTAAAAGAACCCAGTGCACTTATCGAAAAGGTGTTCCTGGCTGTGGCTGCTGTATGCGCCGTAGCCCCAAGTAAACCCTTAGGTGCTAAATAATTGGGTCTCAGAATTCATCACTACAATAACCTATCTTTCTGAACGTTTGTAAATAATACTCGGCGCCCTGAATACCTTGTTTGGTAGATACTCGCGCTATATAAGACTTGATAATATTACTATTATTATTAAAATTTGTTGCACACGTTACACTCCCAAGGAAGCTGAGATGGTTTAAGGAATGAACTAAAAAGCCAAGTGACCAGGGGTAATGATGTTGAGGCACTTTGAGAAGACCTTCGGGTGTGTAAAGCGCGATATGTAAAAACGGATTAACATTATTAGTATTACCAGCATGCATACTTACAAAGCGTATAGAAACACACAGGAACCCCAGATCATCGGCAGCTCATCCAACAACTACGGACAGGCAGACAGGAAAATTGGAACATTACCAAAAGACACATGATTTGACTTTCAATGAACCATTATCTCTTGCCCAACTGCCCTGTGCCACAAAACACCACAGGAGACTGTGAAAAGTGTCCACAGGCAGGAATGGAATTAAACACAGACCACGGAGGCCATGGCCTTCCTTGCATTTGGTCTTGGCCTTGCACGCCCCTTTAAAGATTAAATTCTAGGCGTACACAAGCCAGATGGGGTGTCAAGGCCTGTATGCTTTGTTTTTGAAAGGCCAAGGGCACCAAGGCATTTCCTCCTAAGTAAAGGGCACCCTATGAGGAAATTGTAACTTTCTACGGGAGAACTTCAAACTTTTTAAGGGAACCAAGGCAATGAACAGGGGGCATATAAAGCAATCCTCTTTGATTCTTCCGTGAAGTATCAGGCCTGACATTACAAGCTGTACACATAGAACAGATCAATTTTGTAGTTTATGCAAGTCTGGTACCTACCTGCATTTCATATAAAAGCGTCATGTGGAAGCACCAGGACCCAAGACCAACAGCTGTAGTCAATAGTAACAATAAATCAATGTGGCTTTAGTCGGTAATACCGTGTATTATTTATATTTAACAATTAGGGAGGAAAACAATTTCAAAACTTAATAAATAGTCTTACATGAACACGTAGCTCCAAGAGACATAACAAGGGCTCAATTTCAAAAAGATTTACTTTAACTGTGAAGCAATCGTTATTGCTAAACAGATCACCATAGTGATACTAACAACTCATTTTAAAATAAACCTTAGTTAGCGCTCTGTGAAAATCAAGCAATGGAACCGGTATCAGATTAAAATGAATGCCACCAGGACCCAATCATAAAGCCTGTAAGCACAAATTTACATTTATTGCTTATTGCTTGTTACTGGTATTCAGCTGTTGTTTACTTATCCTGAAAATCATGTGGAAATTTGGTTGGTAATCCTGTTTTTATCAAGGAAGAAATTTCATGCTAAGCAAATTTTTGTGCTTACATATTTTTTGAAATTGGGCCCAGTACTTACGCTAGTTCTTCTACAATTTATATGTGCACTACAATACTTTTTCAGCCCTTGAGATATTTGGTGTCTTTGTAAGTAACAAGAAGTGTACCCATGGTTTACTCCCAGAACTATGAGGTTCGCTCCGCTATTCGTGGAGCTATAGCCGAACCATAGTTCTTGGAGTACATGAATGTGGCTAAGCACAGAAATATATACTTACAAAGGAAGGCGAGGCAAGACCAGTAGAAACGACGCTCAACTTTACACATCGAGATATAATACAAAGACAGCAGTGGTGGGATAATCATGGAGATATTGCTGATTGTGTTCCCTGCCGTGGTACAAAACAAATGACTGTGAACAGTGTGATTGTAAATGATGATTGAAGTAAATTCCTATTTATTAAAGTTGAAATCCTCACAATATAAGAATCACATGACAATGTACATTTACACTACTACTACTTACCAACTTACTCCTGCCTGGATATGAAATTGTTACGACTCTATCTAATCGTCTTCACTTGAGACAATAAAAAAACAACGGGGCCAAAACTTTCCTTCGGATAATCTTACAACTACCTAGGATAAAATTTTTCCTTTCCTTCCATTCCATATCCTGCAGCCATTTCTTGTTTGCAGATGCAATTGCAGTCATAATTTTTACAATAAAATAAGGAAAAATTATCTCATTTCATTTCAGTTTTTCACTCAGTAAACATGGTGGTAAAAAAAAAAAAATTGATAACGAATGAAAAAGTGGTGGCAGGCAGGGTACGGACACCCAGTTTGCGGTGTCTACTCCATCCTCTTTTCCTTGCTCTATGGCCTATGCTCCATAGTATCATGGAGGAATAAATTTATTCCTCCATGATAGTATAGAGTCTTTTATTGACCATGCCGTTGTAACCATATGTTATGATGTATTTGTTTACACGGGTTAAGTTATAACACAAGAAAGAAGCGTGTACTCTGCACACAACGTGTGTGCGTGTGTGTGTGAATGGAACTTGTTTATAATTCTAATTGACAAAAACACAATAATGTTCGGCGATGCTAACTACTGACAGTAACCATCAATTTAACAACCAAACCCCTCAAATGAAAGCTCAAAATGTTACTTACAGAACTCAGCAATATATGGAGTCACAACGTAGTTTTCTTCGCACCAATCAAGGGTTGAAGTAGGCTCTCCCCACACTCCATCGAGGTCTACGAGCGGCGCCATTTTGTTTAAAGTTTGCCTGGTAAGATTTCACTAGCGACGTTTCCACGTGTAAATGGTATGGGTACCAGTTGAAAGGATGCAACAAGCAGCAGGGTGCGGGGCTAAAGTTGGCTGGGTGTGGCAGGGGGGGGGGGTGAACTACCTTTGGATGTTGTGTTGTACCTAAAACTAATGAAAACCCCTTCAAAGCTTTCTGAAATTGAAGTTTTGAAATAATACTTCTTTTTTGTCTGTATGCCTAAAGTTTGAAATAATTTTGTTTGAATATATCTTTGAGATATTGCCAACTTTTTATTTAAGAATTTTAAATGCACCACTTTTTCGTGAGAACCATTCAAAATTGTATTAAATTGTTCACTGTTTTTAGAAGTAGAATACAAGTTTAATTTTTATCTTTGCCCAAAATATAAGATAAATTGTGATATAAAACTAAAAATGGGGGAAAAAACTTGCACTATAAATACAACTACAAATTACAAACATTTCATAAATAAGAAGTTTATAGTCATCCGTTTCTTTATTATCTGAATGTAGCAATTTCACAACCAAGATATACAAATTACTACAAAATCTATCATGATATAATATTCTTCTTACAAAATAGTACCTTTTTTAAGTCACAAAAACAAATTTCAGTACATGATTTCTCCTGACTATCCAAAATAGAATTAAAGAAAGGGTATACTTTTGGTAATTTTCAAAGACCAGTTTCCTCACTTGGTGTTTCTCAACATATGCATAAAATAACAAACATGTAAAAGTTGGGGTTCAATTGATCTTCAAAGTTGAAAAAAAAAACAAATGAAAACAAAAACACCCTTATTGCGTAGAACTGTTTGCTTTTAGATGCCTGAGAATCTCAGATTCAAATCTTGGGGTTTAAATTACCTCTTTCTCTCCAAAACTACATTATTTAAAAAGAGATCATTTTTGATTGTTTTATAGTATCAACAACTTTCAAGTGAGCACTCTTTATGCTTACCAAGTTTAACGGTCATTAACTACCAAAAGTATACCCTGCCAAAATATTTTTCACTTTGTTTTTCGTACTAAGACTTGAGTTGCATACAAACGTATAAATAACAAACTATAAGATTTGAAGACTATTATCCAAATAAAAACAGAGAATGTTTGCATGATTTTGGCATCTTGTATCACTGACAACAAATATATAAAACAATTATTACAGATATTGCATATTGATTATGTAATCAATATTAGTACTGAAGACAAAAAATGTATTTATCATTCAAACCCACAATGAATGATCAGACAGTAGGAGGGTTGACTGTGTACTGTGTGTATGCAATCAGCATATATTGCAAGCTGACATAGTTTATCTATTATTCAAAACCACAATGAATGATCAGACAGTAGGAGGGTTGTTGACTGTGTGCTGTATGTATTTACCAGCAAACATTGTATTGCAGGCGTACGTAGTTTATTTATTATTCAATCCACAATGAATGATCAGACAGTAGGAGGGTTGACTGTGTGCTGTGTGTATGCACCAGCAAACATTATATTGCAGGCGTACGTAGTTTATTTATTATTCAATCCACAATGAATGATCAGACAGTAGGAGGGTTGACTGTGTACTGTACAACTGCATTCACTACTTATCGCATCACAGTACCTTATCATTCAAAATCATATTGAACGACCAGAGAGCAGGAGGAAATATTTCAACCAATCCCAGCTAAGTCTAGAGTTCAAATTTGCAAAAACCTATAAAACACATTTCATAAAGTGCATACTCTCCACAAAATTTATGAACAAAAATGTTAAATGCTGCAACTAAAATCCCACCAATGCATTGAATGATCAGGCAGCAATAGGAGACTTAAACAAAAATCCCAATTTAGTCTGAAATTTGCAAGAACCTACAAAAACATATTTCATAAAGTGCATAATCTCTACAATATATAAAACAAATCTTAAACTTAAACCTCATTAAATGAATGCACAGCACACAAAAGTCATAAACAAAAAATCTACACTGACTTCTTCCGGTTCTCAGGACTCCCCAAAAAATTTACCTTGGCACTAGTCATGACTGATGGTTAGTTAGTTAGTTACCGGGAACCAGTGAAAACAAAAAAATGGCACAATTGATTAAAAATGTAAATCTTTTTTTTTTTTTACAAAGGCACGCAGAGATTCACAGTTATATTGAAAGTATTTCAGAAAACTACATCCACCTTTTAGAAAAAAACTACCAAGAAAGAAGTTGAGACGAAAAGGTTCTACAAATCACCAAGGTATCTTTTGTATACCCTATTCTACTGAAATGGAATAGTCTACACGACTCATATAATGCACACTTTGGACCACTACCATTATGGAATAGAGGGGAGAATGTCTTAGTCAACATGACCGTTTTGCTTGACAGTTACAAGTGGTAGACATCCAATATTCTGAAGAAAAAGAAATACATAAATAAATAAATAGAAATCAGAATCTTTTTAAAATAACTTTTTTTAAAGTTTTTCCCAAGAGAATAATTATTTTTAATCTTTTGGTGAACCCCGGGGACATAAAAATGCACACATTGAAAGTAGTTTTGATTGGCTGCCCCTAGCTAGATGCATTGGTGTCAGTGCTGGGGAAGTTTGCGTTTGATTCGCTCGTTTCTCGTGCTCACCAGTAATCGAATGCACCCAGTGTTTATTGCTAGCCCTGCCTCACAAGTATGAAAAAGCAGTTCAATCGCACAGTTGGAAATGATTTAGCCACCAATTGCGAACACCTCTTCAAATGAATTTCTACTTACCCAAATCTCAGTGTGCTGTTTCAGAAATCTGCAGCGGGCATGAAAACTGAAAAGAGTAAGATAAAGAAAGAATGTGATAGAACCTTCTTTTTCTTGGGGGGGAGGGACAAAGCAGTAACGATAAAGTGTCTCGCAAACTCTGTCGATCTGAAATGCCAGCAGACCGATTTCACAAACGACTGTAAAAGTCCACTAGTTCAAGATTGCTTGTGTTAGTGGGAACAACTTAGGCAATGAAGCAGTTGCCAAGAAGTTTTGTGAAATCGGCAACAGAACTTGAGGTCAGTGCCATTGACTGCTCGACCACGGCAAAACAAAAACTTATCGTTACTTTCTAAAGTGTACAGTAATGGCAGCACTAGCAAAGTAAAGTAATATTAGGCCGTATCCGAACTGGCAGCTACAGCTAAGGCTACGACTGTTGCTAAGGGTGTTGCTAAGGACATCCTATACTTCAACGCATGATGACGCAGAAATCTAGCCACAGCCACATGTAGCTGCTAATTCCGGCTTGGCCTTACTTTTTCGTAGTTCTGAGCATGTGCACATTGTGACCAAGTCTGCTGCCACCTAGCGTCTTAAAAGTCCCCCATTGGAAATCCTTATGCAGTAGGCGGATGATTAAACCTGGCCTACCTAAACATGATTTGGCAGTGCGTTCCAAGTGCCGCCAAGATGTGCCAGTAGGCATGAAGCTGCAAAAACACATCAAGTGGGGTCGGAATGAAAGATCTCATGTACCTTTTCAGAAAAACAAAACAATTAAAAAAAAAGTAGGATTTGAAACTTTGCATTGTGGTAATACGCTATAGTAAGGTTTGCTGTAACACCATGTAATGATAATCTCTAATGAGTTTGGGTGGTTTTAACAATAATAAGCGTAGGTTTCAACTCGACTTTTCTATAGGTATGCCCTGATCGTCCTCGGGAGACGGCTGTGTGACCTATTAAATTAACCGGAACTACTACTTTTGCTTTGATGGATCTTGGGGACTTCTCGTTTTTAACTACCGCGGAGAAATCAAGTTCTTTATTGAGAAATAAACTTACTTTAGTTGGTCACAGAAAGCGTTGTCGATATTCCACAGAAGAAAAGCCAACAAATAGAGGAAGATGGATAACAGTAGAAGTCTCGGAGAGAATTCTTGCTCACTGAAACAACAAATTGTTTTTGTTTGAATGCACTGGACACTTTTGCTAATGACTCAAAACAAATATTAGCATAAAATCTTACTTAGTCACCTGCATGGAGAGCTTTTGATACTATGAAGTAACGTAATTTTTGACTGGCACTCCAAAACAAAGAAATTGGCTAATAGGTAGACCGCCAACAAGGACAGCTCAGTTGGTAGAGGCCTTTACCATGGCCTCTGCCATTGCTTTGGTATAATTCCAGTCCTGATAATTAGTGTTGTGTTAAACTGAACATTTCTGGGGAAAGACTCCCTCTGAAGATTTTTGACGCACCTGTAATAGAAGCAGTAGGTCCCTCTGCATACCGTCATTAAAACGAGGCCGCCATAAGCAGCCTGGCAAAAAAAAGTACAAAGAAATAATACGGATCGTTAAAGACATGAAAGGGAGAGCGAGATGCACCATAGAAGATTCTTTCAGAGTCAAGATGTATGTTTCTGGAATATATTGTCAACAGTTGTGCTATGACTGTGACGGTGCACTTACACATCCATTGAGATACACCAAGTGAGAAGACGGGTCTTTGACAACTACCAATATTGTCCAGTGTCTTTAACAATTTTTTGCTTAGCAGAAATGTTCAGGATACCAGTCACATATTTTACATGTGAAATGGCATTTTGGCCGGTAACCTTAACCTGGTAAGCATTGGGCGCGAATCCCAATGTTATGGGCACTGGTGTGCATTTCAATCTACTTATAGATATAGATTATTATTGTCTCTTTTTCTTGAAAGAAATTGAAAGCTGTTGACGTACCTGGTGTATAACTGGATCCTTAGTTAATGTGTAGATGCCGGTAACAGACACTGCATAAAGCAGTAGAATTACCATCAGCTTATAGTTGGGACTGTTGGGTTTGGAGTCAGTCTCAAAGCTGTAGAAGGTCAATAAAAGTTTAGAAAAACCTAGGAATGTCCTGCTAGAAGTTCTAGCCAGGAATCGACCAAATCACACACACATAAAATCCATTTTATGATTGCTTCTAAATGAGTTAGAGCCCTGGAAGCTCAGTGTTGATAGTACAAAAACATTGTGATTAATGGCAGTTTTTGAATAAGAGGTAATTTCTCACTCAAATATATAAAAGCACACAAATTTGTGCGACAAGGGTGTTTTTTTCTTTCATAATTCTCTTTCAACTTCGATGACCAATTGAGTAAAAATGTTCACAATTTTTTTTTTTACCAAAGGTGTCGGAGTCTTTAAACAAGGTTTTGAACAAAAGTGTCAACTTACAAGCTGTACAGCAAGATGCACGTTCCCCAGATCATTGGTAGTTCATCAAATAGCTGAAATTAACAAAAACAAATTCCTTAATGATCGAGCTTTATGCTTTGGGTATACAAATTTGGTTTTGTATCCCTGGTTGAATAGCTCTTAGAGGCCCAATAGTAATACTTAGACTGTCTGGTAACCACGCTTTAACCATAGTTGGCTTCTCTGCATCCAGATGTATGATTAGGGTTCTTGAGGGGACAGACGGGGGTTTTCAACTACTTGCTTGAAATGGTATGCTCTTGAGGGAAATATGAAAAAGCAATACTACAAGTCAAATTATAAACTTTGACTGTTTTACAAAATTAAGCTAATGAAATCATTGTTGTTTACCTTAAAAAAAAAAAAATTCCCTTCTGGACCTGGAATTATACACGGAGGCCTGGAATTGAACTGAGGCCATGAAGGAGCACCAAGGCTTAGACCAGGGCAACAGAGGCAATGGCCTTGGTGCCCCTTCAAAACTTCCCCTTGAAGAATGATGTATGCTTACATTCAGAAAATGCTAATTTGTGTATTTACCTGAGACTCGTACAGCAGGGTCATATGGAAAAACCATGAGCCAAGGCCAACAGCTGCAGAAAAAAAAAGTTTACGCTTCGAAAAATAACAAAAACTCAAGTTTCATTAGTTTTGGGAAGAGTAAAATTAGGTGGAGTTTGCAGTTAGCACAATGTGTAAATCTCTTTTGAGTAGTGGTGGTTCTGAGAACGAGCCGGTTGAAGAATTGCTGCAAAGTTTTGGCCGATAGGAGGGCAAAGATTTTTGCTCAATGTGCGTCTTCGACCTATTGTTTAAAACATAATTTTTACTGCAAAAGGAGTTTCAAATCCATGAAAATTGTTGTTGAATCAATGAATATTATTAAGGGCACAAAGATCGTCCAAAAGCTCAATTCTGCAAACTTTACTTCAGTGATTTCTTCTAAATATTTTTTTTTTGGTGACGCTTAGAAAATTGTGAACGAATTTGCGGCCGACCTGAAATTTTTGTTGACTCGCCCAGGCAGGCAAATGAAAAAAAAAGTAAAGGGAAACCCCTGCCTACATGAACTGTTTAAATCCAATCCATTTGCAACTTACTCATGAAGCCAACGCACAGCATGTAGAATCTTCGCTCCACCTCCACATTACCATACAAAAACGAGATCATAGTAAAAATAGGTAAGACAAATATAATACCACTGCTCAGCGTGTTCCCTGTCAATAGAAACAAAGACCAAAATAATCTTAAGGTAATTTTCATAATCTCTAATTGAGAAGATTAGGAACGCCCTGACCAAGCAGGAAAAACAACAGTCCCGAGTAGCAAATTGCATTTTTTGACAATGTTTTTTTAATTTCCCTCAACAAAAAGGAAATGCAAGCATCATGATTCATGAATGTATATTGAGTGTGTTGGGAAAGTTTTGGCTGTGTAGTACAAAAGAAACGGTCGTAAAAGTTTCACCTATCAACACCGATTTTTAAAACGTAAAGCGTTAAGGTGCGTTAAGGAGGCCCAAAATATAAGATCCCTCTTAAGGCTCACGGGGGAGCCTTATAAATATTATAGTTTCTAGTTTAGGCCTATACACGGCCGGGCCTAGCTCTAGCCCAGGTTGGACTCCTCCGTTGCAGGCACAGTGGCACTGACTGACGTCCTACCAGGGCTAGGCCCAGCTCAAGCTAGTTTAGTAGTAGTAGTAAGTACTAGGCCTACAGTACTAGTACTACTACTACTACTAGTTGTAGTACTACTCTAGTACTAGTAGTAGTACTACTCTATAGTTAAAAAAGTTAAAACATATACAGTATAGTATCATTGGACCAATTGGTCTTATACTAACATGGTACTGATTCAGTGAGTGTACACCCATAGCAAAATGCAGTCATGACTCGACTCTGTTAACTCAAATCCAAAAGTAAATAAATTAAGGCCGGGTCGTCATGTGTTTGGGATTTGTGTGCGCGCGGGCAGATGTGATTTTCGACGACTGCTATTTTCCGTCGTCTGCTAAAAACACTTGCTCTAGCACGCAATCGAGGGAAGACTGCATGTTGTACTATTATCATAGTAAGATTAATAAAACAACTTACATAGTTCTGCAATATACGGGGATTCAATGTAGTTTTCTTCACACCAATCCAGTGTTGAAGTCGGCTCCCCCCACACACCTTCAACTCCCTTGGCAGGCGCCATTTTTCATTACTGACTGGTTTCTAGAAAATAGTCAGGTGTCCTTATCATTCACTGTTTTCAGTATGGGGAATAACGTCTGGGTAGAAGAGGAGTTTAACAAAATCAACAGAGGGCGCTCTACCAAAGATGCGGCCTTATACAAAAACAATAATTATTTTCAGCACTAAAACTTTTTCAGTTTTCTATTTATTAGTTTAGCAGTTTGTGTGTTCACAAATTTCTTAACATATGCAAACAATTTAAAGACGCGCCGAATCTGTATTCAATTAAATTTAGGGCGTGCTCGCCGTTGGGTTCCCAGACGCTTATTAGTGAAGGATCGAACACGTGTTTGGGAAGTCGGCCTTTGAAAAAAATAACGGTTGAGTGCATTACGCATATGTTTTGAAATCCCGCGCTCACTTATAGCTTTGAATCTGACAAGGCTGGTTGGTCTGAAATCTCTCTTATTTTTTTCTTTTGTTACAGCTGATCGAAGGAATTCCTTGGCATTCTAAAAGCATAACTTCAATTGTCGTTAGTTTGGGAAACATCGATTTTCTCTTGCTCTCAAACTCTTTGAAATTACAATGCCGGCAGACCAGCCTGATTTTTCACACTCATTTTTGTATGAATGAAATTCGGTGATTTCAAGGCAGAACTGCATGCTCTTTCACTCTTTTCTTTCAGTGAAGAACCACAACTGTCAGACAGCGTACTTCTCAGGTTCAATTTTGAACAGCACATCAGTTCTTTTCGAGAGATTTAAATCCTGATTATTTCAGCTAAAAATGGCACATCTACAGTTTGAAGCTAGCATCAGTGAGTTAGTACGACTAGATGGCCCTCTGCACCGAGCTCCAAAGCCAAGATGGCAACGAAAGGCAATGGAAAGAAAGGGTATGTTTCAGATTTTTTTTCTGAAGAAGGGAAAAAAAAAACATTGAGAAAAGTTTCCATATCTTGCCACCTCTTTTGGATAACTTTCCAGTGGCGCCACCACCTTTTCACTCATTTTTACAAAAAGGGATATCTCATTGAGGTAAATTAGATACTATATTATTTCATATCGAATGAAAAAGTGGTGGCGCCATACGGAAACTTTCCCCCTCTTTTTTCATTGGTCATAAAACCAAAATAGTATTTTGTTTTTCTCAAAAGATGTAATTATTTGTGTGAAAATTAGTGAATAAGTAGTGGCAGGATTAGGAGAGTTTTCCTTTCCTTTCAACATTGGAAACGGTTTTCCTGACACAAAAACATACGAGTTGTAAAATTTATTGATGATAGGTCTACTGTTTGTTGAACTTCTAAAATGACACTTTTATAACTTTTTGATAATTATTGTGGTGCTTTTAAACTTGTGTGAGCAATTTAATTTCTTCTTTTTGGAGAGTTATAAAGTTTCTTGCATCTTATACTGAATCATGTTGAAATTATATTTGAGAGCTAGCGAAAATCGATGTTTCCCAAACTAACGACAATTGACGTTATGCTTTTAGAATTTCATATCTTTATTTTAGATTCCTTGGACTCCTTCAGCAAGTCACAAATGTCTCCCCAAGGTCTCTGCCAACCCAAGACACCAACCTTCGGTGGGAGTTTTCGGACTCCTTTAGGGGATGCCTCATTCAGAGGAAGCAAGACTCCTGGCAAAACTCCCAGTAAGACCCCAGGCAAAACCCCAGGAAAGAAGCGTGTCAAGTCTCCAAGCAAGGCATCGGGTACTTCCAGTGTCCCTACTCAACCCCCAGCCAACCAGGGCGACAGGTAAAGTGACTGTATCAAGTGCTGGGAAGCATGGTGCGGGGAAGTGTCCGAATCAGCAACTTCGGCTACGGCTTTGGCTAGATTGCGCGTGTCTACCTATTCTTCAACACTGGCAGAAGTGCTGATCTAGCCAAAGCTGTAGCCGAAGTTGCCATTTCGGACACGGCCTAGGCTTGCTAATCTTGCAGTGCTGTAGTTGAGTCCACACCAGCCGAGTCCGAGACATAGTCCGAGTCCCTGTTTTCCAAGACCGAAGACTCGTCTTTGAGTCCGAGAGTCCAATTCTGTCCAAGTCCAGTCTTGAGTCCCATCAACAGGGCATGATAACTCAATTGGTAGAGCACTGGTACGTTAATTTGTTTTGCTCAACCCCAACAGATAAAAATGTACGTAAACTTTGCACTTTGAGCTTAGGTTCATCCCAAACCGTGCCCTTATGGACATGAACTTCAGCCACTTTAAGATCAACAACCGAGAAGACGTAGACGAAGGAGAGGATAAGAAGGAGAATGGTTACAACAGCGCCCTCTCTGAGATGTTAAATGGCAAGCAGACTGAGAACGCAGATATCCTCACCCTTAAAGAGGGGCCTCCAAAACCACAAGAAGGTACTTAAAAAAAACAAAAAAACTGCTTTCAGCCTAATTCTCTTTCAGCCAACTTGAATCCTTGATTCTGATTTGTTGGCCAGAAGGACCGACATTCTGTTGTGGAGCACCCGAGACAGCGGTCAGATAAATCGATTTACTTAAAAATAGGGTTAAAAATGTAGTAAAGTGAGCACATTGAACATGTAAAAAAGAAAAGAAATAAAGGATAATAAATATTATGTGTTTATGTTTCTCTTTTAACTGTTTCATGTAGGATACTACAACAACCTTAAAGTGCTGTACAGTAGCTCCAAGAGTGCGGTCAAATCAAAGCCTGGTCGCTTCATCAGAAAGGCAGCAGACCGTGTCTTAGATGCTCCAGAGCTCCGAGATGACTTCTGTAAGTATTGGGGTGTTCTGGGAACCACAGCTTCTAGTGTGGGTTAAATTTCATACAGCAGCAGAGTATTGGTGTACTGGTTTAGTTGGTAAACACTATTGGTAATTACTCAAAATAAGTGTTAGCATAAAAAAAAACAATGGAGAGTTGTTGATAGTATAAAACATTGTGAGAAATGGCTCCATCTGAAATAAAGTCTCGCGTCAAGCATCATGTCTAACAAATCCATCATGTTAAAATCGAATCTTGAGATAGCTACATTGTAACTGGTTATTTTGTTTTGGTCAATTTTGTTTTTCAAGACTTGACCCTCCTGGACTGGGGCTCGAGAAATTTTGTAGCTGTTGCGCTTCATGATGAGGTATATCTATGGAATGCGGTGAGCGGTACGATTGAGCATCTCATGAAGCTAGAGGGCGCTGATGATTACGTTTCTGGCGTGTCTTGGATTAGGGAAGGCAACGTATTGGCTGTAGGAAACGCTCAGGGGCAAGTTCAGGTACGTTAACCCAACTCGTAAATTCAATTTTATCTTCAGCTCATTTACAAATAAGTTTACTACACACATTGGTGTGTCATGGCCGAGTAGTCAAGTGCACTTGACTCAAGCTCTGGTGTTTTGGGTCCCGGTCCTGACAAATGTCCTTAAGCAAGACACTGAACCATTATTGTGTGTCTTTCTTATGGGACATAAAGCCCCATGTTGTGTGTGTGTGTGATGCATGTTACAGAACCCAGTCACACTTATCGCTAATAGAAGGGGTTTGCTGCGGCGTTTCTGGCAGTGGCTGCTGAATGCGCCACAGCACCATGTAAACCCTTTTAAGATGCTACATTAACGGGTCTAATATTACAAAAATATCACACACAAAAAAAACTGTCTACAAAAATAATAACAAGTGCTTTGAGAGGGCCACAGATAAGCGCCATTTCAAAACTATTTATGATTATGAATTTTTTGTATGTTTTCATAAAAAACAAAGAATATTTTTACACAAAGTTCAAGAGCAAAATTTTAAACATGGATCTGAGGGTTTTGGATAATAATAATGATACAGACATTTGTAATGCGCAGTAACTCTACTGCGCATTACAAGAAATACAAACAATTGGTGCTAAACAATGAATGGCTTTATGGATCCCAAGAACCAATTTGTACTGTGACTTCGGAACAACAAGTTTTGATTGTGTTTACTTTCCTCAGCTGTGGGATGTGGAGAAGACCAAGTGCCTGCGTGTCATGGGCGGTCATGCAGCACGTATTGCGGCACTGTCATGGAGCTCATTTATCTTAACGAGGTAAAGTCTTATCTACTCACAATCTTCGCTCTACAAACCAACTTCTTTTAACTGTCCCCAAAACAACCACTTTCAATGGCCGTCATGCTTTTTCTGTATCTGCACCCACTCTCTTGAACTCTCTTCCTTTACATATCCGAGCTACAAAATTTCTGGACATTTTCAAAACATTGCGAACATTTGTGCTGAATTCTTGTAAACTTCTGGGTTTTTTTTTTCTCAGTGGTTCCCGATCCGGTATGATACACAACCATGACGTCCGCGTCGAAAACCACCACGTAGCAACCCTTGAGAGTCACACACAAGAAGTGTGTGGCCTCAAATGGAGCCCTGATGGCAAATACCTTGCCAGTGGGGGGAACGACAACATGGTCAATGTATGGGATGCCTCGGCTGGAACAGGAACAGCCCCCGTGTATTCATTCACACAACATCGGTCTGCAGTGAAGGTAAATGCAATGTTTAAACAGTAAAAGGAACATTACAGAATTGGATAGAAAAAAAACATTGTCTAAAATGACACACCTGACTTAGTCCACTTCTGGTGGGCGCTGTTGGTGAGTTGGCCGCGCTGTGCGTGAAAGGAAAACGAGAAACGTCTTGCACCAAGACTAGCCTGGTTCACATAAAGTACAGATATTGGTCTTTGACGATTACTAATGTTGTCGCGTGTGATTAAAAGACAACTTTTTTGTATTAAGTGGTTTGCTGAAGCAGGTCTCAGGTTGTGAATTGTGTTGTATACCTCTGTGTTGTTTTTGATGATTTGTTTATGTCGATCAACTCTAGGCATTGGCTTGGTGTCCATGGCAACCAAACATTCTCGCAAGTGGCGGAGGAACAGCCGATCGTCAGATCCGCTTCTGGAACAGTCTAACTGGACTCTGTCTCAATAGCCTGGATACTGGATCACAGGTAATGGGGTGAGGGCTGGAGGGAAGTGGATTGAGGGGAAGGGATATGGCCCAACCCTCCAGGCTTGGGTTTTACAAAGAGTTAAGACTAGTCTTATCTCAAGTTACGAGGAGTTACTCATCCTAACTTAGGACTAGCCTTTTTTCTACTATAGTCGCTTTAACCCCAGGCTGCCCCGACAAATGGCATAAAATTGTTGTTAAACTTGTTGCGCAATGTCATTGTTAAAAAATGGCTGGTGTTCAAAGGGAAGGGTTAGCTATTTTCTCGATACCTTGGTCCTTACCCCATGTTTATAGCTGAGGAAGTTATAATCAAAACCATTTTTTTTGTATAGGTGAGCTCTATTCTGTGGTCTGCGGAGCACAAGGAGGTAGTGTCAAGTCATGGCTACGCTCACAACCAACTGAGCATCTGGAAGTATCCCATGATGCAACACATTGCCGACCTACGAGGTAATAGAACTAAAGGGATGCTCCCGAACGGGGCAGATTCAAGTGTTCCATGTTAACCTAAAAAGATTCTTGGAACAAGCCAAAATTCCCCATTAACCTGTGAAATATGCTTGCCGTAAGCGCAGAGTTCCTTGCTTACGGTAAGCAGAGTTTAAAAATTGATCATGTTCTCTTCTCACTCACAAAACTGTCCCTTTGGTAAATTAATGTGCTTTATAAGTCTTACTTATTCCTTTACATTTTGTCCCTTTAAAAGGTCATACCAACAGGGTACTGACCATGTGCATGTCACCTGATCAAACCATGGTTATGTCAGCTGCTGCCGACGAGACGTTACGATTGTGGCATTGCTTCACCAGCGAGGGCAGCAACAAATCAAAGTCCACCAAAAGCGGTAAGAAGACCATAAGCCACGCACTATCAGTCGGTCAGATCAGGTAGATTTAAGATGATACTTATGCGATTGTTGTAAATATTCGTGAGTAAGTTTATGTTAATTTGTTTTGATAATATAAATAAATCATAGTCCGTGTCCGGATTAGCGGCTAGTTAGTGCTATGGCTAGAGTTCCGAGTCATCATGCGTTGGAAGTATGGGATGTCATTAGCAACACACTTAGCAACAGTCGTAGCCAATACTGTTGCCGCCAATTCGATACGGCCCAATATAATAGCTCAACGGCCCAACAGCTCTCCCATATGCTAATCTAATAATGTTTATATGCACAAATTGGTGCACTAACTCATTTGCATGGGTTAACAAGTGAATATTTATTACCAAATTTGCATAGTTGGACTCTGAGCATTATTTGAAATTATTATACTAAGAGGTGTAAAACTGTTTATATTTTTGTAATGTAGTTATTTGTAATGTGTTTCATGTGTATATTTCAAGGTTTAGAAACAGATTAAACTGTATTTGAGGTAAGGTAAATCATAAAGAAAATACTGCATTTCTGTTTGTTTTCTAGGCTTTTCACGTATCAAAGTATTTGAATATTTTCCTAGAACGATTTGTATTTGAGGAACTGCAGCAATTTAGAAGAAATGGAAGCGGGAAGTTGTGTCGCTATATAAATTAGAATTTGAACATGTCTAATCATAGAACGAAACTGAAGTGCTTTACTTTTAAACACATTTTGTTGTAAAAAATAAGATATTCATTTTGTTTTAAAGTGTATGTGAAATTGTGGAATTGTTATTGGCATTGTACTTACGTAAGGTTGTAAATTATGTTAAGAAGATAGTATTATTTATTGTCATTTATTAAAGTACTGCAAAGCGGTTGTTCAGTATAGAGTTTAAATTTAAAACCAAAGTCAAACAAACAACTTGTAGATGTACATAATATTATAATTAGACTATTTATTTGAAGTACAAAGTAATAAGAGAATTTGATTGCTTTATATATATATAGAAGAGTTTGCGGTAACACCATGTAATAACAAGCTCTAAATGAGTTGGGGTGGTTCTGAAAAGAACCGTTGGATTAACTCGACGTTTCGATCAGTATGCTCTGATCGTCTTCTGGATTGCTTTAGTTAATATTGTTGTGTTTCGATCAGTATGCTCTGATCGTCTTCTGGATTGCTTTAGTTAATATTGTGGTGTTTCGATCAGTATGCTCTGATCGTCTTCTGGATTGCTTTAGTTAATATTGTTGTGTTTCGATCAGTATGCTCTGATCGTCTTCTGGATTGCTTTAGTTAATATTGTGGTGTTTCGATCAGTATGCTCTGATCGTCTTCTGGATTGCTTTAGTTAATATTGTGGTGTTTCGATCAGTATGCTCTGATCGTCTTCTGGATTGCTTTAGTTAATATTGTTGTGTTTCGATCAGTATGCTCTGATCGTCTTCTGGATTGCTTTAGTTAATATTGTTGTGTTTCGATCAGTATGCTCTGATCGTCTTCTGGATTGCTTTAGTTAATATTGTGGTGTTTCGATCAGTATGCTCTGATCGTCTTCTGGATTGCTTTAGTTAATATTGTGGTGTTTCGATCAGTATGCTCTGATCGTCTTCTGGATTGCTTTAGTTAATATTGTGGTGTTTCGATCAGTATGCTCTGATCGTCTTCTGGATTGCTTTAGTTAATATTGTTGTGTTTCGATCAGTATGCTCTGATCGTCTTCTGGATTGCTTTAGTTAATATTGTTGTGTTTCGATCAGTATGCTCTGATCGTCTTCTGGATTGCTTTAGTTAATATTGTTGTGTTTCGATCAGTATGCTCTGATCGTCTTCTGGATTGCTTTAGTTAATATTGTGGTGTTTCGATCAGTATGCTCTGATCGTCTTCTGGATTGCTTTAGTTAATATTGTTATGTTTTGTGGGTTTTTTTTTAAAGCAAAGGTGGAAATACAAGTATGAAAGGAAATCCATAATTTGTGATTTTCTTTTCTTTTCTTTTGTGTGTCCTCTTTGTTTTTTCACACCAAAAAATGTATAAATTAAAGTCAGTTAGTAGAGACAACCTGCCAAGGAAAAAGACATATATAAACATCTTGACAAAAACTAACTCCGTTTTCCTTTTATTTTTTAATAGGTTAAGTTTGAGCTTGCCCTTCTTGTATTACATAACTAAACCAAAGTGTACAAAACCTAGTAAACATGCTCGGGTTTGCAAGAAGGTATCAGAGGCAATTGCCCCCCTGGCCATTGACTTGGTGCTTCTTAAAATGTCCTGCAGTACAAATTGACATTGCCCTCTTTGAGGTGGCCTTTACAAAGGAAAAACTGCCTTGCCCTAACATCAGCAAAGTCCTAGAAATAATTAACTGGTACACCGAATGATCAGTAATTTCAAAGTCATCTTGAACGGGGAGCATGTGGTGCTGTATTTTTTTCATGGATGAGATTTGAAAATTCCTGAAAATAGCTTAAGGGCTCAGTGCATCAACAGAAATACAAATTTACACGTTCGGACTCCATGTAAAATATTCCCTTTCTTCTGCTTTATTTGAAATGACCATTTTGAGATGAAATCCCGAAAAAATCCCGCGCCACTTCTTTTCTGCGAAGATTTTCTTCTCAAATTGAGAACTACAACATTTTTATATGATTTTCCTTATCTTATGCGTTGTAAAACGAAAATCAGATTTACAAGTCGCCCAATGTCTGAACCGATTTTTTAGACATTTTTTGTTTACCACTTGATGTCGTCTGCATCTGTCACTGAAGGAACTAAACGAGTGGAACAGATCAACTGGTACCCTGTGCACAATCGGTCGAGCGGCTTTACAATTTACTGTACATACATGACTTGTTGCTGTGGTAACCAACAAACATCGGAGGGGGATCTTCAGAAGAATAAGCCTCGCATGCGTCGACCCATTCCTTGTCGGTCATACAGGACGTTGAATTTGTTGACAAACTGTAAAAGAGGGGACAACAAAAACAACATTGATTGAGGGCAGAATGGTGGGGTGTAGCCGTATAATCAAAAGGACTTTGTACAGTGTTGAGGTCACTTAAAGGCCTGGACATGTTTGGTAATTGTCACAGACCAGTGTTCTCACTTGGTGTATCCCAACGTATGCATAAAATAGCAAACCTGTGAAAATTTGGATTCAAGTTGCAATTAGAATAATGCAAGAAAAAACACCCTTGTCGCACAAATTAGTGTGCTTTCAGATGCCTCAAAAATATTAAAATACTTCAGGCCTGAAGCCTTTCAATATTTGAGTGAGAAATTACCTCTTTTTCAAAAACATTACATGTACTTTAAAGGGAGCCGTCTTCTCACAATTTGTTATACGTTCAACAGCTCCCCATTGCTTGTTACCAAGTAAGTGTCCAGTGCCTTTAAGTTCAATTGAGGATATTGAAAGACAGGGTGTACAGACATGGATGTCATCTCCTTCAGCAATAAGGAGGTTAGGTCACCGGAGTGTGGGTTCGAACCCCGGTTGTGACACTTGTGTCCTTCAGCAAGATACTTTACGAAAAAGCCTTTGGAGCGATAGAAACTGTTGCCCAGGCTGTATACTCCCAACGCAGCTGAGAAACATTAAAAGGGATGTTATTGGCCCTATGACCAGGGCACTAATGTAAAGCGCATTGTTACGATTATTGTGAAGTGCGCTATATAAGAATTGGTTATTATTATTATTATCTTCAAGTACGCGCTAATCCTCTAATCAGATTTTATTATTATTATTATTAGTTGAGGTCATCAGGTTAAGAGGTCAAAAATGAAATAGGAAGTTAAAATGAGGTCACAAGTGAGGGAATGAGGATGGTGGAACCTATGAGGGAATGAGGTCATTGTGAGTTTTTTTGTCAATGTACCTCACACAGCCTATATAACATACCTGGAATGAGGATGGTGGACACTATGAGGGAATGAGGTAATCGAGAGGTTTTTTGTCAATGTACCTCACACAGCCTATACACAACATACCTGATTGATAGTGTTACATCCCTTGGTTATGGTGCCTAGGTAAGCCATGAGTGAAACGTCATTACATTGCTGCAGAAAAAAGGAAAGAATCACAAGTATTTAACGAATATTACATCATGAATAACTAGCACCTTTATCCAAAGGTAAAACGTGTTTGACCCAACGACATCCAGTTTTGCTGGCTTTTACCAACTGAGCTACATGTATCTAGCACTATGATAGCAGTCTCCCTATTTTGTCACACACTTTGTTCAAAAATGCCAGTCAGAAGCCATACATCCGGGATCACACCAAAGTTTATGATACAATCTGGAATATCCAGGCCTGTATGCTTCGTCAAGAAAGGACAAGAACACCAAGGCATTTTCGCCTTGGATAAGAGCACCCTATGAGGAAGTTGTAAATATTACTGGAGCATTTCATTGAAGCCATTTTGAGATGCGGTGGACACATCACTGTAACACTATTTGGTTTGGGTAAATATATCTGTATACGCCCAAACCAAACAGTACACTCCTATCACGTACGCCATACCTAAGATATGGTGGGAACAATGCTACCATACTATAATGTTTGGGTCAATTTGTCTGTATACGCCCAAACCAAACAGTGCACTCCTATAGTGGCAACCATACCTCAAAAAGGTTTATATGGCACCGAGGCAAGAACCATTGGGCATGGGGGCAATTGCTTTTGTTGCAACTTACACTATAGAAGTCTGTGTCAAATCTCTCTGAGCTAAGCACAGGTAGTCTGTGGCAGAGACTGTAAGCATCTCGGAGGATTTCATGATTCCGAGGAACCTCCCCGGCTTGAACCGCTTTGACGTAGTCTAAGATGAGCTTCACTCGACTGTGTAACATCTTGATGGCATTATGTTGTGCTGTGAGCTGCTCAGACACTAGTGTTTTCAAAAGAAAGTTCAACCATCATCAGTCAATCAATTAATCAATTGTAATAGCACCATATTCCAACGATCGTTGCTTATGGCGCCGTACAGTATAGCTTTTGTAAACGGCTGAGATTTGAGTGACGTCTTCATGTATTGTAGGCAATTGTCTGATGTTGTTAAGCAGACAGTGCCACCTACATGTACACCTGGAGCTACAACAAGGTTACCCCCTTCACAGTCAGCAGGGAAGTAGGCATAAGATAACTTTACTTTACACATAGAGATCACATATCAACAGCAACACATAATTTTGTATATCAACCAACCTGACGAGTTCTCTGAGGTTTCATTTGTGGTTACCCTGGCAACATGATCAACACCGATTCTCTCCGCTTCTTCTGTTGCCAAAGTGTACGGCAGCTCGACGAAAAGCATCGTGGCTTCTCCATTGACAAGATCAATGACGGACTCATAAATACTGATTGGAAGTTGCTACAGAAAAAGTTTAGGGGAAAAACTCTCATCAAAAATTTACATTCATTAAAATCCTAAAATATATAAATATATTTTTTTTGGGGGGGGGGTCGGTACATCAATGGTCTTTTGATGAACATTATTCTTTCCAAACCTCACGTTTTCAAGAAAGTAATCATAGAATGAAATTATTTTTAAGAAACATGTTTAAGTTTTCAATAGACAGAACATAAAGACACTGTTCCTGTATTTGCTTCTTTTCTTGTAGAAAGATTATAACTGTTTGTAAAATGTTGTGGAAGTTTGTGACAGAAATATGATGTTTCTTTAGCAGCGGGTATGGCAAAGGTAATGGGTTCGAATCCCAACTAAGCAATTCGCAGTGAAGTTTCCTTTTTTTACTTACGTCTGTGTGTCTTGCTAGAGGGTTCAGCTTCAGAAAGATGGGGCTTTCATTAATTGCACAGATCTGCCAAAATGAAAATTAATATTGAATAATTATTATAAAGGGAAAACATACAAGTACTTCCTATGATACCAAACATAAGAGAAGACATGTGATGCAATCACTTTGTGGACATTCTTGTTCCGTCCACTTAAGGAAAATCATATTCGTCAACACTATAGACGATGTGACCCATGTTTACATTCAAACCGCCCTCTGTTGAAAAAAACACTGTACACGTCATGTTTCACCGAACAAAAAGACGCGTAGTCATGGTAAGATTGCGTGTACTTTCTAGCTGGCTGCCAAAACACGAAGGTTTTGCCCGGCGGTATACGCGCGAATCATGTTATGGTTTTCGAGTGACGTCACATCATCTTTAAAAAACACTGTGTGTACAGGTTCAAGTCCACATAGTGTCAAGTCCCTACATGATGTGGACTACTTTTGTTCTCAGATCCATATTTTATATGCAACGCTATGGAAGTCTCTAACACACGTTACAAACACCTTGAAAATGTTATAAACTGAAAACCTTTTACACTTATACCTGTTTGTGAACTTTGATATCTGATTCGTTGCACAGGCCCCCGGTTGTGTACCAGCCAAGGAAGTCGAGATCACTGAAAACTTGCTTAACTGTAGGGAAAGTAAAAGAGCAGAGTCCATGGTTATTTTAATAAAAATAATGATGATACTGCAGATTCTTATATGGCATTTAAAGACACTGGACACTATTGGTAATTGTCAAAGATCAGTCTCCTCACTTGGTGTATCTCAACATATGCATAAAATAACAAACCTGTGAAAATTTGAGCTCAATTGGTCGTCGAAGTTGCGAGATAATAATGAAAGAAAATACACCCTTGTCACACGAAGTTGTGTGCTTTTAGATGGTTGATTTCGAGACCTCAAATTCTAAATCTGAGGTCTCAAAAATCGAATTCGTGGATAACTACTTCGTTCTAAAAAAATATGTCACTTCAGAGGGAGCTGTTTCTCACAATGTTTTATACTATCAACCTCTCCCTATTACTCGTTACCAAGTGAGGTTTTATGCTAATAATTATTTTGAGTAATTACCAAAAGTGTCCACTGCCTTTAATCACACCCCTAAGGGTGCATCAAAGCAAAATGGTCGAGCGGTTCATAGAGCATTGAGTTCAAATTCTAGTGATTAAATATTCCGGTCAAGATTGAGGAAGATGCTATTCTATAAATATTGCTTCTCTTCACCTAGGGGTATACATTGTAGATGGGTACCTGCGAGCGTAGAGGTTGATATTGTGTTTAAAAAAAGCCTTTGGAGTACCACAGCGGCCCAGTGTTGTATACTCCTCAGAGAGCTGAGACAGATCAAAGAAATGTTATTGGTCCAATAACCAGGGCACTAATAAGTTAAAGTGTATTGATAGTGATAGTGATACATGTATGTTATTATTGAGTACGCTATAAAAACGTAAGAACTAGCTTTTATTGATTGGGATCTTACACTGCTCTTCCTTAGTGTTGTAATATTCTCGGTCGACGATGATGTTACCGTCCACAATATCAAACAGAAGCTCAAAAGAGTTGAAGACTTCAATATTGCGTCCTTTCTGCTGGCCGATGATAGCACCAAGAACTGCCAAATGAAAACAACACAAAAGAGGCATAAAAATGGAGATTTTAATAAACGTAGGGTCATATCATATGTGCGCATTACAAGTCTTATTATTATTATATTATTATTATTATTATTATTATATCACACACTCATGACCTTGGGCCCAATTTCATGAAAAAAGAACCTGTTAATTTGTTCATAATCAATCATATTATATTAATAACAAATACTGCTTAGCAAAGCAAAGGAAAGAAATTTCTCATCAACCCCTTCCTACATGTAACTTGCTGCGGTTCCCTTGCTGCTAACTAAGCAAAAAATGTGTGCAGAACCAGCGACCAGTTCAGTTGAAACAAAGTAAAGTTTGTGGAATGTTGGCTGGCAACTTGTTTAGTAGTAGTAGTTAATAGCCATTTTTTTTCTGTGTTTAGCAAAGAAAAAAGTGGAGTAACGTTTCCATCCACATTCATGCTGTCAGCAGGTCAGTCGACTCAGCATGCTCAGTGCCACTTGCTTCAGTTTCACTCATTCTTGAGAGTCGTTTATACAAAAAGGAATATCTAATTTTAAAATTTAACTTAATAAGGTAAATACATCATGACATTAGATACTGGTACTATTTCAATTATTTCATAACTAACAAAAAAGTGATGACACTGAACTGACATTGACAGTCTACAAAATAAAATTGTTTTCATATTGACAATGTGACATGTCAATGACATTCAATTTCAATTTACATTTTGTTCTTTCACTCCAATCAACCGACCTTGTGTTGGCTTTCCTTCTTGGGCACGTATCCTCGTCCAATGTTCGGATATATTCATGATGACTAAAGGGTGTAGAGCTACCGAAACACTCCCAGTTGTTCCACTGGAGGCCATAACGGCGCTCAAAGCCCCACTTTCTTCACCGCTAGGTGTTGGTGTATCGTCCACATCCATCTTGGCCGCCATCTTGGTTTGGAGCAAAGATCGTATAGACCTTTCTTTTGCAACGTCACAGCCCGAGTTTTTGCCAACCCAGATTGGAAAACTATGGAAAGCCGTAAGTGCAAATTAAGAAAAGATCGCTATTTTTTGTAACAATGTAACCAAATTTGTTGATTTTGTTAAAAACAAAACAAATAATTATGAGAGCTATTTTATTTAATTGAAAGTTTGCAGAGAATGCTGAATTTGGTTAAAACATCTCTTTTTAAGATTTAGTGTTTTACTAACATTCGGCCGACCATGCCAACCAAGGCGGTTTGTTTATCAACAAAAGAAAGGTCTATAGCGCCGCGTAGCGGCTTGGAGTTTACAGCGCGTTTGGTTGTTTGCGGTTCTCATCTCCAGGTATGACACAATAATAGCAAACGCTGAGCAGCAGCCGTTGCATCGTTGCCGTGCAGCCCGTGTTTTTGCGGCCAACCAACTGAAAACTATGGAAAGCTATTTATGCAAAACAGAATTTAAAAAAGCCCCAGTTTGTAACAATGATTGGCAAATATTCAATAAGAGTGTTAAATTTGTTTAAACAAAGCAACCAATCATGGACGCATTAATGAAACTTTGCAGAATGAATAGCGTGGTTTAATATCAACTCGAAGCGGAATAACATCTGTTGCCTTCTAATTTAAAACTTCTCTCTACAATCGATAGAATTAAAAAGACAATCGCTAATTGAAAAAGGCACAGCTGTGACCAATCGCCAATAAATATAATGAACAGGTTGCAAAAACAAACATTTCAAAAGATCTTAAAAACAATCAACTACGCAAAACGGTGTTTGGAAATGGGTTTAAATTCTTCACGTGGCGTCCCGTCGAGGCGAAGATTGTTGGACATTATACGCATCAGACCGTAACTGAACATTCAAGTTGCTTCGTCTCAACACTTCTTCTGATTTAGTGCGGATGAGTGAAGATACAAGGCGAAATCCTCTTTCTTTTTTGATACAAAATATAGTGTGTACCGCCGGTGTCTACAGCTTTACGTTCCATCCTGATCACGACAACCCCCCCCCCCCCTGTCTATATAAAAACAACGGGGAGCTGAAATTGTTTCGCAAAATTTCAATAATATGAAACTGCACTGTCGTAAGGTTGCCACCAATGGGTTGTTTGTGTTAATCGGAGTGCTCGTCGTTGCAACAAGTGGATATCGTGGAGGTCGAGCTAATGGGTTCCCAATAGGTAAGTTAAGAAAAAAAATTATTAGCGTCCCGCCTTTTTTTTTAAAGGGCGCCCAATCGGCCTGGCTTTTTCGAAAGTAGACGGACTCAAAAGAAGATCTAAAAAAGTGCAAAATGAAGGTTGCCAATCCCGCCCCGTGTGCTGCCAGGCCGCGCGTGCACATAGATAGGCCCTACACAAAGGCCTATTTCCTTGTTGCACCATCCTTTTATATCAGTATTACAGATGACGTTATGATGACGTCATTTCAATACCTCTGAGCATAGAGAGGAAAAGCAATGCTTTTAGTGATGCTCGTGATAATAATGACAACTAAATGGTTATGCATTGTTGTTATTGACAGGTCCTCGAGCCCCTGATGCAGACTCGGGCGTTTCCATAGACTGGCAGGGTCGTAACCATGCTGGGAACCTTGACGGAGATGCTGATGGCACAGCTAAGTATTCGCACCTGGGGACAAACCCTAAACCGGCCGTCGTAGACGGGTGAGTGGTTAAGGGTCTTCAAAATGTAAAATTTCATGCGAAAAGATTGGCCTGAGGGATTGTGCCGCATAAACTCACATGAGCATCTGCACGGAGTGTGTCATTGGTCTTGGGTTCAAATCCCAATAAGGACCATTTTGATTTGTCTCTCATCCCAAATTTGATGAGAAAAGATTATCATGTTAAGTTTGCAATCTCTTATTTTATAGGAGTGAAAATTTCACTATCTTGTCGCTCTTTTGAGAGTGAAAGGCAATCTATGTCACTTTTTTGAATGAAAATGTTAACGAACTTCATTCTAACTCGAGTTGAAAGTGCCGTCTTTCACTTTAAAAAGATTTGTCCTCCAAGGGTCTTTGCAAGAGAGATATGGCGGACAAAACTGGTTTTTCACTCATTTACACTAAGAGAGTACATTAAAGCGAGTACACTTATAATATAATAGAATCAACAATGGTGCTTAAAATGTAAAAATTTGTTAGTTTCCCTTTTTTAATCGTTCAAATAGCATCAGGTAAAAAAGTACCAAGGACACAAACACAATCGTTTATACTGTTTATTCAACCTCTCTTTTGTTTTCAATTTTATTGCAGTCCGTTGTTTGTTGAAACCAAAGCCAACCTGGACTCGGTAGTCTTTCCCAAACCTGGCGACCCAAGCATCGCCGGTCAACGTCGCCGGCTCCGGGAAGACAAAACGTCAACACACCGATTAATTTCCAATCATGATATTATAGGAAGCGAAACAGAGTCCGTTGACTGCCGATGACAAAGTTGGAGCGCCGCACAAGAGGAGACGGGCTAGTGATGGAGTAGGGATGTCAGACACTTCGTTCCTTTACCACTTTGTACCCTGGACCACTTTGTTCGCTGGACACTTCAGTCTACCTGCAGTACACTAATCCCCATTGTTATTTATCTGCGGGGATATGCGGCGTTTTTTCATGCGTGGCCTCCATGTGAATATTAATTAGTCAAAAGGGCTTCTGGAGTTCGGTCATTATTCAGCCTTTTCTGAAAAGTCTCAACCAAAATAATGTACCAGTAAATTGAAACGAAGAGCATATCTGTCGTTGTGTATAAAAACAATCGGTGAAACTCAATTAGTTTTAAATAGAGAAATTTGCACGTAAAAAATTGCTTCAAAAACAGAGAAAACAAGTCACAAAACACGGAAAATGTTCATGTTATGAATGTCGGCAGCAGTCCCCAATTAGTATGTATGGATAGATTATTTCATATTCTACCTGGAAATGTTAAAAGCGAGACCGGATCGTTCCTAGTCCAGTCAGGATACAGCAATTTCCACCCGTTAATCCAAATCTCACATTACGAAAAAGTCAACTATTAGACAGAATGGTTTTCTTGCACGGGCTGACGATGACATCATCGACTGATAGGGCAGCATGCTGTTTTTCGTAGGCATGGTACCTTGACCACCAAGCCTAAGTTAGTCAATAACAAAAGCGCCCGTCTATACCATGGGCTGAATGAATCGTCACGCGTTTTGCCAACCCAGATTGGAAAACTATGGAAAGCCGTAAGTGCAAATCAAGAAAAGATCGCTATTTTTGGTAACAATGTAACCAAATTTGTTGGTTTTGTTAAAATATAATAGAAAACCTGACTTCCCAAACAATGCATCGTAGCCTCCCCCATACCCATGTATCGATCACTGTATCAATGACCCATCCACAACGTATTATGCAAAACTACCGCTAAACTGCAGTTCATCCTAAATAACATTTAAACACCAAACAATTACATGATGGTCCAACGTGTGTAATGCACAAATTAATGTTTTAATTCGGCCTCTGGCCGCAAAAACCTTTTATTGTGAATAAACCATTAAAATGATCGGAATTGGCAGCCAGTGTAAACTTGTTTTTACAAAATTAAACTTTTATTAACTAGGGTTGCAAATATTTTACATCAAATCAAACTTGTTTTTTTTATAGTAAGGGATTTATTTGGTGATGACGTACTCATAAAGTGATTAACATTTTGAGTTGTTTAGCCGGGACTCAACATATCGTGCCTTTTCAAAAATACAAGCCTCGTGAATGCCTGTTTGATGCCTGTTGAATGCCTCTGGAATGTTGAGGTTTAAAGTCGCCGATTTGGTTGACTATATTGTCTAAACATGTAGCTGGCGATTATCACGTGAGCAGGATGGTCGGCTGGCACTACCAACGTGCGTGGTACAATGATCTTGTCTGTGCAGCCTGTCCGCTTCCAGGACGATGGTACTCACTAGTTGAAAATGTACCATTCTGGGAGAGCACGGCCGGTCCGCGTCCAAGCCGCTGATATTCATGACCTGAAAATACAACTTGTTTATTCGTGAGACTTATTGTTATACCAACAATAGCGCCCGGCATGGATAGCTCATTGACTTCGCCGCGCTTCAACGCACATGGCCGTTCTTCCGCGGACTGTCCGAGGTCCTTAGCAACGGCGGTATTTGCTGTCCAGTCCGCAGACTGTCAGCGGAGGAACGCCCGGGACGTTTTGACAAGGCGCCTAAAGAGCCTTCTTGGACAAGGCTTGTACTCTGTTGATCTTTAAAAGCGTATTACAGCCAGGTCCAGAACCACCATTATAGCTCGGTGAGTGCATGGACATAATCTTTTGTTTGTTTTGTGTTACAATGCATAACGGTGCTTATCGTACTATTGTACTAAAAGCTAATAATATTGTTATCTGTATCCCTGGTGTAAATTGTTACGTCTAGTAATATGGACCTAGTCTACCGTCCTTTGGTTGTTGGAAACGTCCGATTAGTTTCTCTGCTCTGTTTACTAAAACAAACACATTCCTCCATGTTTTGAAAGCTGTTGTCGTCAACCCCGTTCTAGTAAAAGTTTAGTTTTTACCCAAAACTCAACAGTTTCCGTTGTGGTGCATAACCTGATAGACCGGTACAAAGCATGACAACGGAGGAGGCGCCCGTGGGGTCCGTCGAAGCGGAAGGACGGCCTGACTGTTGGGAGAGGTTTGACGCCTACCGGAAAGAAGTCTACGCCCAGCCCGATGGCGGTCAAGGACTCGTAAAACTTTACGACAACTTCTCTGAAAATTATAATAAGGCAGGTGTTCATAATGAGGGTACATGATGGAATGTTTGTATTAATGTAAAAAACCAATCATAATGGCGTTTTCAGGGATATAGGCCGGTCGGTGTCAAGTGTCCGGCGGAGATGCTGTCCCCCATAATGGACAAAATTAATGTGGGCTGTTTCAAAAGAGGGCGCTATTATCAGAAGTAGTTTGTACACAGGTTTTTACCCAACCCAAATCCTCCTTATAGAGCTAACACAATTCTAGACTGGTTCCCTGTCTTTATCTGCAAGGATAAGGACAGGTGTTGGCTTTATCACCTACACATACGTCGTATTTAACTGCGAATCTCCAGAACCATGCATGAAAGCCATGTGAAAACGGTGCGGGGTTAAAGATGATTCATGGACGTTGCTCAACGGTAGATCTCTGGCGCAGTTAACGGTCATCGAAGTGTGACGTCAGAACCTCCCCATTGAAAAGCACTACGACAGTGGCAATTTGATCCACAAACGAAAACGAATTGCGTTCAGGCTACCAAAATCCGTTCACCTTTTCCTCTTTTGTTTCTACTTTTTGTCCTCGTTTTCTTTTTGTATCGCAGGACTCCGTGGCTATGGGGTACTTGGGACCTGCTAACCTGGCCGCTGTGGCATCGGAGTACGTCACCGATAAGGGAGCCAGGATTCTGGATGCGGCTTCCGGTGCAGGAATGGTTGGAGAAGAGGTGATAATTTATTATAGACTGGTCCCATGTCTTTATGCGCTAGGATAAAGACAGGTACTTGCTTTTCAGAACCAGCGATTTCATTGGGTAAAATGATTTCATTGGCTAAACGTGCAGTGATGTCAGCATTCTGTATCTGTATTTTGATTGGTCCGAAGTGACATTTTGGCAGCTGCACTTGCGGTCGTCTGCATAATTTTGTGAATCTAGGAGAAAGGTGAAGATGGAAGGGGATTGACCTACAGAGGTCACTCTCTGGCGTTATTCACGAGCCTCGAAGTGTGACGTCAGATGTTTAGGCTAGTGAAAAATAACACGAAACACTAAACACATGTTGAAGACTTTTGGACGCTAGGTGGCAGTAGACATACTCAGCAATTTTGTAAGGTATCTTCATTATATAATTATGCGGCTCAGGACAAGCTCGACATCTGAAACCAAGGTACTCCTGAGTCGTTCCAAACGACTGCAACATTCGATCTTTCGACTCCAGACCAGCATGTCCAGTTGCTCCTTACTGTTTCAGACGTCGAACTTTTCATTTTAAATGTTCATTTTAGTTAGGCGCCTGTAGCTGTGTCTGGATCGGATTAAGCTATAGTAAACGAAAAGAGTGTGTTTTTGTGTCTCACTTTTGTTCGTCATTTTTTGTTTAAAAAAAAATAATAGTGTGGACTAGGAAATAATCGGCAGTTTGTAATACATGAGTTTTTCTTCACTATCATCGAATGAACACTCACGTCTTCCATTTTATGTAAATTAGCTAAAGGGGCGTGGCTTTACCTGTGTGGACGCCTTGGACCCATCCCAGGATTCACTTGACTATAGCAAACGTCATCATTCCTACACCGAGCATATGCGATACATTGGATGAGCACCAGACTAAAATCAAAGATGGTCAGTAACAAATTTATGGTGCATAACAAAAAATCTGTTGTGCAAACGAAATAAAAAAATCTGAGAAGAATTGTCTGTGAGTCCAAAGTAAGAATGGCAGTGATGGAGACTAGACAAAATCATGGTTTGAATAATCAAGAAGCCACTAAAACAAACGAATTAAAGTATAAAAATTGAAAATAGCACAATCATTTATCGTTTGTCTCCCCTTTAAACACCTTTTTGGTGTCCCGTACAAATATTGTTGCCTGCCTGAATTTTGATGCACACATTGTGTTACCGCAAACCTACAATTAAAGTCTGTTTGATTTTATAGATCAATATGAGGCCGTTGTGATGTGTGGCGCGTTTGGTGTTCCTGGTCACGTGACTGACATTTGCTTCCCCGAGATCATCCGCATCATAAAACCAGGTAAACGAACATTATTTCAAAATCAACCCCCAATCATGAAAGATGGCGCCATTCTAAAAAGAAGGACCATTTTTGAAGGGAGGCTTCGTGACGCAAAAGTCAAAGCTCAAGTTTTTGCCAAGCCCAGGTTGAAAACTCAACATGCAAAGCAAAAAACAGATGGTCACAGTTTTTGACAATCTCACACAACTATTCAAAACAATAGTGTTTGTCAATTTTTACGTCACGAGACACTTCAATACACCATAGTCATTGCCCACCCGAACATCGAGAGCACTAGTCCATTGCCTACCCGAACATCGAGAACACTTGTCATTGCCAAGCCTACCCGAACATCGAGAGCACTAGTCATTGCCTACCCGAACATTGAGAGCACTAGTCATTGCCTACCCGAACATTGAGAGCACTAGTCATTGCCTACCCGAACATTGAGAGCACTAGTCATTGCCTACCCGAACAATGAGAGCACTAGTCATTGCCTACCCGAACATTGAGAGCACTAGTCATTGCCTACCCGAACATCGAGAGCACTAGTCATTGCCTACCCGAACATTGAGAGCACTAGTCATTGCCTACCCGAACATCGAGAGCACTAGTCATTGCCTACCCGAACATTGAGAGCACTAGTCATTGCCTACCCGAACATTGAGAGCACTAGTCATTGCCTACCCGAACATTGAGAGCACTAGTCATTGCCTACCCGAACATTGAGAGCACTAGTCATTGCCTACCCGAACATCGAGAGCACTAGTCATTGCCTACCCGAACATCGAGAGCACCGAGATAGAGTATTTCATAATGAACAATAAATTTCACGTAACTTTGACCCTTTTTTTCTCAATTATCGTAAACAACAATCGATGTTCACCTGCCTCCTCTCCTCTCCTAAAACTCACAGATGGCTATTTCTTATTCACTGTCGGTGAACACGTCTTGGAAAAATGGAGTGACAAGCTGGACGCCGCCATTGACGCACTGAAACAAAGTGGCTCCTGGGAGTTTATAGAATCCCGCAGGGTGGTGTACTTTACGGCATACAACGAAAGGGCAAAAGTTGTAGTTCTGAGAATCAACAAAAAGTACACTTTCAACTTTGCTTGAATTTCAAATTAATCAAAGTTTTACCTAAAGACAATGCCTGTGGTCAGAATGGAAGACTTTGGAACGCTAGGTGGCAGCAGACTTACTAGCTGAGTGCAAGAACAATGTAATTCTGCTGCCACCGAGCGTCCAAAACCTTCCCAATAAGTTTTTGCCACTCAAACCCTAAAATGTATCATTTTTTTTTCAACGATGAAATAATGTCTAAGGAAAGTAAGTAGAACGTGGCTCTACCAGAGAGCAGAAGAGACTTATAGATACAGGGAGAAACAATGTCCAATAAAAAAGTCTTACATAGATTGTCTACTAAATATTACATGTTCAATGCTTCTTTATTGACTTTTAGAAATACCTATTATCTTTAACAATATAATACACACAATGTACATGAGAACCTGAATTTTAATCACAGAATGAGAAGAAAAACGTAATCATTGTGAGGGGAATGAAGCATTTTTAGTGGATGCAATTTTATATTGGCTCAGCCCTCAACTTCATGTTGAAGCAAGGATTGTAACCAACAGGCTAGGCCCAAATTCATAAAGCATGTATTAAGTAAGCACAGAAAACCTTTGCTTAGCAAAAATAGGCTACCAGCCATTAACCCATAATACAATTGCTGTGACTGGTACCCCACTCATTTCTTGCTTAGCAAAGGAATTTGCTACTTAACAGCTTTATGAAATTGGGCCCTGCTCTCACCAATATGAAAATAATGTTTCTGTCAAAATGAGATCCTGTGTGGGGTGCAGTTAAGTTTGGATTGTGAACTAAAAATGATTCATAAACGTCATTTGCAAGAGGCAGAAGCCCTCTGTGAATGGACCTTCCAAACCTCATACCTCAGTTTAGTACCGAGAAAAAAACATGGTTTCCTCTGTGGTTTACGAAAAACTTTACAGCATTCCAAATTGAAAAGTTAAAGATGCTATGTCAGATTTTTGGCCCCAAACATTAAAAAATATTTTTTTTTGAGTGAATGGTATTTCAAAGAGTATCACCCGCTCTAATGAAAAAAAGTTTAACTTTTTACTTTTAATGGTCAGGAACCATGACAAAACATTAAAACGTTTCTTTTAAAACACATAAGAATTGGTCACGTGATATATTGTCGGGATCCCGACAGAAACTAATTTTGAGCACTTTACTTCACTGCTACTAATAATTGGCGGACTTTTTCTTTCAAATGAAAGCTTGTAACTTTCTCGACCCCCATCAAAATACCTATTGAATTTTAAATAAAAAAATTTGGGTCAAATCGGCAAAAAATCTGACATAGCATCTTTAAATATAAAGAAATGTACTATCTAGTTGTGTATAATACCAATGGCTGTTTTGATGATCGAATGACCTTGCAAGGGTTTGAACCTTGGCCCCTTGCATTATCTCATCAACCAATGGAAATACAAAACGTGTTTTACACGCAACCATAACTCTCAGCCAATGGGTCTTTCATTGACCTCATCATTGAGGGCGCTGTTTGAGCATATGAACGGGAAAATCGCACACTTTCGGGTCTCACTTTTAAAGTTCGACTATGCATGAAACTCATTAGGCCTAGAACACCTTTTCACTCATTTTGTGACATTAACTGCTCAATGGGAACCAGTTATTTACAAATAAGAGGTAAAGCCGACACCTGTTGCATGCACCCATGAAGGGGGGGGGGTGGTGGCTTGGCACGAATTGATCAATTTGTAACTAGAATATAGTCAGCGCAAATGACACGAGTCTGGACTAGTATTATTTTCTTCAATTTTAGGCTTTTTCCCAAACCTTCGCCCAATTATTGTTGTGAGGGAGGGGGCAGCAAGGACGCGCCACTCAAAACCCCTGCCCCATCCCCCATCCCCCATCGCGTCCTAAAATCAGATAAGAAAAACACAAATGAATGAGTTGATACTAGCACCCCATCCAATTATGACCTTTCCTCTGCTTGCCCCCACCCCCTAAAAAAAGAGAAAAGTTACTGGTCACACCACTATTTACGTTTTAGATCTAAAGGACAACCTAAACACCTAAACACAACCCACATGTTAGCCTTGTTCTACCTTTATATGTAAAACAGTGACATACTAGTCATACAAGAGGCTTTGACACAGGCTAGTAAATATTCATAGCAACAATTATTATAAAGTTATTCCCTGAGAAGATCATGGAGATCGTTTTCAATGTCAATCAATCGCCAAATATAACTTTTTATGACATAATATCTGGCCCTACATGTACATTAACACTGATATCCTAGAAATGGTATTACACAAGTATTGACTAGGAGCATAATATTAACTGAATTTAAAGGCAGTGGACACTTTTGGTTATTACTCAAGTAATTGTTAGCATAAAAACCTTACTTGGTAACAAGTAATGGAGAGCTGTTGATAGTATAAAACATTGTGAGAAACAGCTCCATCTGAAGTAACGTAGTTTTCGAGAAAGAAGTAATTTTCGATGAATTTGATTTCGAGACCTCAGAATTAGATTGAGGTCCCGAAATCAAGCATCTGAAAGCACACAACTGCGTGTGACAAGGGTGTTTTTTTCATCCATTATTATCTCGCAACTTAGATGACAAATTGAGTTCCAATTTTCACAGGTGACAATTAACAATAGTGTCCAGTGTATTTAAGACTGTGCACTAGACTCCCTTGCATAACACGTAATGCTGCTGGTACACTGGTATTCTAATAGTATTGTGTGTTTGGTACATCACCTTAACTCTGGGTGGGATAATAAATTGATGAAAACAAAATAAACGTGAATGAAATAACGGGAAGAAAAGCATAATACTACAATGTAGCTGTTTCAATTTAAATCAATACAACACTTCGTAATACTGTACTGGCACTGGCAAAGAATTACTTAATTTTGAAATTTTCTGGGAAAAAAACAAGTGTCTGACTTTACATGCAGTTTATTTGTACAAAAACTATGGCAGGCTCAAGTTTTTTGCTTTTGCATGAAAAATGTCACAGTTTATTGTTGACAAATTCCTCTGTTGTTAAACCAATACTATCTGGTTATGATTACCCCTACACCAATGCACATTGAGCACTTTACACTCGGTACTTTCCCATCTTCAGTGAAAACAAAACCACCAATGGCAAATCACTCGGGTGGGATTCAAACCCACCACCTTTGCTAGAGCAGATTATGTCTTACCACTAGACCACCGAGCAAGCCTAGAGGCAGTTTGAACCATCCAAGCAATTTCCCTGTGGATTCCCCCCCCCCCACATGGACATGGGAAACTACTGAGTAAACAGTGCTTAAAGGTACTGGACACTATTGGTAATTACTCAGAATAAATGTTAGCATAAAAACTTACTTGGTCACAAGACTAGTAATGGAGAGCTGTTGATAGTATAAAACATTGTGAGAAACGACTCCCTCTGAAGTAACGTAGTTTTTGAGAAAGAAGTAATTTCTCAGTAAAATATTTGAATTGGTTTCGAGACCTTACGCGTGAGGTCTCGAAATCAAGCATGAAAGTAAACAATTTCGAGTGACAAGGGTGTTTTTTTCTTCCATTATTATCTCGCAACTTGTTTGTTATTTTGTGCATATGTTGAGATACACCGAGTGAGAAGACTGGCCTTTGACAATTACCAAAGGTGTCCACTGTCCAGTGTCTTTAATACACACCTGTGTAAGAAACAAAAGTATACTCTTTATCCACAATCCTCTTAATAATATTCTTATTTATTTTCCTTATACTTTTTTAACATATATCTTAATCAAGTTTTGGTCGAATAAATAGCACTTCCGAGGGCGGTTCGTAGCGCCAGAAAGGCTGTTTCAAGCTTATAAATATACCCAATTTGTAATTGGAGACACTAGAGTACGTAGTTCCTTCGAGCTTAAAACTTAGCGTATCAATGACAGCATTTGGGATTAAATCCTGTGAAAGTCACTTTTTGAAATCTGTTTAGCTTGCGGGATTCCTTTCTCAAGTTTCCAAACTGAATTTATGAATGCGAGAGGATGAAAAAAACTAAAGGAGCTGGGAAAAAGAAAAACAAAAAGAGAAATGTGTCTTTTTTTATAAAGGGAACTACATGTAATACCTTTGGTTTTTGGAATTTTGTAGATTGTTTTAATCCTATGGTGACTTATGCAATAAAGTAACATTGGAACAATTCTTTTCAAAAGGTGGTAGTATTTTTACAAAGGTACATGTGCTCTGCACAATAAAAATAATTCAGTTTAAAAGCAAATCTCAAAAAAGGATGACCGAAAACAACCCAGAGAATATGTGAAAATTAGACCTTGCTTTTTAAAAACAGAAATACAATTTTACAATTTTTTTTTTAGATACAAAATCTTAATGGACATGCAGTATGTTTAAAATATTCAAGTTCCAACCATCATCTACATGTACATAAATACCTTATTTGGTCACGAACTACATGTTGTGAAGTTATTTAAGGTTAACACTGTAACAATGTACCTCTATTCTCAATTATAAAATCAACCAAATGGGTTGAATGTTTTGGAAGTTGATTGGGTAAACAATTTCGTAATTAAGTTTATCTGTGCATCCATGAACTTATATCAACAGACCGCATATTAAGAGCAATGAACTCAAGATCTGGTTTTCCTGATCAGCAGATTATGGGTTCAAGTCCCGGTCATGACACCTGTGTCCTTAAAAAGCAAGACACTTACATGTAACCATGATGCTTCGTACTTTGGATGGGACATAAAGCCGTTGGTCCCGTCTGTTGTGTAACACACGTAAAAGAACCCAGTGCACTTATCAAAAAGAGAAGGGTTCGCCCAAGTGTTCCTGGTTTGATTGGCTGCATATTGCACCACAGCACCTTGTAAACCATTTCATGGTGCTAAGTATTTGAAAGGAATCATGTACGTAGGTCTCATAATTCAACATGTAGTCCCACAAACGTAGTCCTAGATACATGTACAATAGCCAAGGCATACTGTATGCTACAAATGTAAGAAAGTCTTGACAATTCAGGCTTTGTTTTTTGTACAAATCTTGAGAGTAAAGTACCCTATTTACAAAGATGGGATAGAAACAACATTCTTCATTGTAAATCTTACTCTTGAGTCATATCTTGCATGATAAAAAAAATGGAATTGAACTTTCTTGTATGAACAAGACAACTTTTTCAAAACTAGAAAATTCATAACAACTTTAGCAACTATTATCTGTGACATAATTCTATACAAGAATTTTAAGTATTAAAACCAGTTGCTTGCTAATACGATAAAACATACTAAAGTGTCAAAAGAGTCGAGTGATTTTTGTATTCTATACTGAAGTGAACTTAAACAAAGAATGCCCTCAGATTCTTATACATACTGTAGAGTGAAGTATTAAATAATACATGTAAGTGAGATTAAATATAACAAATATATTCATATAAACAAGTAAATACACATGCATTAAAACAAAAAAATATCTTAGATAGATTTTCTTGAAGTCCAAGTACATGAACTGTACAGACATCTACAGACAGTGAAATGCTCTCCTGATAAAGTTGCCATTTTGATAAAGTTTGATGAAGTAGCGTTGTTTTCCTTTTTTTTCACAAAAAAAGAAAGAAAAAACTAACCAAAAAAACCCAACATTTTTAAATACATGTATGCCACTTTTTGAGACATATAATTGAAACTTAAAAGTCCAAATAAATATATTTTATTCTCTCCTTTTCCTCATATAAAATAAAGTGATGGCAGAAGACTATGTTTCAAAATTAATTTTTCGCTCGCTTTAAGGAACGTTACAGAATTGGTAAGAACAAAAAATGGTGAAGATCACATATGTGAAGATCACATATTTACATAAAACTTACACCGTCTAATGATGATGATAGTAGAAAACAAATGTCATATTTGATGAGAAACAAATAATCTAACTTCGCGTTAGGAGTTTATCGCTCAGTGAACGTTTTTTATTTTGGCATCGATGCAATGCAAAATTTGTAATCGGTTTTTCACTATTCTCTCGTGACCCAGATGGCCGATCGATCTCAAACTTCTACAGGTTTGTCAGTTTATGTATATGTTGGATTACATAAAGTGCTTACACTGCCAGCAACTGTTTTGTTAGCAAAAACCAATTCTGTAATGTTCCTTTAAAAGGCAGTAATCTTGAACACAAGTTTACATAAAACATAAATTAAATCTATGTGAAGTGCATGATTGGTCATGATTTGAAGAAGAAAAAAATGGACAAGTTTCAAAGTGGAAGGTCACAGGTAATAAAGTTCATACCAGTACTCTTTCCTCAAAGGTATCTCCTTCTGAGATACTTTAAAAAAAAAGTCAACAATATCCACAACATCTGACATCATCATTGCCAGGCCTTGAACTGCAACGTTGAGAGGGCAAGGCCATTTTAATTTTGTAAAGGGCACTTCCATTGGAAAAAAACTTACAAGTTTATGGGAAACTGTTGAAGGGGCACCAATGACAAAACCAGGGCAACAGAGGCCATGCCCTCTGTGGCCACCGTCTATTTTTTTTTATGGCCGAGATGAAAATAAGCATCAAGGCGCAGGCCTGGAATTTCATCTTTGAGAGGGCAAGGCAATTTTCATTTTGCAAAGGGCACTTCTTTTGGAAAAATTTTAAAGTTTATGGGAAACTTTTGAAGGGGCACCGAGGCAGGGCAAAGGAGGCCATGGCCTGCCTGTCATTTCAGGCCTGTAATATCTGAGATTTATGACCTTCCAGGTTCGGAGTATGTTTTTATCGAACACAGTACCTCAGGGGGGAAGTAAATTAATTGGAAAGGGATTCCTCTGACCTGGAAGCAAGCGTTTCGTAACTGGATAGGAGCAGGGGAGAGGTGGACTGTTTGCCATGGTGCGCTGTGGTTCGCCGTGGTGCGCTGTTGTGTGCGTGGTTCGCCGTGGTGCGCTGTTGTGTGCGTGGTTCGCCGTGGTGCGCTGTTGTGTGCGTGGTTCGCTGTGTGGATTTCTCTGCTTCAAGGCCCAGCAAATAGTCATGCTGGGAGGAAGCTGTTGATCCCTTGCAATGTATCTCCGTGATGACGGGGGTCCCACGACAATCAGACGCTAAGGGCGCCCTCTTACATCCTAGCATCTGCCATCAAAAACCACACTCCTGCGCTTCCACAAAAAGCCAACAATGCTCGGAAAAGATCACTTTTGGACACTTGGTGGCAGGAGAAAGGTTAGGGGGATTGTCGAACAGTAAGAACGCCCTCTATCATCCATCCAAGGGTTCACCAGGGTAAACCATGGTTACTTCGGCGCTCCTGCGATTCCACAAGCGGCCAACAATGCTCGGAGAATATCCCTTGCGAAAGCAAAAGCTCTTTTAGACACTTGGTGGCTGGAGGAGGCTTAGGGGGGATTATTGTTGAACAGTAAAGAGCGCCCTCTATCATCCATCCAAGGGTTCGCCGAGGTAAACCATGGTTACTTCCGTGTTTCCGTACACAGCCGATATTGCCGGGAAAAGCTGCTCGTCCGGAAGACCACGGAAGGCCACCCCTAGGTATTCATATCCCCGCTCAAAGGCCAAATAGTTGTCCTCCATGTCTAGAATAACCCGTATTTTATCACCGACCTGAGGACGAAAAAAATAAATAAAATAAAATAAAAACTGGAATGTTTTTAATTTTTTTAAACCCTGATTTGTAAATACGTATTTGATGTGGTTCTACCCACTCACTGTGACTAAGTGCTTTCCCGAGTGCTGTGTAAAAAATCCTCAGGCATAGGCCTATCTTAAAGTCAAACTTTTGAACAGGCACCCGGGCCAAAACCAAGAGTAGGGGCAAGGGAGGCCCCTGGTGTAATTTCAGGCCTGTATTATTCTGCTGGGAATCAACATCACAGGCTTTGCCATTCTATAGCTGTCCTACAATGTATCATACCACTGACAGTTCGACTCCCATATTTTAGCAGTGGGTACTGCAACAATTTTGTTTACACAAAGCAGTGTATGGCTTTTAAAACCAAATTCTCCATCCCAGTCCCGATATAAATTTTAAACATGTAAATAGCTAAAAATTGGTTGAACAAAACACTGAAAAAAAGGGGAAGTTTCAATTGACCGATTAAGATGTGAGTGAATGTCGCTCTCGGACTCTTAAGAAATGAAAGGCATCAATGCAATTGTGCTGCTGGAATTGAGATTATAAATTAGAAGAAGAAGAAAACCAACAGCCTGCAGTTAAATTCATCTGATCTTTTAAAATAAAATAAATTTATCACAAGAAAAAAAAAACATCTCCCTGTTTTTCCCATTTCACGCCTCTGGGGCAAACGCAAAACAGTTTTATTATGCCTTCAATTTTTAATATGGTAATTTCTTATAACACGCTTATGGTCGGGGTCAGACTGCCTGTCTGGAGCCAGTAGGCTGGTCCCTCAGGCAAAGTGGAAAGTGAATGAAAGAGGGTTGGCACGACTCAGCCTCACAAGCATGTGCTAAAAATGCTTCATTAATTACTGGTGTGTGCCAAATCGAACAAACGCCTGAGAGTTAAAGTATAATTGGGTCCCCTGTCTACAAGTTAAATAAGAAAAGGCACCTCAGATGGGTCATCGCACATTAAAAACTCCGTGGAAAGTCAAAAGAAGTAAACATGACCCCAAATATTTGAATACTGGAAACAATATTCAGATGTATCAGAAATATGTTTTGCTCTGGTACACACAGCCACATAGGTACACTGTAGTGTACTATGAGGTTTGTTCTTCCTCCATGGTTATAGGCACTGGGGTCGCCTAGGAGATATACTCGTCCTAAGTTGGGACGAGTAACTGGTCCTAACTCGAAATAAGACTACATGTAAGTCCTAACTCCTTGTGAAATCCACCCCTGGGGTGGGGTGGATCTCACAAGGAGTTAAGACTAGTCTTACATCTTGACTTAGGATGAGTTACTCGTCCTGACTTGGGACTACCCATGCAATTTGTATCTCCTAGGCTAGTCCTAACTCTTTGTGAAATCGACCCCTGGACACTTTTGGTGTCAAAGACCAGTATCCTCACTTGGTACATGTATCCCACACATACATGTACTGCTGGGGCTGAAACAGGGTTTATAATATATATACACCCTTTCTAGCTTTTACAGCACAAAATAAGCTTTTAAAGCACAACAAAATTATGTTGACCAGAACATAAGATCAGCCAAAACAGCATGTCACAAGTACCATTTGTGGCTGGTTTCCTGCTCAACTCTGCTAAGCAGGAAGTTCTTAAGCAATATTTTCTTCTTAAGCAGCTCCAAAAAATTGGGACCATGATGTACAAATTGACTCAACCACTATTGATTTTTCCTGTGCTACATAGTGTGCATGATCTACAATGTATATATGCAACGGGATTCAACCTCACACATGAACCTATTTTTATATTGGCATAAAAAATGAGTAATGCCGTTTTGACTCCTTCCCTTCCCTCCATAATCAATACCAAGCATGCAAGCAAGTTATTTAGGGTCTACGACCTACACACACAATGTATATCAGTGTGTAGTAGACGCCTAACACCATTGCAGTTCATGCAGGGTTCAGCTCCGTGCCTGCAAATATGGATTGCAAATCCCCATGGCAACGCTCATTGTGCTTCTCCGGAGATGCCGTTCATTACAGACAACAATGGTACGCACTTAGAGAGAATAAATCGAGAGAACGCGGTGGGTATTGTTTGCCCGATGCATACAGCGTAAGAGTGGACGTGGGCTTGCCTTACAAGGAGCGATGCATAAATATTACTTGTTCTTGTTTAAAGTATTTTATCAAATTCACTGAAAGGGGCTAAGCTTAGGGGGTCATTCACGGTTATCAACATTTTCACAAGTACCGTACACTTTAATACCCCCTCCCCCCTAAAATTGTAGACAACATGTAGCTCTTGTATAAACTCCGCCTGGCCGGGCACTGTACTCTCAACTAACACATTCAAACCCTTTGACGCCAAACACAAATTACTCGTAAACAGAAGCTGCTTTCAATATTCATGAGAACAGCCAGACTCTAAAGAAGGTTCACGTATACTTTGTACCCCGAAGGCACTTTCTAGAAGGTAAACAACATTCATGACATATTTTTGCCAAACAATACAAAAATAACCCAAAACAAAAGGCAAGAAAGGGGAACAAAAGGGAAGACCAGGGTAACATAAAAGGAAGTACCCAAAAATTACTTTCTTTGTACATTGAAGGCACTTTTCTAAAAGGTACTTGTACAAATATTTATTTTACATCATTTTGCCAAACATAACCAAAGGGAAAAAACCTCACATCTTCAGCTTGTAAAAAAGGGGGTGAAAAGGGCCTATTCTTGCCTCGAAATTGCGTGGTTTTCATTTTACCTTGCGAACTATGACAGTCGGCCATTTGTAGGAGTAAAAAATGTTACTCCCATAAATGGCCGACCAAGTTAGTCGACGAGGTAAAAGGAAAACTGTTTGTGTGGATCATTGTTCTCTACTTTTACAACATCTTTCCAACCAATGCATTTTATAACAAACGGTTGTAAACGCTTTTTATAGACCAACTCGACCGATCCAAGGCAACGTGTTCCTTTAATGCTCTTTTGCTAAAGATTTCTTTGCTAAGCAAAAATTGAGTGGGGCACCAGTCACAACAATGTAAACTAAAAATAATTTTGGCTGGTAACCTGTTTCTGTTACAAAAGCCATAATTGTCTGTGCTCAGCAAGTTTTTCTGCTTACAGGCTTATGAAATTGGGCCCTGGTTGAAACAACAGTCAACAATGCCTCAATGTGTGAACAATGTACACAAACCTGGTCCCAATTTCATAAAGCCTGTAAGCACAAAAAATTGCTTAACAGAAACAGATTACATTAAGTCTCCATTGCTGTGACTGGTGCCCAACTCAATTTTTGCTTAGCAAAGAAATTTGTCAAGCACAATTTTCTGCTTTTAAAACAGCTCTATGAAATTGGGTACAGTCGAATGATTGTTGTAGACTCATCATCAACTCACCATTCTAACCTCTTTGCTCACACCTAATTAACAATCAAGTCGTTAAATCAATAGATTGGCACAGAGTAACTCCACTAATCTGAACTGACAGTGTGCACTTGCACTTAATGGTACCCCCCAAAAAATCAATGGTTACACTGTTAAGATAATTGGTTTCTCAGGTGCTCCACTTATCAATATAACGCCATTAGATTTACATAAACCTAGTACATAACTTTCACTCCACGGTTTTCTGAGATTTACGAAAACAAATGGGTTTAGAGTATATAATAATAATAATAATATTTTGTTTTTATGTACATATAGCGCTTTATACAATGTGTCTCAATGTGCTAACCAACATTATTACCCCTTCATCACTTGGCCTTTTCATTCCTTAAACCATCACAGCTCCCCTGGGGAGTATACAAGCTTTGCTGCCAAACATGTACATCGCACTAAACTAAATCAATCACAAGAACCATCTCTACCTTCACAGGTACCCATTTGCATGTACCCCTGGGTGGAGAGAAGCAATTATAGTCAAGTGTCTTTCTCAGGGGCAAAGGTACATTCACGACTGGGATTCGAACCCACAATCTGCATGCTGAACAGAAACACCAGAGCTTGAGTTCGGTGCTCTTATCTGCTCGGCCACGACAATGGAAACATCAGGGAAATCTCCAGAGTGTTTTGAATGATTACGTCTTTATAAATCACTTTGTTGGAAATGATGCCATTGTGGCCGCAGCCTCGAGGACCGTGAATTTCCAGGGCACATCCTCAAAACTAGACCAAACAGCGAGAAGTCTCTGTGGAGTATCTTTCAGAATTAATGATTGTTATAAATCACTCATACCCTCGTTACGCTCGGCACTGATTATTAATCGGCTACAGCTGAGCCATGCACCCGTACTTCCTCCGGAATTTCACGATGCGTAATTGAGAGGGCAGGATACATGTACAATCAAATATCGTTTATTACTGTATCACACCCTTATGGGAGCTCCTGCTGTGGTCTTTAAAGGGCTTATAAATGGAAAATGGAACCTTCTAGAAGCAATCAATATCAACCATCCACATTGTAAGGAAAGGTACACACACAAAATTAATACTTCACAGAGGCAACAGATGGTGAATGTTTCGCATGTATTCTACATGTTTGTCCATTGAGTAGGGCGCCCTCAGAGATCAAAAGAAGGTTGCTTATTGGTCCATCCTATGCGCCACGCATATTTACATGTGCAGAAATTAGCTTTTGCTTATAAACTCTGTTACATGTACATGTAGCCTACTCCAGAGGGAGTCCTTTCCCAGTGTTTTATACTATCAACAGCTCTCCTTTGCTCATTACAGAAGCCAGTTTTTATGCTAATTAGTATATTTTGAGTAACTACCAAATCTGTCCAGTACCTTCAACGGAAGTCGTGTAAAAGTGCATTGGCCTTATTAACTGCATCATAGGATTACTATCCAGGCCTAGTACATGTATCAGGCATCATGTATCAAACCTGCATGATGTACATGGGTGCTTCCGAGGATCATCAAGAGGTTAAGGGTTGAAATAAATCCCTCCATCTTCCACCTGACTAATGTCTCATCTTATTCATTATTCACTTCCCTTCATGTAAATAAGAGGATGCTCCAAATTTCCTGTGGAAGTGGAACATTTGCGCACATTCTGTTTGTCATGGGTATGAGTTCGGGAAGAGCCAAAATTGTTCCCACATACATATACACTGTACACATGTGTACAACCTTGTTCTCAAAGAACACACTATTATCATCAACACCTAGCCCTTGAATTTCGTTCTTGAAGGGCCACAGCAATTTTACTATGGTATGTACATGTAGATGATAGACTAAAACATTAAGGAATCCCCCCACAATGTATACAACATCGCCAAGGGCATCGTGAGCAGGTAAACAAACACTGATTGATAAAACCATGCTTCTTTAATTTAGACACAAATTCTCTTTTTTAGTTTTGAGTGATCTGAATCTAAATGAGTAAGGATAAAACCATGATACTGCAGGGCAGACTACATCCATACTCACATGCTAGGCAACGACATGAACGATGCGATCTTGCATTGTAACATATTCGCGTGCCTCACCAGTAACTAATCTAATTTATAAAAATCTTTGTTGACTCACTTGGTCAACAAGGAGCAGAGAATGTCTTCTGATCTTGGAGGCAAGCCAGCTGATGCCCGCGGGCACCTGGGTAGCTTGCCTCATAACCCGAGGCCAGGGGTTCACCAGTGAACTGGCCTGCACTTGAATCTTACGCTAAACCACTTAAAGGTGCACTCAGTGCCGATTTCATAAAGCTGCTTAAGCACAAAAAGTAGCTTAGCACGACAAAATTATGCTTACCAGAGTTAAGGTTACATGTCCAATTTATGACTGACCTGCTCATATCTGCTTAGCAGACAATTTTTAACACTACACACTTAAGGTGCACTCAGGTGAGCGATTACAGAGTGGCTATGTCCAGGCCTGGAATTACAGGTAGGCCATGGAGGCCATGGGCTCTGTAGCCCATGGTCTTGGCCTTGGTGCCCTCCAAAAAATATTTCCCCCGTTTAGAAAAAAGATGCCTGAAACAAAATTTTAATTTGCCTTTTTTGTAAAGAAAGCATTTAATGGTAGATGTGTATACTTTCTAGTTTGAATAGTCTGGCCCAAGGCTTTAAAACATTTCTTTACTGAAACACTAAACTCTTGCCAGCGGTCCGGTGAGCATTTCGTGTCCCGGCCCATATTCAGTCCCTTTAATCACACTCAGCTCCAATATTTAATTTAAGAGATGAAATCATATATTTTTCTCTGATTCATAAAATCTAGGATTACTAATCCGTCCCTTGTGTAAAGGACCAGACATGCCATGAACGCAACCTTCAGAATTACTCAAAAAAATTGAATCGCCATTTCAGGCTGTAAGTGGTAACTTAATCCAAGCATTTCCCTAGGGTATCATCATTTTAATTTTTTTTTTTAGATTGCAGATTTTAAGTTGCAGAATTTGTAGGGATCAATGACCAAATCAAGGGGAAAAAATTTGCATATTCAGGGAGAGATTTCGTCTAATGCACAGCAAAATTTTAAACACTGCAAATATTGAGTGGCAAAGTTGTGATTTTGTTGTTTACTTAGCATCAAACCACACTTTGTAGCTCAATATACAGTGCCAACATGTAGGAAGATAATATTTACAAAAGCAAAAAAAAATAAATTACATTATTGAAAATTAAAAGGTGTGCCTTTCTAAAACAAGCTGATGACAATCAAATATTTCCCAACCCGGGCAATTTCTAGTTTGCAGAAATTGCAGGAATATTGAAAACTGCATGATAAAAATGATGCTGAAAGAGGCATGGTCCTTGGGAAAAAGTAGTCCAATTTGTTTGAGTACAAGGGCTGACCTAGATTTTTTACTTGAAGTTGCGAGATATTAATGAAAGAAAAAAACACCCTTGTTGCACCATGGTCACACAAAGTTGTATGCTTTCAGATGCTTTCTAATTCTAATCTGAGGTCTCAAAATCAAATTCGCGGAAAATTACTTCTTCTCTCGAAAAACTACGTCACTTCAGAGGGAGCTGTTTCTCACATTGTTTTATACTATCAACCTCTCCCCATTACTCGTCACCAAGTAAGGTTTTATTGCTAATAATTATTTTGAGTAATTACCAATCGTGTCCACTGCCTTTTATCAACAAATTTCTTACTTTGCCCTTTCAGACTGAAGTAGGAAGAATATCATGCCTGTTGAAAGAATGCATTTAAAGCTAATAGTTAGCAGTAAATTCGAAATTTATATTGGAAAATAATTAAAGCGACAGTAGAACAATCATTCCATTACTCAGCTGACAGTAACGATATCCGCAGAGTACATACACGTACTGTACATTGCTCACGAAATGTCAACATGAATAATTAAAGGAACTGTTCCGACAACACAACATGGTGGGGTCAATTAACGAGCTAACACACGCCTTCTAACGGCCCCCCATACGGCACACTGCATAGCACCCATGTAAGTCATAGCGCAAGTCTCACTAATTAGGGACAGTGGGACTGTGTCGTTAATTAGTTGTCGCAATTAATGTACCCTCATTCCGGTTCTTAATGCCCCGGGAAAATATGGCTGTGGAATGAATAAATTTGGTCTCCGCTCGGCTAGGAGCAAGACTGTATAAGGCACAAGCGTGGGCGTTAATACAATGTTTATGTACAGTCAGGCCTGATACTTCACGGATGCAAAGAAGGCGATTACCTCAATGCCCCCTAGTCTTTGCCTTGGTGCCCTTGAAATGCTCCAATAGAAATTTAGAGTTTCCTCATAGGGTGCCCTTTACCAAGGAGAAAATGCCTTGGTGCCCTTGCCTCTTTAAAAACGAAGCATACATGTACAGGCCTGTACAGTGAATTAACACGTGCGATACACACGATGTACATTGTACATGTACATACTGTACATCCCACACGTCATGCATACAATGAACCTGTACTTGTACTAATTTTCAAAAAATTTATACAGCTTTTTTCCAGGGTTCTCCCCATACACAAGCCAGCGTATCGAACCAATACATGTAAACTGCCTGCCGATACGCGCACATTTCAGCCGCTACACCAAATAACGTGTCAGGCCACAGAATTGGCGCTTACGGAAGCAGGGAATTCTGCGCTAGCGTCAAGCGTATTTCATGGGTTAGCTAGGCATGCTTGCTTGTGCTCCTTCTAACTCCACGCAACATGTAGGCGCATTCTTCGCTTACACAGCTAGCGCAGAAATTTGACTGTTACACAGTAAGCAATACATGCAGGTACAGAGCACAAAGAATGCTAAGCATAAGCGCATAATTCATGGTACATTTTGTAAGCAGAGCCATGGAAGACAGCTGTTATATACATGTACACAAATGACAAGAAGGTTATCCCAAGCAAAATCAACTTGGATGAACCAACTTTGACCTGAGGCAATAAGCCAATATATCACCACAGAGCCTTCGGTCATGGTAAACTAGGCTAGTCAAGAGTAAAGTCGTTGTCAGGTGAGTGGGTTACCGATTCTCCCGAAGGAAGGACCGACGAGAGAGAGGTTCTGGTGGAGAGACGCCATGACCCGGTAGGAGCTGTCGGGTGTAAATTGAGATTGCGATGGAGATAGAAGCAAGATTGGATTTCATCGCTCCTTGTCTCGGACAATGTTTGTCAGAAGGTAGAGGTCACTGTGGCCTTTGAAGATTTTAGAGATAAAAGATGAAGGGAAAGATGCTGTAACAGGGTTATTTTTAGAAGAAGCTTAACTGGTAAACAACTAGTGTTTTTTTAAGAATGTAATATGCAGGGGGTGTTTTTTTAAGAATGTAATATGCAGGGGCTAAGCAACAGCTGCTCTTTAAAAAGGGTTTGGGTACTTTTTGTACAGCATAAAACAAAAACGTCAACAGATTGATACTAAACTTATCACTGTTTTATGTTGATCAATGATAGAAAGCTACCCTTTAAAAAATATTTGTTGATGAGGTGCTGTAGTTTTTGAGATATTCACAAAAATAATTTTCATCTCAGTGAGATGAAAATTATTTTAGCAAGTTCATTGGATTGGGCGACTCTCCTGAAGACATTGTGATTGTTTTCAAAAACTTGAAGATACGTGAAGCTGCAACTTCTACAGGTACACATGTATAGGCCTAAATGTAAGTTACATTAACTTCTTAAAGTTCAAAGTCATTGGGGATTCATGTCATGGCCATAAACTTTATCTACAAAAGGTGTCTATTAAACCCTTTAAAACATGCATCGGAAGTACAGATAAGTGTACACGTACAGATTGACCAACCTCCCTACATACATGTACCAGTGTACGTAATGTACGAACTTTACTTTTTTCAATGTCTTTAGTGTTTATGGCGTAAATGCACTTGCTGCATACGCACACGAGTTCAGACTGCAACATCATCAATGATTCATGTTACCAGGGTTCAATGATAAATGTTCCTACTTCAAGTCCAGACATGTTCCTTCTCGATGCTCTGAGCAGCTCAGTATCTAATCGGAGATGGGGCAATCTTCAAGACAAGACATTGTCTCAGGAAATAAAAAGGTTTTATAGGGCGTGTAATATAAAGTCAACAGTCCATCTCATCCTCCAATCTTGGACAGCTAAGTATTTAGGCTAAGCATGTTTGTACAACACTGTACGCCGAGTTGATTTTTAGCAACTGACGTTTTTTTAGCAGCAACCATGGCAACCAATTGAAGGCCTTTAAAGCATTTAAATTTGACTAAAATAGGAAGATCTGAGGTTCAGAGCATATTGTAAACACGTAGACACATGATCACGCAAATGAACAGATACAATGTTTGATACACTGCGACATCATCACTTACTGTAATGCACCGACTGACAAAGCGCGCAAAAGCACTCAACGAAACTCTAGCTGTGAAAACAGTCAGTGTAACATTCCACTATAAATTCTTGACATTTTTTTATACAAGTTTAATGTACTGATAACACAGGACACCCATCTATTTTTAGTTCATGTAATTCACTGTATACTACCCAGTGTACTGTATTCATAATTTTGGGAGACTGTGTGTACTAATACAGTTCAAGTACATACATGTAATACACTGTACACATGTGTAGTGGGGCACAGCAAATTTCCTCTGATCAGAGGTACTTCTAAGAAAAAAAAATGTTGTATTGGAACTTTGCAAAGAGCACCACAACTACATGTTTTTAAAGCACGTAGGGCACCATGGCAATTGTTGTGGGTGCCTTGGGTTTTGTACATGATTACACTTCCAGTATCTACACCCACACCAATTGCCTCTGTTGCCCCTGTTCATTGCCTTGGTGCCCCTTCAAATGCTCAAATAGAAACTTGGAAGTTCATCTTACGTAGAGGTGCCCTTTACCAAATAGAAAATGCCTTGGTGTCCTTGACCTTTCAAAAAACTCAGCAATAAACATGTATGCCTACATGGTATACTGATGGTTGTTTTCCACTTTTCTACGGCGAGTGCCCCTGGCAATGTAATTGCAAGGCTCAGGCTCCCCAAATCATATGCCTGGGGTAGCAGTTACTTACGTTGGCGCTGGCGGAACTACGATTTATTTATTCATAGATGTAATTGTACCATATGATTGCTTCATTGCTTGAGTCTATTGCTTATTACAATGTACTATCATCCTTGAGATCTCCAGGATGTATTCTTATACATTTGTAATATGTATCCTGAATAATTCGAGAGTAAAAAAGCAGTACAACCTGGCTTGACACTACATGTATTGGTTTACTCAAAATATTGTTTAGCATTTTAACTCACTTGGTTACAAGCAGTGGGGAGCTGTTGATAGTATTTAAAGGCAGTGGACACTATTGGTAACTACTCAAAATAATTATCAGCATAAAACTTCACTTGGTAACGAGTAATGGGGAGAGGTTGATAGTATAAAACATTGCGAGAAACGGCTCCCTCTGAAGTAATGTAGTTTTCGAGAAAGAAGTAATTTTCGACGAATTTGATTTTGAGACCTCAAGTTTAGAATTTGAGGTCTCGAAATCAAGCATTTGAAAGCACACAACTTTGTGTGACAAGGGTGTTTTTTTCTTTCATAGTTATCTCGCAACTCCGACGACCAATCAAGCTCAAATTTTCACAGGTTTGTTGTATGCATATGGTGAGATACACCAAGTGAGAAGACTGGTCTTTGACAATTACCAATAGTGTCCAGAGTATTTAAACAAAAGAAAAACATACAGGCCTGCAGAGAAGTGTCTGGGTGCCTTTTGGACACCCTGTTTTATTTGTCACGTTTGTTTACATGCATATGTTCAGACAAGATGTATGTAAAATGTGTTGCAAGTGAACAATATGGAACCCCATTTCTTTCAAGTTTCCAGCAAATTTGGACACCATTTACCAAATTCTGTTTTCCCTGTCTAACATGGCCTCCTACAATACATGTAGTATACATTAGGCCCAAATGCAATTCATTGCCAGGATCGGAAAATATCCCAGTACACCTCCTGCACAAGACACAGCACATGTTTCCCCATCCAAGTGTGAGTTAATTGATGCGTGTGCTAATTGCTCCACAGTAACAAACAAACTCTACGTCATACACGTAGTCTTGAGTCATCCTGGGCAGACTGTTAGACCGTGCTACGCGTTCTCCAAGTAATGAATGATGAAGTCGACATTTATTTGTATCCCTGTGCTGTATCAAGTGATGCGTACCCTGACAATGTGTGCCAATGGATAGTACAGTAGTACACCTATAGCCATGGTAAAGTCATCTGCATTTCTAGATGCCACAATTATTTATCATTGCTAACAATAACCTAAAAGTTTGACAAACACGTTTTGCCTTGACACAAAATGAGGGTATTGTCAGCCAAAGGTTTGTCAGTTTGGGAGTCAAGTTGCGTAACGATAAGGTCAGCGTTCTCCCTTGGCCACTGGCGAAATACTAGAAAACACCAGAGTTCACCAGTCAGAATCCGCTCCAAGTGTTGATTGGTTTTTTTTCTTTTCATTATTTTCTTGCAATTTTGATGACCAACAGAGCCCAATTTTTCACAGGTTTGCTATAATTTCTTTTTGCATGGATTCGTTGGGACACACCAAGGATACTGGTCTTTTACAAAAGTACTCTACCAAAAGTACATTACCATGGCATTAGACCTCAATTTAACACACAGCCTCAAACAGCAACTGCCTTGGTGCCCTGAGCTTTTGCTGTGGTGCCCTTTGCAAGGTTTTAAAACAAATTTACATTTTCCTCGTAGAGAAGTGCCCCTTTACCATAAAGGATAATTGTCGTGCCCCTCCAAGAACGAAGTTCAAAGCCTGTATCTTTTTCCTTTTTTTCTTCTCTTTTTTTGTGTGTATATTTTTTTCTTTCCGTTCCTAGAACTAGACGGAAAGCTGGGGATAGCTCATTCTCCATAGCTGCCCCTCGCCTATGGAATGAGCTCCCCACAGGTCTGAGAGAGGCGACCTCGTTGCCTGTATTCAAAAGCCTCCTCAAGACATTTTGTTTGTTTGTTTTTCTTTTGTTGTCATAGTCTCATGTAAAGTGCTCTGTTCTCCATAGAGCGCTATATAAATGCTTCATATTATTATTATTATTTAAAATATATAATATAAATTCAAAGAAACAAAACAAGGGATATTGCTTCCCATGTTTTGACAGCGGAATGAATGTAGATTGACTCCTGTGAGGCTTCAGGCATTACAACCATTAGAAGATGAATGGCATATAAGTACACAGATCGAAATACTAGCGAGGTTTCGTAAAGGAGTTTAAGAAATACACAATTCTGTCAGCGGTTAATATAAGTTGGAATCATGATTGATGACAGATTTACACTTGGGGATAAGAGATAAAGAGGATAGAATGGGAAGAGCACTCCATGCATCTTGGGAATAGAGGAAAAGATCTACCAAGACATGTTGTAAGAAGGGAATTCAACAAAGTGGAAAATCTTTACAAGAGTAGATGTAGTTAAAGAAGGGGTGGGGGGGGGGGTACAAGGTTTTACAAAGTCCACTACATCACGTTACAGACATTGAGAAAGAGCTCAACACCACTGGCCCTTTACATGTATACTTTTTGGCTAGTAAGAATCTAAAGCAGAGTGAAGTGTATGTTTTATAATTACAATTATTTTGAGTAATTACCAATAGTGTCCAGTCCAGTGCCTTCAAGTGTTACACCTTGAAAAAAAGGGAGTTCCCTTTCATCTACATGTAAAGCAATGCATTTGTGGGAAGGCAAGTTGGTGGGAAGGCAAGTTGAGCACTCATCGAGCCACCTTCCCCTGCATGTTGAAGTCTTGAAGAGTGATTGTGCGGTTTATGGGTTTTGACAAGTGCATACATGTACATCTAATGTTGTATCAATTGTTTTTTTGTGAGCGCGTTATTGTGGGATTTGTGGTTTGTTTTAGCCTGGAGCAAAACTGTGCCATGTTCTGTTCTGTTAGTCCACAAAACTGGAATACCTAGTGGCTATACACTTGGTATAATGGGATGGTTGTGTTAAAGGAATGCAATTGCTACAACAGAGCACTGTAGAGAATGCAATGCATTTGATGGCCAACAGTTCAGTGCAGTGCTCTTCAACTTCAAGGGCTGGGAAGGGCCTTGGTGTCAAGTACAGAGTGCTTTTATTCTCATACAGTAACTTATGGAGACCGAGGACAATTTTTAAAAAAAAGAAGGGGGGTCTCAATTAGGGGAATTCTAAAGACTGGGATGCTCAACAGGGAATTTTGTGTACTTGTGAGAAAATCACAGAATTGATCTGCATTAAAGGATTTGGGTACTTTTTCAAAATGTCCATAGATTTACATTAAACTTACATGTACAGGGTTTGACGATAATGATAGTGGAAAGCTTCCCTTCAAATATTACTTACTGAGGTGCTGTAGTTTTTGAGAAATGAGTAAAACAATGTCATTAAAATACGTTTGTAAATGCTTAAAATAATTTTGGTCTCATGAGACAAAAATTATTTTCATGACATTGTTTTACTCATTTCCCCAAAACTACAGCACCTCAGCACGTAATATTTTCAGGGAAGCTTTCTACTATCATTATCTTCAAACTGTGTAAGTTTAGTGTAAATCTGTGGATATTGTGCTTTTTTGTCCTACATAAAGTATACACCCTTTAAGATAATTTAATAAAATAAATCAATAAATTCAAATTTTGTTCAATAAATAAAGTCAATTAACGAGATAAACAGAAAAGAGTCTTTAACGAGTTCATGTGATAATTAAATACAAAAAAAATAAAAAAATAAGCAAAACATATTTGTTTGTTATTTTTTTAACAAACATAAATATTATATTTTTCAATTAATAAAAGAATAATAAATAAAATAATAAACAGCAAAAAGTTTTTAATGGTATTATTATTTTACTAAAATAAAGTGAAAAAAAAAAACCGCTATAATATTATTTTCAATGAATAAATAGATGAAAAAAAAAAAAAAAAAACAGCAAAACGTTTTTACACGTAGTGAGCTAAAATAAATAAATTGAACAAAAAAATATTTTCAAATAATAAACATTAGCTAAGGCCTTCAGGTGGTTCATTTGTAATCATAGTTGATGTACCAACAGCTCAGAAATTTGTAACCATTGACTACACATGTAAACCCATTAATTGTTCAAATACAGACCATCCTTTAAAAAAATTACCACATACATGGGTCAGTGCCCCAAGAATTCTAATTAACTATTGAGTAATCAATGCCTATGGATGCACCACCCTCTTATAACAAAAATCTTGCTCATAATCATAATCGGGTTCCGAGTAAAATATTTTACAATGAGTCAGAAGAAAACGACGAGAACGAAACGAGTCACTGACAGGTCAAGGTAGTGCCTCTGGGGTGACTATTTACAGGAGATTTAATTCCAAATACCCCCCCCCCTCACACACACACTGCGTCATCGTCATCAAAAAAATTAATAGTACAAAAAGATGATGATGGTGAATTGTAGTAAGGAAGGGCGTTGGCTAGAATGAGGAGATGGTGGATTGAGGGGATATTGTGTGTGGTTAAAAATAGAAAGGGAATAAATAAATTTTGTACACAAAATTCAAATCTCGAATCATAGTTTTCTGTTTAGTAAAGAATCTAGACTAAATCAACTTGATTGACCTTACCCAAAAATGTATGATGGTGAAATATATACTAAGAAAGGGCGTTGGCTAGGATGAGGAGATGGTGGATTGAGGGGATAGTGTGTGTGGATTTAAAAATAGAAAGGGAATAAATAAATTTTGTACACAAATTCAAATCTTGAATTGGGGTTTTCTGTTCAATGGGGAATCTGGACCAAAACAACTTGCGGGCCTCATCATCATCAAAAGTGTATGGTGGTTTTTCCAACCGTAAATTATTTAATGATGATTTGAAATTTACATTCTGTATAAATCAATTTAGTTTTTTTTTTTATTCAAATTGATATTCCTGAAGATTTTGACATTTTTGACAACATCCAAAATTGTTGTGGGTGTGTTAAACAGTTTTGTTGTATTAATTGGTTTTCCTTTCTTTTTTGTCAATTTTACACACAGTGGAATCAGGCAATAGCATCATGCTACCTACCTATATTAAACTTAGATGATGTGATATGAACACCACATCCCATCTCCAAATGAACACCACAGACCATCTCCGAATACAATGATATATTATAGGCTAAAACAGTGTATTTAGTACATGTCTACATGTACATGTACCACAGAGGATCACACTTCTGTTTTATCATAAAAAGCTAGAGTTTTTAGACAGTTGTTTTGTTTAAAGTGTGCTTTAATTACTGTAATACACCTGTTCTGTATAACATCACACAAAAATGATGTTAAGTACATGTTTCCTCTTTGGTGACCCAGCAATGAACTTTGCTTCATGACATTACACAACACTTAATAATAGGGAACACTTTTCTGTAACCTTGTATTGCACCAACAATTCCTTTTGATATCTTTTTGATCAAAAATAAGTGAAGACAATTTTCACTTCAAAAGGTTATTGAAGGTAGACAGTTAAAAATGGGTTTTAAGTAAGGGAATAAAGGGGTAGCGACGAGTTCTTCAACGGCCGTGTAAAAGAAGGTAGAAATACCCCCATGGCTCGCTCATACTCATGTCAAAATTAACTCAATAAACTTTAAAATAAATCAGTTTTGTTTATAGTTTAAACAAGGCTTTACAACAGACTTTCCCTATTGCTCCAGTGTCACAACCAAGTCGTGTTTCACAGAGGCTTACATGTTAATATTTCACATGCAAAGAACTTTTCAATTTGACGTTTCTTAGTAGGTGCAATGATAGTTGCGATAACGTAACCCTCCTGCCGACGGCATAGCTCCGCCCCCCTCAGGTTCGAATTTTCAACCTGGGTTTTTCGCTAGAGAATCTGGTAAGTTTTTGTGCCTTTTCTTCAAATTATTTCCTCAATGGTGTTTTGAGTGATATTGTAGGATTCATTAGACATTGAGGATCAAGTTCGTGTTCCTAGAATTTGTGTCATGGTTTTCAAAAGTGGTAAAAATGGAGCAAATCTGCTGACTAGCTGTCGAAATTGTACGTTTTTAACCATTTCGCCCTGCTCATATTGCGTGTGCTTCGTAACCCTCCGGCTACGCCGTCGGCAGGAGGGTTACGTTATCGCAACTAGTGCAATGAATGATTGCCCATTCAATGATCGTCACACTATTTTCAAGGTCACAATCACAAGGACAAAAACATCATAACTTCCATTTTCAAACACGCTCCTTTTTGAGAAAAACATTGGGGTAAAAAACATGGGAAAAGTTTCTGTATGGCGCCACCACTTTTTCATTTGATATGAAATAATATAGTTAGTATCTAATCAATAAGATATCCCTTTTTGTAAAAGGGTGAAAAAGTGGTGGCGCCATACGGAAAGTTATCCAAAACATCTGCGAAGGTAAGTTGTTAATGTTATTTGAATAAAACTGCGAGTATTATTCTGAAGGAAAACACTTTAAAATGAATTATGTGCACTGAAGAAAACAAATTCAAATTGGTAAAAAACTCACCTCATACTTCGGCGCATTATTGCATTGTGGGAAGTTTCCCTGGTGGTCGCCATTATGCGAGAGGTAATTGTCTACTAAATTCCATCCCCAACTCTGGTCATTACTCCCAAGAAGTGCCACATATCCCTGGCACTGCAAGGGTGCGTTCTTGGTAGCAATCCCAACAACTGCTACCGTTCCAAGCGGCCCCTCCCACCACACTTCCCAGGCGTGTCTGCCGTTACGAAAGCCCCTTCGACCCCGGGCAGCGTCCGTACTCTGCGCCACCGGGTTTCGGTGCAGTGTGAACCCATTTTGTTTAACATAAACATTCCTTGAGCAATCTCCGGGGTTAAAAGAATGGTAGTAAGCCCGTAGTTTTGCCTTGTAACTCGGGACCTCAGATAAAAGGTCTCCTTTTCTGGCCTCGCCAGCAAGTTTACGGGTGCACTGGACTCGCCAAACCAGGGAGTTCTCATCGTTGAGGCAGTTGTGCCACGATTTGCAGACGGTCGCACAGTTTAGCACATCAGTCAGATCCAAACATGAGAAAATCAACTCCAAAATTTTTGCTGGCAGGCTGGCGGCGGACGCCGCTGCCATCGCGGGGTGGTCGGTGGCAAGCCTTCATAAAGCCTCCCGGAGTCTAGTCGACATGTCAGCGCAACATTTGAGCTGCAAATTCGGTGTAAATCCATAGAATTTCAAGATGGAAAACCGCCGGCCGGCGAAGTCATACACTGATGTACTGGCACATTGACCATGCATAAAAATGTACGCGAAATGGATATGGCGGTAAAGTCGGTCAATGGGTCAAGGGCGTATTTGTTTCGAACTTGTAGTTCATGTTAGAATCGTCAACAGCAATTTTTGAAAACAATTTTAATATTAGCTTCGGAAAAGAAGTACCTTGCAAGCAGCTTGAATATATTGTTATCCAAATTAACTAGAATATCATAAGCAAACGTGAAAAGGATGCATTTTGTTATCTTGAACTGTAAGTTTTGCTTGATTTTATTTATAAAAGTTTTTGCACGACAGAGGGCGCTTTCACTAGATTGGTGACGCGTTTTTGCAAATTAAAGGCCCTTAATTTCTGCACACAATAACTGAAAACAAACCGCATAAGTTGTATTTACATTTTGTGTACTTTATTTACTTAATAACATTTTAAGAAGTTTAATACAATAGCCCAGCCATTTCTTCACAAAATGTTTAGCACTCACTTTTGGTGTTGTAAACAATTAGTGTTATCAAAATAAGTTTGAAGGGAAAACAATTATTTACTCTTTAAAACCAGTTTACTTTAAAGCAAACAAAACCAGTTAATGAAGGGTCAGATAATAAGTTATATATATTAATAAGTTATAGCAGTGTTTACAAACAATATGCATAAAATATTGAACATCTTATTCCCTTGTCAAAAAATACACAAAAGACAAAGATAGGAGAAATTCAATATAATTATCACCACCACATAACTAAGAAATAACATTGTGCCTAACTCTGTGTACCAAATCAATGCCAATCATTTTCCGCCTCAGCCAATCAGAATGGAGAAGGGAATTGTTCTAGCCCACTGGTGGAGTGACTTTAAAACAAAACCCATAACTGTCAATCATATCGCAGGAGCCAATCAGAAAGCTGTACAAATTTCTCATTCCACATGTTAGTTGGGGCAATTTGCCAATCATTTCCTGCCTCAGCCAATCAGAAAGGAGAAAGAAATTGGTCCCGCCCACTGATGGAGTGACTTTAAAACAAAACCCATCTTGTGTATAGATTACCGGCTGGCAACATAACTGTCAATCATATCGCAGGAGCCAATCAGAAAACTGTACAAATTTCTCATTCATACATGTAGGTTAGTTAGGGCAGTTTAAAAATTGATTAAGAGCAACTTGCTTTTTAAAGGTAGGGTCTGTACTCCAAAAAAAACCTGCTGCTGTTGAAACAATGTAGTATAAACTATTTTGAGAAAGATACCTTTTGAAGTAATTATGGTTTGGATAATTTTTCACCCCAACAAATTTGAATCTGAGAAACGATTGATGAATCGATTCTCATATTTCACAGGGTTGGTGTCTGTTAGCAAATGCTGCGGCTGGACGGATGCGATTGGTACTTGCTGTCACCTCGCTAAACAGGGATTATTTCGCAAACTGCAGTGTTGTTTTTTTTGCTGTTTAGTTTACCCAGCAAGTTAGCACTGTATTCAGCAGAAACTTTCACATACTTTTATTGTATCTTTTGGGAAACATCTTAAACTAAAGTGAAAGTTTTTGCTGTTTTCCCAGCAAGTTAACACCAGCAGAAACTTTCACATGTAACTTTTATTGTATCTTTCTTTTAAATTTTGCCTATAAATCACAATTATGTTGACATAAAAACAATCTATAACCCTACCCTTAATGTTCTTGTCATATAAGGTCAACTATAAAAACAAGTGTTCTGGTTTGGGCATCTTTTAAGTTAAATAAGCACTTTGGCATGATGGTATACATGGTGCATTGTTAATAATTACATGTGTCAACTCAACTTTACTCATGCAAAAACAAAACAGGTCACGTATAAGAATAAAAGATGCTGGATCTAGTCACATTGGAAATTCAGTTTTCAGTTTACAAAAAAGTCTTCAAAACCAAAAGAAATAACTCAAATTACCCGGGAAAGGCATCCAACACTTTTATTCTTGCACTTTCTCTTGTTCATATCGGATTTCTTTTTATATGAAACCCCTACCCCCAAAAAAAAAAAAAAAAAAAATTAACAAAACAACAACAAACACACACAATAAACAACAAAAATCACTTATAACTGCTGTGCTGGATTTTGACAATAGCTGCTTCATTGAAAAAAGGAACACAAAACAAGCAGGCTGATTTTGGATACTAGCATTGTGCACTTCATTTACAACACAAATTTTATGTGTAGTCTCCGCTCATGTGTCTCAGTCCTTATCGATGGGCCACCCTCTCCAAAATGAAGCACCGCAGGCTGAATTGGAGACTAGTCTTTGCAGTTACACAATCCTTACACCTTCTTATCCATGTAGTCTCCACACACCAGAAGTCAAATCGACTAAGCTGATATCTTTCATACACAAAGCATTTGTACACTTGCTGACTGGTGATGGTGACAGTGTAAGACCCAAAACCTCCCAAAAGAACGACTGTGGTGGAGTCTAGCACATTATAGAGTTAGTCTTCTCAACAAGACACAACCATGGAATCCTGCACAGAATAAGTTCATTGCAATAGCAGTCTGCATGACAGGTGCTATGGAACAGCTTGAGGGGTGAGTCTAGGCCACATAGTGGTATTGGTTTTGATTGTCCTTGTCTCTTTCCATGTAGTCGCGATCGATCAGACTCTCGATCCTCTTCTTTAAATCTGACGGCTGCAAAAGATACACACAGAAAAACAGAGGTAGAGTTAATAAAAATGGACTTATGACCAGAGCAAGCTAGTCAAAACATTGAGATCAATTAAGAACTCACTCCACAGTAGTGATGTTAATAACGAGAATCCCCTCAATCCACTAAAGGTTAAATAGTAGTCTCAGCCAATTTCCTACCTTCCACCCAGGTAGTGGTTAATAAGCAGGACAGTTCTTTTCAGAACTGAGAAATCTACGAATTCTGAAACTCTATGCTGCGGGAGTAGAGAAGTCTCGAAATATCTACTCAGCGATAGTAGAATTTTAACCAAGACAAGTTCTCAAAAGAACATAATCTACCCAGCAAGTAGCAAATCACAGAGCAATCTTTTCAGGCCTGAATCTTTACTTTACCTTGACGGGGAACTTGAGCTGGTTGTAGAGCTCCGATACCAGTAGCGTGTGGTTGAGAGCCTTGCGCATCTTCATGATCCGGACAATGGCAGCGTCGATCTGGTACTGCCGGTCCTGGAAAACCCTCTCTTGTGTGTTGGATTGCTCCTCCGCCTTGTTGTATGGGGGGGGGGGGGAAGGAAAACAAGATAATTATTATATAGAAAGGTTTGCGGTAATACCATGTAATGACTATCTCTAATGAGTTGGGGTAGTTCTGAAAAGAACCGTTGGTTTCAATTCAACGTTTCGATCAGTATGCTTTGACCGTCTTCTGGAGAAAGCTGGACTCTGATGCTGCATGCTGCTTAAGTACTGTGGAGGCGGATTAGCTTGATGCACGAAGGCGGGAAATGGAGGCGGGAAATGGAGCTTGGTGATGCGTGGTAAAACTGGATCCTGCTCTGGAGCAACTTACCGTTTCTTTCATCTGGACTTGGTTGATCTTGATCCTGCAGAGCCTGTGTCTGAAGTCATTATTGAAGAAAAACTTATCCCCATCATCGACGTCTCTCCCCTAACAACAGAAGAAGACAGAAATGATGAAAAAGCTACAACAGATCTATCATCCAGCACACGTTACTCTCATTAAAGGAGAAGTGCTCATCCTAAACAGTGCCCTTATAGAGCTGCTTAAAGGGGTAGGATACTTTTTGTACGACACAAAACAGAACGAGAATGAAGATGAATGAAATGTGATTTACCTTTAAAAGTTTCAGTTTCATAAGTCATGCAAAAAGAATCAAAATCCTTAGATTAGCACACGTACCTTTGGTGTTTTCGTGATTACTCTAGCTTTACCGCAAGCAAGGGACTGTAGAGTTCTCCTTAATTCTGTATCTTCTGCAAATAAAAACACAGAACCATTGAAGCAAACAATAAAAAAGGGAAGTATTAACATAAATCTAGTGCTTTACGAGGTTGCAAGGACTTCCACAATTTAGAGTAAACTTGTTTGCAGTTTTAACTGTCTATTTCCATCGTATTTTTAATTACATTTTTAATGATTGAACATTGAAAATTATCCCCGAAGTGACATTAATAAACAAAGCTTTATTATTATACACTATGAACGAACCAATGCCGGTAGCCTGGGCGATGTCTTCTAGTGTGTAGTCATTCCCTTCATTGAACAAGAGAAGAACCAGGCTTTGAAACAGTGACACGTGTAGTTCTTTAACCTACAAGAAGGAAATTATATAATTGAATAATAGACCCATTTTATTGGCCGTCATCGCTGATTTCAAACAATGGAAACGTGAGAGTTACAAATGTGTCAAATGTGTATAAAACAAATACTGAATGGCATTTTGTTTGTGCAATGTCACAGAATATTATCACTCAGTGATTTTAGGTCAGTACGGAAATTCTACAACTGTTTACCTCTTTGAACTGTGCCTTCACAACGCAGTGTCCTAGGTTGGGTTGCCATTGAAGCTTACGACCGCTGTGTTTACTCAGATAGAAGTGCTTGAATATCTCCTGCAGCTTCACCATCTTCAAAACAAAAAATGGAAAATATTCTCACAAGTTTCTCTTTAAGACGGTTTAAGAATAGACCCCTTGCCTAAGTTTTCTTGTTTATATCTTCCCCATGAGCACATAAATGCGACAACAATAATGAAGAAACAGTGGAGAACAAATGGTGAATAACTGGTTATGCGGAGCGGCTTGCTGCCTGGAAACCTACACACCATGACAAAAGAAAAAAAATTCTCTTACCTCTGCGGGTAAATGCACCTCCATAGGTGTGTACGTCGGCCAGTAGCCCATCGTGAGTATGTTGACTGTTAGATCCACATTACCGGGAATATTTTGGTGCTGAATATGCTGAAATAATAAAATAAAAACGCCAACTTATTTCAATTGTCATCAGATAAGACCATGTGTAAAAAAAAATTGTTTAGCGTTCCGGTTCCTGAAAATAGGAAGCTTTTACACACATTTTTAATGTATATTTGTTTTGTTTTGTTTTCAAAGAGAAAATTGGCAGCTCTGCTGTTGGAACCATGGCACTGGACATGTTTGGTAATTGTCAAAGACCAGCATTCTCAATTGGTGTACTCACTTGGTAAATCCCAACATACATGTATGCATAAAATAAAAAAAATCTGTGAAAATTTTGACTCAATTGGTCACCAAAGAAAAAAACACCCTTGTTTGTGTGATTTCAGATGCTTACTAAAAGGTTTCAGCTGAAGTCTTTTATTATTTGAGTGAAAAATTACCCTTTTATCAAAAACCATGCTACTTCAGAGGGAGCTGTTTCTCACATTGTGTTTTATACTATCAACAGCTCTCCATTGCCCGTTACAATCATTTTGAGTAAATACCAATAGTGTCCAGTGTCTTGGAACAAACAATTTGTCTTGCATACCTGCTTGAATGCAATCATAATGTCCTTTGATAGTTCCATATCCTTGAACATTCCTTCTAGCTTACTTGTGAAAGCGCCACCACATTCTGTAGAAAAATAAAATTTGAAAAATGATTAAATCTGACAAAAATCAGATTCCACAAATTGAATAAACTCTTCGATAGTTATTTCATTAACTCCCAATAACCGTAACGGAGCAGGCTTGTATGTTTTGTAACAACGGTTTCAAACACTTTCAATAGACCAACTCACCCATTCCAAGGCAACGTGTCCCTTTAAATCAGCAGAGTAGTTTTCATTATGAGTTTAGTAAGAAAAACAAAAATGAAAAACTAGACATAGTTTGTATTATAACACCAGCGTGTCCCTTTAAATCAGCAGAGTAGTTTTCATTATGAGTTTAGTAAGAAAAACAAAAATGAAAAACTAGACATAGTGTGTATTATAACACCCCTTACCAATATTCTGCCTTTTCATTGGTTTAGAGCGCGTCACATGATATATCTTAGTTTTACTATACGGCGGTCGTGTGATAGTGCATCGGTTTGCCGTGCGCTAGTCCGGAGACTAGCACACCGCGTGCAGCACCCAGACGTCCGTTGCGTGTACGAGGATGATAAATTAATAGTCTGTAACCATTTCGGATTACATGACACTACATGCAGCACAGTAAAAGTTTTCGCAGTCTGTATTCGCGTCGTCCGTGGATTGTAGCAATCAGGTCTTTACTTAATAGTACAGTATTTAGAAATGTTTGGGGTGTTATAAAACAAATATTGACTGCTTTAACTCTTGCAATGGTTAAAAACTATGACTACCTCGGTGCTAGTTTTAACCATAGCACTCGAAGCAGTCAATATTTGTATAATAGCTAACCTTGTTTGAGCTTAGACAGCATTGATTTCTCAGCATCTACTGATGCACTCTTGCCCACCAATAACCTCTTGGCCAAATCTTTCTTGTAGAAAGCTTCAAACACGTCTTTACCTGTTGGTACGAGGAAACAAATTCATGTACTTGCTGTTGCTTTGGTCTATGTAAATATGATAGCCACAAGTGTGAATAAATGCTTTAAAGGCACTGGACACTGTTGGTTATTACTCAAAATATTTATTTGCATAAAATCTTACTTGGTAACGAGCAACAGAGAGCTGTTGATAGTAAAAAACATTGTGAGAAACGACTCCCTCTGAAGTAACATGGTTTTGAGAAAGAGGTAATTTCTCACTCAAAAAATAAAAGACTATTATTCCTATTATTCTAATAGCCTAATTCTAATTATCCTAATATGCCTTTTATTCCTATCTGAAAGCACACTATTTTGTACAACAAGGGTGTTTTTTCTTTCATCATTTTCTTGCAACTTCAACGATCAATTGAGTCCAAATTTTCACAGGCTTGTTATTTTATGCATATGTTGGGATACACCAAGTGAAGAATACTGGTCTTTGACAATTACCAAACGTGTTCAGTGCCTTGAATAAAAGAATGATTTTGAATTGTCCATACCGTGTATGAACCTGAAGATGACCATTATCTTGTCCAGTAGTCTCTCAAGTTCTTCCTCAGTGGCTTCTTTGTTTCCAGCTCTTAGCTTGTTATCCACGTACTTAGCTAGATGGGAATTGTACACAAAATTATTTCAGTCAAACTCCTTACAAAGAGTACTGTCAAGAAGAGGATCTGCTTATAAAAAGTACATTCTGAAGTCCTCCATCTCATTTCTGCACTGTGTTTCTTTGTTTTGCTGTCCTCTTATAAAGAGGTAATTTGGCCAGTCCCAGCAACCTTGTTATAACGAGAGTTGATTGTAAAGTGTTATAAAAGAGGATCATCAGAGTGAAAAGGATCTAAAACTTTGCACGGTGATCATTACAGGAAAGCTTCATTAAAGAATTTTAATCCTTACAGATACCCTTATTACCACTAGGCGACGAGAAGCAATATAGTAAAGCATCTTGCTACTATTGCCAGCCATGACCGTGATTCTAACCCACACTTCGATGACTTAAAACACCAGAACTTGAATACGATTTGATGCTCCTAACCACTTGCCATGACACCCCAACAACTGTCTATGCGGTAGAGTGAGTGAGTCAGTGATACCGATTAAGTTTCCTTTTCTGCGAATCCTTGGCTTCACGACTGAAATAAATAAATAAACAAAAAATAAACAAGAAATGGTTTCTCCGTCTTACCGACTAACTCGGCAGGCTTGTTGAGCCTCTTGTTGATGAAGCCCTCAAAGGATTCCTTGAGGGTATTGAAGAACTTTTCATTCTCTGTGAAGCATTCCGTCATGACGTTATCCATCCTGTCCTTGAAGTCTAACAGTTCCTGTACCATTGTCTTGTCCTTCTCAGGGTTGATGATAATTGTCGTGCCGGTTTTCTGAAAATGCAAAACTAGCATGTTACAAAATTAGTAACTGTGGCTTGACCGTCGCAGAGCATCGGAATTTACACTGGACCATAGGCCTGAGGCCAGTAATTTTTAGCATCAGGCCAGTAAATGCATGACCAAACAAGTCAAGAAGCATTCGCAAAAAGTATGAACAGGGCTGAGTTGTGTACTTTAGATCTTTTCTAGCCCTGCACTGTAAATACACAGTGGCCAGTGGTCTTCGGTTTTTTGTTCAAATGTTGACCTTCGGTCTGATAAATCTTCGTTTTGTTGAGTACTGAAGTATTCTAACCCAAAATCAAATGAGACAAATCTGCTCTTAGTGCTTATCCAAATTTAAACAATTCAAGTGTTTTTAACTGTGCAGGCATTTATCCTCATTTAAATTCTAGTCTTGAACAAAAATTGTAAGTCTGGTCAATTTTGTTGAGCTACAACCAGAACTGACAGTAATGCTTCTAAGATGCAAACTTTGGGGCATAAAAAACTGATATCGTTTCTAGAGGGAGGGGCCTGAGTGGAAGGGAGGGGTCACTTCACATACCTTTATGTAGGCACTGAAATATTGACACAGTTCTATTAGGCCAGTCTTGGTGCGTTGAAACAAACTGTAAAGCAACGACAGATCCTGAGTTCTGTCCAAGTTCAGCAGCTCATCCAGACCTGAAGAAATGACAACAAAAACAAATCCAATTAGGCAAGATCCTCAATTCCAAAACAAAAAGAGCAAGCTAAATGAGGCAGAGGTTTTAAAGAGAATGCCTGCATCAATCTGAAACCATACGCCTTTTTAAAGTACATGGCGAAACACAATGCTACAACACTTTAAGACTTGGGTAACTGTGTGTGTATTAACCCAAACCAAACAGTACACTCCAATTCTGTCCTCCATACCTCAAAAAGGCTTATTCAAGGGTTCTACCCATACATAACATAGCATTTTGAGAATCACGCAAATTGGGTGGGGATATGCGCAAATTTCAGTTGATATGGAAAATCATTATTTTTTTTTTTCCCCATTATTTTTTTAATAAAAATTTCACAAAAAAATCATCAAGATAAAATCCTTCATAATACTCAAGAAAGCACGTTAGGGCATTTATATTCAAGATAAACAACAAGAAGTTAATATTCTGAAGACCTTGTTTAAACTTTTGAAGAGGAACTATCATCACGATCATAGGAGTCCTGTGGCCATACATGTAATAATGACCTGTGAGGCGAATTTGACGTCAGTCAAACAAGGGGTCCGGCAAGCTAGACCCCTTTGGTAATGACACAACACAAGCTCAACTCTCCATGCGCAGATTGTTTAAACTGAGCTCAGAGAACCAAAGATCAAGATCAACTCACCTTTCTGGAGAATCATCGAGATGTGCGTCTCCATTAGCTGCTTTTCAACACAGGCTATTAGCGATTTTCTTGTGGTGTGGTCTAGGTAGTACATTATTCGTTGAGATTCTTCCTCTAGTCTACGGTCGACATGGGCCAAGTACTCCGGAACCTTGACAAATAAAAACAGAGAAGGATGTTTGATAATCCGTCAAAACAAAATGTTTGGAATTTAAAACACTATAAACATGTACATTTATACAGGGCCTCAAAATTTGCTGCCGACGGTACACAGCTCCCTTTGTAGGAAAACCACTATTCAAACATTTATATTAACACCACCTTACCGTTTAAGGAAAAAGAACTTACTGAACTGTCCCATCCAAGAATTTATTCTCAAATGCCTCTAGTCTTCATAAAAACAAACAATTTCTTTTCCTTTACCAATCATGTATAACACCCTTAGCTATTATAAGGAAATGATCCCAAGTGATGTTAAGAACCCAATTGAGAACTTACATCTCTCTCGTGCATAAGTTGCTTTCCCTCAGCAGCGTAGAGCCTTTCTGTCGCATCCAAGAACTTCTTCTCAAACGCCTCTTCATAGATCTGAAGATCAGACAACATCCTGAGGAGGCTCTTTAGAAGGCTGTGGTCGACGACATCGCCGCCTCGCTCGCTCTCAATCAGTTGAAGGAGGCCCTCTACTGTTCGCATTTGCACAGTCTTGTTGCTGATGATGTGGGAGCGGAACAGATCCAATCCCATATCCCTATAACGAAAAAATGAGGGAGTTAGGTGCCTATCAAAAGCTGATTTTGCCCAAGTTTGATTGATTCAAAATACATAATACTTTTATTTGGTTGATAACTTAGTTTTTAGCAACTCGATGGGTTTATTTTTGTAACAACCCCTGGTAGTGTATTTTGAATGGCAATTATTTGCGGAGTATTTATCAATCTATGACCCTACACATGTACCTTTAATAATACTAAGAAGAATAATAAACAGCACTTATAAAGCACAGAGTATTTGACCAAAAATGCTATTCAAGGCTATTGGCAAAGTCAAAGTCAAAAGTCCAGGATTAAAATGCCTGCTTGAAGAGATGAATTTTGAGCTGTCGTTTAAGATTGTTCTGTGTTCTGAGGTTAAACAGCAGTGAACTTGGATAGACGAATTTCAAGACACTTACCAGAGTGAAGAAACAAAGGAGTTTTGAAGGACATAAGTTCTATCGAGGAAGAGAAATATACTTCTGATCATGATCTGTGGAAAAAAAGATTAACAATTTTATTTTAAACAAATCAGAATATAATTTAGGGTTGTACAAAGAAAAATTCACTTAGGACTTGAGCATGCGACCTCCAGATTAACATGTCAGCGCTATATCAACTAACCCAGGTAACCTTTCTAACCCTATGTTGGCGGTCTCCCTATTTTGTCTGATCTTCGGTCAATATCTTAGTTCAGGTGTGCAAGTCAGAAGCCATTCAACATATAATAGCGATGCGTCGGAACTTTAGTCTTCAAATCCTCACAATCCCAATTGCGCCTTGTGCTTAAAAGCTTTTTGTAAAGTAGCCCACCAGGCTAGTTACATGGAGCTGTGCATTCCAGTGTACTTGCCGGGCCTAGGTACTTCCACCAAGGAAGTTTTAGTAGCCTAGACTTTGAACATGTGGGCCTATTGTTTAGAAGTGGTGTTTATTAGCCCATGGTAGTTTTTGTACGGCCAGCTAGTGTTAAGAGCGAGCCCTCGAAAACCATAACAGGGGCACAGCAATTTTTCTCTGACGGGGGCACCTCTATGAGGGAAATGTCAATTTGTACAGGAACCTCGCAAAGGGCACCACAGCAAAAGCTCAGGGCACCATGGCAATTGCTGTGGGTGCTGTGGGTTATTTCCAGGCCTGCTATAAGTTTATGAAATTCGAAACTTTCCTGAATTTTAAAAACATAGTAAGATCCTGCAAAAAAGAGAAAGACTCACCATCTGTCTGCAGTGATCCAACCAACATGTGTTTAGCTGTTTGAGATATGAGAGGCTATCCAGGATTTCAGTAAGTTGACAGTTAAGGAAAGAGCAACAATCAATTAAAACCCCCCCAACAAAAACTTGTACACTTGACATAAAAACATTCAGATTTTCAGACGGATACTTTAAATTGGGCAGTACAAACCATTTGAATGTAAACAAATCCAGAATTTGTTGGTGTTATTTGCGACGTGTCATGGCATGTCATTTAATGCATCAGACTCCCAAGTTCTGGTGGCTGATTTAAAAAAAATTCTATGGGGGGAGGGGGGAAAACAAAACGGATTTCCTGTTAAAGATTGAGAAATCACATGCCTGATTTAGAGGCAAGTTGACAGCTGCAAGAAAGTTTAAAATCAAAGATAATATTTGAAAACTAATTTGACATCAGGAGGGGGGGGGGAACAACTTGATAAAAAATCAGTTTCGATTAAAAAGGATATCCCGTATACAGCCCAATCTGCGATCGGACATGCGACTCGCAGACTATCTTCAACTTGTCGTAGAGGGCAGCAGACATCTTATGGGAGCACATATTCTCCACAGCCTGGTAGAGCTCTTCCAAGCTGTATTTGATGGGTCTGCTGGTGTGGATTGCCTCCACGGCTTCCTTCAATCGTTGCCATGTCTGTTCCTGGTAGTTCTCTGGCAACTCTGGCCTCACTTTTTGAAAAAAATGCAATGGGAACAGTCAAATATTTAGTAATTTTTCAAGTCAGCATACATTATAGGCCTACGTATGTACACATGCTTTCTTACCGACTTACTCTACAGTGCTTAAAGGTGTTCGACCAGTATTTGATCAGCAGACAAGGACCCAATTTCATACAGCTGTTTTTTTTTTGCCAAAAATGGCTATTGATATTGTCCTGTTGATATTATTAGTGTGATAAAAATTACAGACAAAGAATAACAGTAAATTGATTGTGTATTGAACATGTTGAAGTATTTCATTACTATTACTATGTGTATACAACTTGAGCATTAAAAACTCTCTCTTTTCTTTTTTTGTATTTCATGAAAATTATGTTGATAGCACTACCACTTGACTAGGGACTAGGCACAGCATCAAAACGTCAACTCCCTTTATTTATGAATAAGTTTACAAAAACTGAATTAAAACTTTAAAAGGAAAAGCAAAATTAAATATTATGTAACAATCCTGACATCCCTGGGACAACAATAATTAATAATAATTATTGTTAATTAACTACATATGTAAGTGCAAATGATACCCCATTTCAACCGTCAAAATTACAAACAAAAATGCAATAATAAACTGATAAATAAAGTTTCCTTTGATTTTGGAGACCATCACATGACATTTGCCCTTTTTTTAGACAACATTTTTCACCCAGCAAAACCTACCTTTGAAATTCTTGATTACAAGCTTCTTAGAGCTGCCGGGTTTATTGTTCACTAGAGGGGAAGCTCTACTTGTGAACCCATTATTTGAGGTGCTTAAGGCTGAAAAGTTCGCCCGTTTTGGAGCTTCTCCCATGATGAGGTTTTCGTCGTCTTCGCACAAATCGTCCCTTGTTCTTTTTCTGTCGTGACCGTGATGGTGGTTGTTTCCCGAAGTCTTCCTTTTTCTTTGCCCAATCTCCAAATCCGATTTCAGGGATGAATTCTGCTCATTGCGTGTGAGAGGCATTCATGACCCAGGGTGAGGCCACCAAAATGGCCCAATTTTGGTGAGAAACGGATAGGGAAAACGTAGAAATTCTCGTCCGGAGTGCAAAAAGTTTGGTCGAATTGAACAAAATGGCAGCGCGCAGTACATCATGGACGCACGGAACTATGGGAGATTGGGTCAAAGTTCATTTAAATGCCATAATCAAAACATGTTGTCTGATAGTGCCGTTATATGACTACCCCTTTTAGGGGCGTTTCTGTTCAACTACCCGCGGGGAGGTGCCACTCTGACTCAATACGAAATAATATTAACAAACACATTTTATTGCACATAATCAACAGATAATTGTGTTCGCGTTTGCTTTCGTGTTGGGTTTTCTTTAATCAGCACATTGATTTGGTTTGACTTACAAAAAAATTACATCAAAAAAACGTTTTAAAATAGGCACAGTGCCAACCCGGACATATTAGAAGAGTTCATAAACTTCAAGGAAATTTGGGTTAATTCATGAGTTGGTTGAATGCCAATTTCGTGGCAAAGAATGCTATTATTTATGGACAATTCTTTGTTGAGTTGCATACAATTTTGAGGATGATGCAATGGTTGAAAAGTGAAACATTTTAAAGCCTTTTAACAAAAATGCAAACACAATCTGGGGGGGGGGGGGATCAATTCTTGATACCATGACAAACATAGAAGCAAAAAGATTCAACTTGCCATTTGTCAAATATATATATATTGTTTCTTTTGGCTAATAAACCCAAACACAAGAAACAAACTCCAAAACACAACATTTGACGAAAGTAAAAACACCAACTTTATTCATCCATAACACCCTCCAAACATTAAATCATATATAAATATATATTTTTTGAATCAAAGAAATAAATCCACCATGCAGTTTCCTCAAAAATAAATTTTTATAAAACTAATAAATATCAGGTAGCCAAAAGCACACGATATATCCACACATTTTTGTACATCACAAACAATTTAAAATCACACATGACATAATAAAGGGAAGGCTTAAAGTTCCCAATCGGGTATATATTCCCAATTGGGTAAGTTCAGTAACAATAATCCAGAAGAGAGAGTGCCAGAACTGGGCCAGTGATTTACTTTTGTTTTTGTACTAACAAATATCCATGGTTGCTTCGCTATACCTTGGTGTACAAATGGGAATGTTAACTCCCACAGCTACTTGAATACAATACCAGGGGTCGATTTCACAAAGAGTCGGGACCAGTTTTACTTGTCCTAACTTAGGATTAATCTTAAGGTCTGCATGCTACAGTGCAGGGTTAGGACTCGTCCTAAGTCCTAAGATAAGTTAGGAAGAAACTTGTAAAACCGATGGCTGGAGTTTAAGTTAATGATAGAAGTGTCAATAAACAACTATGATTGCTTCTCTTCATCTAGGTGTAAAAATGGAGAATTTAGCTCCCACAAAACCTTGTCGTTACCAAGTTGGTGAACAGATAGTGATATTCACATAAAAATACATCAGTCAAATTGCTTAAATTGTAACTCAAACTTCATTATTAATAAAAAAACAAAAAATGGAAAGTGTTCAGACATAATTTTCTCATTTTTGGGTCTGACAGAAGGAATTGCGTAATACGGCAGCCCATCATGTTCATCAAGCAGCGAAATATTAGCGAATTCAAAGTCCGAAATCAGTTTCACACAATATGCAAATGCAATTTACTTTACAGCTAGTAAACTCATTTTGCTCGTTTAAGGTTCAAAAAGGTTAGGCAGTTTGATAAATTCCAGATCAAAAGTTGCAGCATTTTGTTGGAAAAAGTGATGATAAAACTCATCAATATGCAAGATCATAAAAAATATTTTCATAATTGTATCCTTGATATATGGGAGGAACAACACTTTTTTATACACTGGCCTTGTTAGGTATGTGAGTTTTATGTAACAATTTGGTAATCACAACCCACTGTTTGCTTATTTATACCATACAACCAACTAACCATTGTTGAAAATTTCCTTTCAAAAGGTTGTAACGTTTTTTGAGAAAATGGCTGAAAAATATGGAGCAGTTATGTCCTCGCAAAAAAAATAATCTGCAAGTTGAGAACCTAATCTGAGAAATACCACCAGCAGAAATGCTTCTCATAGTCAAATTTTGGTGGATAAAAAGTGATTTATTCTTTTGTCATGACAGGATCTGAATTGTTCACACTTTCCAAAACTCAAAGCTCTAACCAAAATAGAAAGAAATCTTCAAAAAAAAATAACAATGGTTTGACAAAAGATTTGTGAATATACCAAGAATCAATATAAGAGTATGGAAAACTCAGAATTTTTTGTTTTTCTTTGATTAAGGACCCTGGACTTTCAATTGGATGTAAAATCATAAAGAGGCATCAAAATGGGTGCATTTGATTAGCTTCTGCCCCTTTTGCCATTTGATCTGCCCCTGGTACGTTCGAATAGCTTTGACGTCATTACAGGGGCTCACCCTGGTCAGCCCCAAATGCCCTGCTTGTGGAGTGGGTCACGCAACCAATAAAATAATGATGGGGTGTTTTAGTTATCACGTCACAAAAACTAACACTAACATTTGACTTACGTTATCTTTATAATTTTAGCTTTTAAAAAGAACTTCAAGATGAGGACTCTTCATAAATATTTTCAATATGTTATAAAAAATCTGTTTTAATTTACTAATTTTGTTTAATTTCAGCAACCATTACGTCTTCAAATGTGAATTTTGGTTTGTTTCTTTAGCTATTAGTTCTTGAATTTCAGTTTGTAGAAGACCTGGCTCCATGAGTATTGAAGTGTCTCGACTCAGATCGGTTAAAGCTGACGTTACCACTGTACAAAGGAAAAAAGAAATGATAAACAATTTAAGAAACGACAATCAAAACTTAAAAGTGAAAAATGGAACAGGCTAGGGGTCCTAGGTATGATTAAAGTTAGCCACTTTGTTTCCTTCACCAAAACACATTGGGAAAGCGCAACTCCCAAAAATGTTTGTGTATAGCGCAATGAGCACTTTTAATGGATTTTTGCGCTTGATAAGTTTTCCTTATTATTATTATTTATATCATTATTAAGACGTGATACTCACACTTCCGAAGTGGTTTAAGCCGACAGCATTCCTCAGACCAATCATGAACTACACGGTCAAAATCACTGACTTGAGACGAACTTACAGCCATCATGTAGGTGTCAAACAACGGCCGCACTATCAGGCTGAACTGTTATCATATAGACAGTAAAGGAAACTAAAATCTCATAGTTTTGTGGAGTTGAACAAGAAACAATTGACTAGAGCGAGACTTGAATCTGCCACTTCTGTATTATTGGAATAATCAACTTACCACAAGGGATCCAATTTTGGGCTGAACAAAGAAAACTTGACAAGAGCGGGGCATGAACCAATGGCCTCCAGATTAGCGTGCTGGCACTCCACCAACTAGCCCTATGTTGGCGGTCTCTCTATTTTGTCAATATATTTTTGGGGGTGTCAGTTACACAGTGTTTTACATGGGTCTCATAGCTCGAAAAACCTTTCTGGAAATAAACAATAATATAAGGGCTTTGAGATGCCTGTAGATAAAGCGCTGTATAGACGATGTGACCTCATAACATGATTCCGCCGAGCAAAACCTTTGTGTTTTGGCAGCCGGCTAGAAAATGTATGCAATGTTACCATACTACACATCTTTTTGCCCAACGAAACATGATGTATACAGTGTTTTGTCAACAGAGGGTGATTTGAATGTAAACATAGGTCACATCGTCTAGTCTAAACAATGTAAGAACCAGGTTTTCAATTATCTTCATGACACAACAGTAAGAAAACTCATACGAGATTTTATTTAATTTAAGGCAAAAAGTGCATGCTAAAGGATACAATCCAAAACCTCCAGTTTTTCTTCATTCTTTTGTGGAGGTATGTCTCCATCATATTCTTTAACTGCCTGTCACTCTGAGTGTTCACTGGTGCCCCGCTGTCTGGTAACTCATCTTGATACGTGCTGCAACAAGAGAAAGGTATATAGATCAAAGGTCCGCTTGCCTTGCTGCCTTTCCAGCAGTGAATTGCTGGACACTATTGGTAATTGTCAAAAACCAAGTCTTCTCACTTGGTGTATTCCCAACATATGTACAAAATAACAAACCTTTGAAAACTTGAACTCAATTGGTCATCTAAGTTGCGAGATAATAATGGAAAAGAAAAAAACCCTTGTCACACAAAGTTTTGTGCTTTCAGATGCTTGATTTTGGGAACTCAAAATCTAATTCCGAGGTCTCAAAATAAAATTCTGAGGTCTCAAAATAAAATTTGTGGACGATTACTTCTTTCTCGAAAACTATGTTACTTCAGAGGGAGCCATTTCTCACAATGTTTTATACCATCCACAGCTCTCCGTTGCTTGTTACCAAGTAAGTTTTTGTGCGAACAATTACTTTGATTAACTAGCAAAAGTGTCCACTGCCTTTAAAACACCCGAAAATCAGTCCCAAGTCATTCTGGCTAGTTCAGTGTTGAAAGCATAAAAAATGAGTTTCTTATGTACTCACTCAATTTCTTTCTTCAGCAACAGAACTTCTCCTTTAAGTTTGTCGCTGGTGTTCCTCAGATCTTCAACTTCATGTTTCATCGTGACGATGTGCTCATGGGCTGAAAAAGAACACACAAATTTGTTGCACATAATGATGGTAATAATAAGTATAAAATACATTTAAAAAAAAATACTTTATCAATCATATTATCATCAATCAAATAAAACTTGTGCTTTGATTTGGCCCAATCATCCCATGAATCACATGTAGACTACCGAGGGCATGGATTTCACTGCCCCTGGTCTTGGCGCCCCTTCAAAAGTTTCACATTGACTTTCAGATTTTTCAATGGAAGTGCCCTTTGCAAAATGGAAATGGCCTTGCCCAAATTAAAGATGAAATTCCAGGTCTGCGGCATGTCACACTCAACGTCACCCACCTTTCTGCAGCATGCCTGCCGTGCTACTTTTGTTTGATTCAGTGGCATTCCTCAAGCTTGGGACCACTCTTTGGATTTCATCGAGACCGGATTGGATGTTGAACCTACGCTTGTGTTCCGACTGAAGGTGTTTGTATCGACGTCGTGTTTCCTGAGAATGAACAGAACAATCTCTTGTTGAAATAGCATTTATTTTGCAAGTTAAAATTGTAATGACATGTCTTACACATCTTTATGACCACTTGTTCGATACCTTTAAAGGAATGATGCATTCTTGAATTTATTCCAGTCCTCTATTATCATAGACTTGTGGACAAGTCAATAACTGTTTTCTGGTGATAGTGTTCTGACTCTCTCCGCGATCCCGCGACCCGGGCAGCTTTGACCGAATGCAGTGATCTCGCAAGAGCGGTATTCGGTCGTGGAAACCCGAAACCCGAAACCCGAAACACTCACCACCACCACGACTCGACTATCACCGATACAAACCATTGCAAGTCTTCTATTTTCAATCAAACACAACTTAACAATTAATCTGCATTAAAGTCAGCGAATAACTTACCTTTTCGCCACTACTGTCTGGGGTTTTCCTCCGCTTTGCTTGTGGTGTTGGAAACTATAAAGAGGAGCAGAAAGAGACTTATCGACACAGGGTTAAAGTTTAGGTTGGGGTCGCCGTTTTTTCCCAGTTTTTACAAGTTTCCATTTGCCTTTTCCTTAAAATTCTTGTGAGAATGTAAACTAATACACAGTGTGAATGTTAATGAAAAATATTTTCAAAACATTGAAAGTATCACAAGAGTATATTAATTGTATTATTTTACTCTGGAAATGTCATTATCCCTTAAGTCCAGATTTCAAACGGGGCGGGGTGGGGGTCACTGACATTAAATGTGGGGGGGGGGGGGGTATTTGAAAAGTGTAGTGATGTTTTTTAGAAAATGGTTGATCCAGCCAGACCACGCTTAAAAAAATTGACTGTTGTTCAGGCGTTTTAACTGGACTTTGACCAGCGGAACACTGTTAAGGAAAAACATTGTGACCGCTTAAGTGCGAGGGGAGTGTACTCACATCAAACTCTGTGCCTTCTGTCATGCTCCCAGGAGATGAGGCAGCACCTATGGTTACACACGGTCACAGAAAGGGAATAGGGTCACAGAATGGGGTGGGAATAGAGCGACAGATGAGGAGTGGAATAAGATGACAGAGGGGTGGGGAATATGGTCACAGATGGGGGTGGGGAATAGATTGACAGACATGGTGAGAAATAATGGTCACGAACACGGTGGGGAATAGGGTAAGAAGAGGTCAGAAATTTGTTTCGAGGCAAGATAGTTGGAAGATCAGCACGGAGAGAGATGGAGACAAATGGTGACAAAAAATGGTGTGGGGGTTGCAGAGAAATGGCGGTAGGGATAACAAGGGGTAAAGATTGTGATGATTGGGAGAGAGAGAAAATACAAAATTGAGGATTAGAGTATCTGCAATAACATTTCAATTCTGCTGTAAAATCGGGTTAAAAAGGGTTATTTGGGGTTTTAAATAATTGCACAAAAAGTTTTTTTCATTTCAAAGTACTCATTTTCAATTTAAATATGAAAAGTTCTTGATATCTTGCATAATAAACTTTAATGAGTTTTCCTACAAAAATACTTAAATTTCTATGGGGAAAAAAAGGGTATTTTGATTAATTCACACAAAAAACAAATGCATTCATGAAAACAAGTGCATGTTTCGTCAACAATTGCAAGAGCATGATAAAAGGCAAGTAGAAACTGAAAATAAAGACGTTACTAAAATTTTGAATCTCTTTTTTTTTTTGCCTGAAAAGAATTTTTTTTCCCATCTGAAATTGAAATAAAGATTGTAATTAGCATAATATTGAATTTCATCAACAAAACCTTCAAAAGATTTTGGGGGATTGGCTGTTTTTTGGGTAAATGAAAATGAAGAATAAGTGTAGTGTTAATTTCCCCCTGCAGAGAAAAACAAAAAACAAAATGGGAATTCACATGTTGGCTGCAAAGAAAGGGGGAAAAAAAATCAAATTTGAAAATGTTTTGTTGATACAAAATAAATGGAGTCCTGTCAAAAAAACAAAAAACACATTTTTAGATTGTCTACCATTCACAAGTTAGTGATAACTGCAGAAAAGCAATTTTAAGTGATTGACATTTTCAACATCAAACTGCTAAGAAAGGGGTTAAAAATTTGAATTGTGAATTTTATTTTAGTTCTTATTCATGGCAGGGCGGGCAATTCTCTGGCGAGGTTGTCTCAAACTTTGAGCGGGCAACTCGCCCTCCCAAAATCCACGTGTTAAAAACACTGCCAAGAAGTATCTAAATGATATACATTTACAACTAAACTTAAAATGGTAGACAGTCTTGTAAAGTCTAGGGTAATGTAAGCAGCCAATCACAATTAGCCACATGTCAGACATTATTGAACCCTAGCAGAACCAGCCAAAATATCATATCACATGTACAATTTGTGCCTGGTATCCCGCTCATTTCTGCTAACCAGAAAATTTGGAAGCAGTTCTTGAGATTGGCTACACATTAACGACTGCAATCATTTTGTGCTTAAAAAATTCACACAGAAAAAAAGAAAACTAAAACAAGAAAAGCATTTTAAAATCTGTTCTGCCACGACTTTTGCTACAAATTTGTTGGACTATTTCACAAACAATGTGTGAAAGTACTTTTTCAAAGCAAGAGTGCAATTTAAACACTCATAATTCGAGTAAAAGTGAATTGAGAAGGAAATGTCAGTTCCTGATTGTTCATGGATGCAACGAAGGCGATTGCCTCCATGCCCCATGGTCATTGCCTTGGTGCCCTTGAAATGCTCCAGTTGAATTTTACAATTTCCTCATAGGGTGCCCTTTACCCTGGAGAAAAATGCCTTGGTGCCCTTACAAAACGAGGCATACATGCCTGAAACGTCGTGGCAGAACCCAACAGCAATAAAACAAACATAAACACCACGGGGCCGACACTTCGCAACCATGGCTATACTTGCCGCAAACCGAACGCAGTATGCGAATGGTCATCAACAATGTTGTTTTCAATTTTGCGACAGTTAAGCATTTTTTACGAAAGCCCCTTCGATTATATTTCCAAAAGTCCTGCGACGGCTACCCTGTTTTTTTTTCCTCCAGAAAAAAACTGAGGCGGAGGGGTTTACTCACTGGAAGCCGTGGAAGGGTGGTGGCTGGTTAACAGGAGGGGGCTCAAATTCGTCTCCGTACGAGCCTCAGGTTTGCCAAGGTCTTTAGTCTCGGACTATGGAAATATATATTGTGTAAAAAAAGGGGAATGATAGCTTGATTAGAAGAATAGATATTGAAGAAAAAAAAGTTAAACTTATCAATAACATTTGGTTTGCCGTAATACCAAGTGTCAAACTTCTTTAATTTTTAAAAAGTTTCTACACTCCTTCCCTTTAATTGACAGTTTTGTACAGGAATTCTGTGTATTATTATAAACTTGTTCACCTTCAAAAATATCTTATCTCACTAAATGTTCTTAAAGAACATCTTACAAAAATAGTTAATGGCCTGACATTTTCGACACCAGCAGAGTGTTTCTCAAAGGCTAACAGGACATATTGTCATGTCTTAACAGGTTTAGAAATTTAAAAAAAAGTGTGGAAACTTTCCAGAATTGTTCTAATATTGTGAGTTTTTTTTTCAATTGTTTCCATAAATACCTACCTTTCCCATGTATGCAGCGTACGATGCAGAGTCTGCAAACACAACAGTTTGACTAACTCTGGGACTTCTCTCGTTGGAATTCTTCCTACTGTGGGAGCGTTCTGCTCAGAAGAAAATAGAACAAAATTAATCCAGAACAGGCAAGTAATATGTCTTCTTAAGTCTTAAGAATGCCATGCTTGTGCTTTTTTAAGTCCAGAAACTAAAACTAGCTGTTGCCAACTAAAAAGCAATGTATTCGAAAAATAGTTAATAGCCTAATGTTTTGACCCTGGCAGAGTCTTTCATGAAGGCTCAGAGAAAGACTCTGCTTGAGCCTAAATGTGTAGTTATTGTAATACGTTTCCTAATGCGCTAAGGTATTAAACAAACTTTTCAGTTTACATTTTCCAGTTGCATTAACACCAAATAATCAATATTGTTTATCCCCAAACCTCTTTTGATCTTATATGACGATGACGTGCTTGCAGTCGTCTTTGGAATTTGATGGTAGGAATACTGCTCAAACTCCATGGACTCTGCCAAGTAGGGTGTCATGTGACCAGGCGTCACATGACCTGGTGTCACATGGCCTGGAGTGACATACCCTGGTGTCACATGACCAGGTGTCACATGACCGGGTGTCACATGACCGGGTGTCACATGACCGGGTGTCACATGACCAGGTGTCACATGACCGGGTGTCCCATAACCAGGTGTCACATGACCAGGTGTCACATGACCAGGCGTCCCATGACCAGGCGTCCCATGACCAGGGGTTCTATAACCAGGGGTCACATGGACGGGGGTCACCTGACCCGGTGTCCTTCGGCCTGATGTCACGTGACCAGGTGTGGTGTTGCCGGGAGAAGGCGTGTTATGTGGTGTGGCATACATTGCGCCGAAAACCACATTCTGGTCCATTGGTGCCATGGTGTCCAAAACGATCCCGTGAGGGAGCCCTCCAGCGTTCTTGATGAAAGCTGCGTTGGTGCTCGACAGGCCTCCTTGAGACATGATCCCCTGCGGGAATACGCCGTTGGTGACGGACACATCGGAAGAGCCACCTGCGAAGGACCAGTTAACTCCTGTTGAGGGAACAGACTGTGGGAGGTTTGAATATGGCTCGCTGACTTGCACGTCTGGGTTCCCTTGCATTGCCCCATCCCTCCAGAATGTCTCATTGCTGCCGACGCCAGCTGCGGGTTGAGCTTCAGATGGAAGATTCCAATTATAGCCTACCTCTTGTTGCTTAGCACTTTGCTGCTGTTGTTGTTGTAACTGAGCTGCTAGCATGTAGATGGCGTCGTTTATATCTACCCCAGAATTCAAACACTGTTGGTTCTTGACCATTGTTGGACTCGGAGGTTCCTGCTTCAATGGTTGTGATGTGTGATAAACCTGCAAAATAATTTACAATTCAAATATAAGAATCTACGAACATCTTCAATTAATGAAGGCTCCCCTCTATATCTCAGAACTACTTAAAGTTTACACGTCAAGGAATCTTCAATCCAGACCATGCTTCTCCTCAATGAACTTGAGTCTCGACACTCCTGGGGTGACAGGCCTTTTTCTTTAGCCACGCCATGCATCTGGAACTCTCTAACACTTTATTAGATCTTGTCTTTGTACCACCAATTTCAAATCTCTTCTCAAAACTTATCTTATGTCAAAGGTTTTTAAGAACTAATTTTGTTTGGTAACCAATAGACTAACTAACTTTAGGGGGCACCTTGCTCACGTTAAGGCACATCCCACTTGAGTCAAGATAACTTGACTATTATTATTGTCAGTTTTTATGGAATATATTTTGGTCAGACTTACAGTTGACCCAGTTGTCATTGCGGACACTTCATACATTGCAGATGAATCCACTTGCATTGCGGTGACTCCAGGCCCCGACGCCACTGCCTCGAATATGGGCGGCATCTGCCCGTAGCTGCTGGACGTTGTAGAGGGGTAGTTACTGGTCTTGGTTTGATTGGAGCTTCCTTGGTAGCTGACTTGAGGCCAGTGTTGGGTCGACGACGACGTCAAGGTGGGGAAGGAAAGACTTCGGGAGGCAGTGGCAGGGTTCGGGGCGCCCGTGACAAAATAGGGACAGGTCGATGGATTAGAAGACACTGGCCTTTCCTCGTTGACGGTCTGAGAAAAAGGTATATTATAATAATATATTTGATATATATAGCACCTAATATAAAAATATCTCTCAGCGCTTTACAAAAAATATCAAATAAATAACATTTGAAAGATATCCAATGGTCAGATAGTAGGAGGGTTAAAGTAGTCACCCCATAGTTTACATCTCTTTGTTAAGCAAAGTGCGAACTTGACGACTGCAACTTACCGTGAAAGTTCCAAGGGACATAGAGTCGTTGAAGGCACTCATACTGTTGTCTGAGTTTATAATACTATCTGGAAACTCTATCAGACTACGCAAGTCAAACTTGGTTGGGGTTTTACTGAGAGTGTCTGAGATAAAAGGAAAACAAGTTGTTACATTTCACTTAAAGGCAGTGGACACTTTTGGTAATTCCTCAAAATAATTATTAGCATAAAACCCTACTTGCTAACGAGTAATGGGTAAAACATTGTGAGCAACAACTTTCTCTGAGTTTTCGAGACAGAAGTAACTTTCCATGAATTTGATTTTGAGACCTCAGATTTAGAATTTGAGGTCTCGAAATCAAGCATCTGAAAGCATACAACTTCGTGTGACAAGGGTGTTTTTTCTTTCATTATTATCCCACAACTTCGATCACCAATTGAGCTCAAATTTTCACAGGTTTGTTATTTTATGCATATTTTGAGATAGAGACTGGTCTTTGACAATTACCAATAGTGTCCAGTGTCTTTAATTAGTACAGGCATGGAAGTCAGGAGTTCTATTTAAATGCTTAGAAAACTAAACTTAGATGCACAACTCGTCATTAACAGACCTAATTTACATGAAAACAAGCTTTAAAGTTCCTGCTTTTTTTTTTACCTTGAATTGAGTCCAAAGTGTCCATAAAATCGTCGTCAAAGTCTGGCTCCAACTGCATCAATCCGGGTTGGATGACGTCGGCATTGTATACATGACGAGCTGCTCAAAAAGAAAGAAAAATATCAGAAAAATAGCACTCACACCTATGGCATCTAAAGCCCCATCACACCAAACTTGTTCTCACTACGTACTGAAAAACATTGTAGCTGAACAGGCTTAAACTATGCAAACAGCTCGAACGGGTTTGATCGGAAATGGGGCTCCAGAATCTTGGGCCTGCTAAAAAATTGTAATAATAATAATAATAATAACCGTATTTATAACGCGCCTTTTGCCAAAGGATACAAAGCGCCAGGTATTACTACTGCAAGGAGTGGGCGAATTTTTGAGATATAAGACCTAATCCTTAAGCACCATGTAATGGCTTACAAGGTGCTGTGGCGCACTATGCTGCCAATCCAGCAAGGAACACCGGGGCGAACCCCTTCTCTTTTTGAAAAGTGCACTGGGTCCTTTACATGCGTTTAAACAACACATGGGACCAAGGGCTTTAAGTCCCATCCGAAGGACAAAGCAATGGTTATGTGTCTTGCTTAAGGACACAAGTGTCACGGCTGGGGAATCGAACCCACACTCTGCTGATCAGAAACACCAGAGTTTGACTTCGGTGCTCTTAACCGCTCGGCCACGAAACTCCCAGATCATTCCCTCCTGCAATCAGACGGAGTGGCAACATACTTTAAACTGGAAGGACGTACTCTGAGCGAAATTGACGTACTTGGGTCACGTTATAGACATAGTCCGGCAAAGCTATAAATTCTGGCCAGGCCCAAACGTTCGGACATTTTGAGAACTAGTTTGGTGTGACCTAGCCTTGCCAACTGTTTTTTTTAAGACTCAACACAATTCTGTTTCACTCACTGATTTTCTTGGGGTGTGGAACAGAGAAATGTTTCTTCTTGCTGATGAAGAGAGTGTCAGAGAAATCCTTTAGGGTGTCCTCGTTGGCTAGGGTGCAGGCAGACATTGGGGACAACGGAGGGTGTGACATATTCAAGTCTATCGCATTCTCTTCTGCATTGTCTACTGGCGGTGAACTTGAAGCTACGGGCGGCTTAAACGAACAATGAAAAAGGTGGAATACTTTTAACCCTCAGAGTGCTTACTTAAAGGCAAATTATACCTCTGTTTTGAGGGGAACTGTTGATTGTTTTAATTCACTTTAAATGTAATTGTAATTAAACAAACCTGTGATATTTCATTTGAAGAGGTGGTAGCATTTTTTGAGATATTGGTGAAAATCTCAAGCAGTTATGTCCAAACAGTAATAGTACAAACTTTGCTTTTACCATTTCCTGCTTAGCAGGGATAAGCAGGACACCAGCCACAAATTGTACATGTTATGTGTTAGATTGGCTGGTAACCTTATTCTGGTAAGCATAATGTTATTGTGCTTAGCTGCAGTTGAGCATAATAGCCGCTATGAAATCAAGCCCTGTTGTCAAGTGGGGATTTCTGTAAAGGATACTGTTGCTGTGCTCAAGCAGTTATAAGAAGTTGGGCCCTGGACTAAGGCTAACCTTTATTGTTGTTGTTGTTGATAAATCCAGGTGATAGAGGCGCCATTTTCTGTAGTCTCTGAGGACGGAACCAACTTGTGATTGGTTGTACTGTATGCTGCCAGTCGTTCCACGTCCACTCTGAATTGCGTCAGCCTTTTGAAAGAACAAAATAATGACTCAAACTTATTCTCTTAAATTTCACTCACTGGCTTTAGTGAGTTTCATTCACTGGCTTAGCGAGTCTTACTCACCAGCTTAGCAAGTTTTCCTCACTGGCTTAAGAGCTTCACTCAATAGCTTAGAGGTTCCACTCACCAGCTTAGCGAGTGTTACTCACCAGGTAAGCGAGGTTTACTCACTGGCTTAACAAGTTTCCCTCAAGTTTTATTTACCAACTTTGCAAGTTTTTTGCATTGACTTAGCCACTAACCAGCTGAGGGGGATTTCACTCAACAGCTTAGAGAGATTCATTCACTGGCTTAGCGAGCTTCATTCACCAGCTTAGCGAGTTTCACTCACCAGCTAGGCGAGTTTCACTCACCAGCTGAGCGAATATCACTCATGGGAAATGACAGAAGCTGAAAAGAATGTACTTACCTGAAGGGTGGGGCGCCGTGTTTCCGGAAGCTGGGGATCAAAATGGCAGCCAATGGGCTTCTTGTTCTTCACGACTTAAAAAAAAAATTTGAGTATCAAGAGTTAAAATATCATATTGGGTATTATTATTTAAAAGCAACCCTTCAAACAAGTATCAAAGGAACTTAAAACTATTACTACCCCAAAAATATGGGGCACTGCTTCAAGTCACATTTGTGGGCTTAACTATTCCAATGTGGGCTTAACTACACGTATATGGGCAAAACTATTCCAGAAACCTAAGCACTAAGCAGTATTTACTGCATCGGCTTTATGAAATTGATTTACTTAAGCTGTTATTGTTGAGCAGAAAATACTGCTTAGCGAAAGTCATTGGGGGCACAAGTTGCAAAAAATGTATGTTAACTTTATGGAATTTTTGCTGATAACGTACATGAGCTAACAAGAACAAGTTGTGATGCTTACAAGCTTTACAAAATTTACATTTGACAACCCCAAATCAGGGACTTACATTGGATATGCCAGCTCCTCCAGATGGCACTGTTGATGCGTAGTTTGTCCGCCCATGACCAGCGAGGTTGGGACAGAAGTCTGGGTTTGGGATACTTCAGATGGATTCCTTTTCCTTCATGTCTGTTTTAAAAAAAACATTAATATAAAAATTCAAGATCAATCTTAATTCTTTGCCAAATGGGTGGAGAGAAGCAATTATGGATTAAGTAACTTGTAAAGTTTCTTGCTCAGGTCATGGACACTGTCACGACCGGTGTCGCATGCAATTATGTCCTCTTTGCAATACTATCCGGAGGACATTATTGCATGTCGCCGGACAGTTTTGCATTATGCAATCGTGTCCACCCGTACGCTGCTGCAAAATGCAATTGAGTCCGCCCGGACACATTTGCATATATACATGTATGCAGTTGTGTCCGCCCCCGAGCAAAACCATCCTTGCAGTAAATAAAACGCCCTTAGTCGACGAAAAACATTCGTCTTTTTACAACCCAAGTGCATGTCATGAATGACAAGAGAAATTTTCGGCCGTTGGGTATTCGCTGCAATCATAAAATACGTGAATATTCTCCATTTAAAATACGTAGGTTCAGTGCATGCACGCTTGCTTACGCGCACACAACATACGTGTACAGTCATGTACATGTCCACCGGACGGTATTTGCATAGCCCCGGACACGATTGCATATGCAAAAGTGTCCGGAGCGGACAGTATTGCATGGCGGACACATTGCATCTGACATCGGGACTCGACACAACAACAAAATTTCAATTTTTTCTTTTGACAAAAAGACCTTACATTAAAAATAACATAAACTTTTCAAATCAATTCAATCGGTACAGGTTATTAATATTATTCTCAACTAAAATTACTAATTTATACAACGTTTTCATCAACTACCAGCTGCCACTCACTAAACATGCTAAACTTAGTCAGAGCAGAGAGATCTTGCATTATTATATTGATTATACATTTATTAATTATTTCGTGGGAGGTCCTGTTTTTCGAGGTGTCCCTAAAATCGTGGCAAATCTTTTACCTCTCCGTGCACGATGTAAAACAGTCCCTAGATAACAAATTTGTGGTTTTATTTGCCAAGCAAAGAGTCTCCTCTCCCTTGACCAAAACTTAGAAACACGTAAGGCTCCACTGGTTATTTGCAGTTGTAAATGCAAAAAGATTTGGTATTTTAGGCATTTCTACAAGGTACAAAAAATGTCATAATGTTGAGGCCATATAAAAACATTTGCCCACCGACAAAGTTTCATCAAACACTATTTCAATTCACAATTCATGATTCATCAAATCATGTGACTGAATATTTTGCTGAGCATTCTGGAAAAAAAAATACAGAGGCCTAAAGAAGCCATGCGCCTTATATAATTTTCTAATATTTTTGGAGATTTTTTTTTAACCCTCATATCAATATTAATATTAATTTTAAAATTTAAACATCAGCTTGTTGATTCAATTATCACTGTTTATTTATACGCTTTATTATAAATATTAATATGACAAAATTATTAAACATTTAGATTTGAAAGCCAGTATTTATTCATACTTTTTATTATTATTATTATTATTATTTTTTTTTTTGCAAGTTATCATGGTAATTTTTAAAATTTAATAAAAAAATATTGTGAACAAAATGAAGGTACAACTGCTGGCTATATAGAGTCATACACAGAGTTACAAAGAACACTAGTAGTAGTCACTGCAGATGTTTCTTTCATGTATGGCTTCACCGGGAAACCATACTTTCTCGTTTGCCGTGAAAACAGGAAAAACTCAAAACAAATGGGGCCAGTTGATTTTTACCTCCATGGTTGAAGTCATCGAAGGTGTGTGGTGTGAACATCTCAATGTCCATCGATCAAGTTTTAACGTATGTTTGCATACTTCATAATAAACAAATGAAGATAATTAGGGCACCGGTTGATATATGGCATCATTATTTTTTTCCCAATTCAAAGAAAAAGGCATAATTAATACCGTGAAAACTGGTAAGAGGAGGGTATATTTTATGAATATGATTATGTGTGACTAGACTTAGGCCGTGTCCGAATTGGCGACTTCGGCTACAGCTATGGCTAGGGCGCGCGCGTCTGCTATTCTTCAACACTGACAGACGCGCTGATCTAGCCGTAGCTGTAGCCAAAGTCGCCAATTCGGACACGGACTTGGTGTTATTAGTTAGAGTCCTAGACTAGAGTATTGCAAAACATGTTGAATAAAACAATTTTAAAACAATGTCATTATTTCAAATTTGACCTCTTACCCATTTTGCCCGAGAGCAAGTGTCATACAATCAAACAGGTCGATGATGGATTCCTGGCTATTCGCCCGAGACGTCATCTGCGAACCAGGCCGTGAAGAGGCTCTGGAGCCCGGCAGGGAGTTCGAGGCCGACCGCGGTCGGGACGATATTGAGTCCGTAACCGGATGTTTCGCCGTGGACGATTTCGAATCACTCCCATTTTCACCCCCAATAGAATACTTCGTCGGGACTGAATCGGAACGATCTGATCTCGTCATCTTTATAATTGCATCTCCGTCCCGACGAGTCATGTTGTGTTGACGTGCTTGGTGGGAATTTTGTCAAAACTTGCCGGCATGTTTTCGGGACATTATTAACAGATTTCGTCCGCCATACTCATGTAACGACGACGGTGCCAACTTGTACCTGTCACACGAGAGGGCGCGCGCGCGCCACTTCACACTCGTCCCCAGCGCCTTGCATGTAGACTGCCTGGCCGCTGGGCCACCACAATTGATCTCCAATGAGGGCGCTATGCTGGTTTAACGGTGGTATTTTGTTTTCAGGTGAAAAATTTACGGTTGTGTTAAATACCGCCCTCTTACGTGTGGACAACTGCTGCTTTATGAATTATGTAGCATTTTAAGACGGTACAAACATTAGAAGTTCGTTGAGAGGATCAGTCGGCCGTCACATGGCAAAACAATGCAACTCGAAAATGAGCATTTTAAGAAAAAGTGCTTCAAAGATTCATCGTCTGCCATTTTTTAATGTATTTCTCTATTCAACTAAAACTGTTACAGAATATTTGTGAGTTGTTGACATATCAGCCAGAAAAAAATCGTTTGAAAAGAACAAATGGTTTTGTTGTTATTAATATTAATTAAGCGAAGTTACATTGTTTTACCAAACAAATTGTCTAATTTGCCACTTTTGTTATTTCATTGACAATAATGCAACTTATGTTACTAATATTAAATAATGTATTTTTATGGCAAAACAATGCATCAAACATTAATTTAAAAATCATTAGTAATGTTCTTCCCGAAATTTCATGGCAAAACAAAGTATCTTATCTTACTTCCCATAAATTGTCCGCTTTCCCAAAATATTTCCTACCAAAACAATGTAAACGATTTTAAAGGTTTAACACAAACGTCAATTTATGGCAGAACAACGTATCTAATTGTACGATCCTATTAAACTGTGTAAAACAATTTATTTTAAACAATTGTATCACAAGTATTTATCAACCAAAAACGTTGATTGTCAAAATATGAATATCCCTTTTAGGAAGAAACATGCGGCGAAGAAGTAATTTTCGATTGATTCAAATGTAATTTTTGTTTATTATGACTTTACAAATTTGGTCAACATTATTCACATTTATGAACTTTATCGAACAACAACACATCAATAAATACAACTCAACTTCCAATATGTAAGTATGAAAACATCACTAAGGCAGTTTTGATCTCATTAATCAACCGAAACAAGAAATCTTGTTTTCGAACTGGTTTGAATCTACTATTTTTTTTTTTTTTTTTGTTTAGCTGTTCCGACCTACCGTCGGAACAGGTGTTGTTTTCGTCGAGATTTTTATTATTTTTATTATTATTATTATTCTTTGTTTCTGCCTAAAACCCCATAGCGTTTGTACAGCGTTTTTGTTCAGGCCCCTACTCCTAAAGTATGAGGATAAAATAGTTAAATCATATATCAAATTGAAGCTTAGAACATAAGCTTTACTCTAACAAAAAAGTGTTAAAATTCTTAATTAATTAACCACGTGGTCTTCATTTGAATTTTTAATTTGTAAACTTGATGCAGTCACTTTCATGTTATTGTGAAACATTCTCTTTGGTAATACAACACAGTATGTACCTCAATGAGTTGTTGACTTCTTGAGAGGAGTCTATACTATTTTGTTTCCTACCCGCGTTCTGGACACATTACTCTGTACACGCACAAAGTACGGAGGTTTGGGATTTTCGTTAGAACGTGCGTTAAATTTGTCCTTGTTTTTCTAACCGCGTTCTGGACCAATTACTCTGTGCATGGGTTTTCGTTAAAACGAACGTGCGTAATTAGATAGGGGTTTTTGACGACATCGACGTCGTCGTCAAAAACCCCCTTAAGGCATCTAATACTACATTTCAACCCTACTTAATAGTTATAGGCGTTAGCAGTTCATATTTAGTGACAATGGTAGCAAAATCATGAAACGAGAATTATTTCGCCGGATCATAATCCCCTCTGTTGATGCACATAATGTAAAAACCCACCATTTTTACATCGTGCCCTTCTAGCCTAGTGGTCATCAGTCGCGACTACACATCTGACAGTTGCGAGGTCGAATCTCCGTCCGATATCAATATTTTTTTATCCCCCAAAGCTAAAAATATATTTCTTTTTGTAATATTTAAGTTTGATTCTTATCTTTATATCGATAGTGTTGCCTTTTCTTTTTCTCAAATGTTAGCCCAACAAAACCTGTGTGCATGAATGACACGATGATGTTTAAAAACACAGTAAGCGAAAAATGGTGACCATAAGCGCAGAGTTTAGTGGTTAAGAGTTCTGTGAAATCAACTTTTACTAGATCAAACATCAAACCACCGACCCCCCAAAAAATTAAAAATCGTAATTAATTAACCACGTGACCCATATTTGCATATTTAATTGTACAAGGGGACAAAGTTGTTGGAACTTCCTGTTGATGCTGACATCATGAGAACATCAGCATAAGTATTGGAATTGCACTACCTATTGAACCACTTGGAGTGTTCAAGGAGTCCAACACGTCAGTCTAGAGTCCAACTCTGATTGTAAAAATCAATTCAGGCATCATCTTCAATTTAATTTTATGCAACAAGCAAACTTATAAATTTTCTGGTTTTATTTCAAAGGGTAACATAAATGGCTGTTAGCGAACGGTTTCCAACAAAAACTTCACGGTGTACGTGCACAATACTCTTACTGGCCTCAAGCATTTACCTCTAGATAATAAATCAAGCATTCAGTTCAAAATGATAAAAGTTTGTTATTGCCACATTATTCAGCGAACCATGAATCATACACAGCTACTATTCACAAGAAAATCTATGTGTGGAGGGTAACAGACAGTACACAATGGAACCGGAGTTTAACAATGACAATACCAAAAGTGCAATCGTCAGCCCTTGAAGTTTATTATACATGGGGCTGATGGTGATCAAAAGGATAAAAGTCTGCTGTCGATACAACCGCCCACTTGTATTCAACGTACCATGAATTACGGACCATTATGCACAAAATAAAATATTCACAAGAATATCCATAAAATAGATTTCTCTGGTGTATAAACTGATGTCCCAGCCATGGGATTTTCGTGTGTTTTTGCTGGATTCCTCGCTCCCCAACCAAAGTGACTACAAAACGTCTCTAATGGATAACAATGGTATATTTCGACATGTTTTTTCCCAGCAAGAGTTGTGGGGCCCATTTTCTCTAGTATTTATTTTAATCACACAACTAGTGTTCCCTTTTATGTTTTATTATGATGTTGGGTATTTTGTTTATCTGTTTCATTTAAATATATGGTTAAGTTTTATTTTACGCTAACTGTTTTTGTGTTTGTTCTTCCTGTAATTTTGAATTGTTTTGCCGCTACATAAGATTACACCCACTAAATAGAATTGCTTACATTGCTTTCTTCGTTAGAAAAAAAAGGGGGGGGGTCCGTACTCGTTAAGGTTTGCTTTTTATGGGCCCCTACATGTGATTTGCATTGATTTTTTGTTTTTGTTTTCTATTATTGTACGATTGCATTTGCTTGTAATAAATTATTTATTACCTTCTGTGTAGACTAAGCAAGTCTCGCGCGTATTTAAACTTGCGAGACCATTATGTTCCAAACCCATGACCCCAAGTTGACCTCTACTTCCGGGTCAACCAGAAGTGGCACCATATCTCAAGAACTACACAACCGATTTTCTAATTTTTTTCAGTTACAGACTCCTTGGGCGTTAGAGATTAGCCTTAGGTTACCGTGACCCCATGAAGTGGCACCGTAACTCAAGACACTGTACAGTATTTTTCAAACCTTTTTTCAGTTATAGACTCCTTGGTAATTTTAACACATAATCAAAGCAAAAGAACACGGAACAGCTTTGTGTTTGTTCACAAACACCTAATGTCTAGTTATTTTGATTAGTGTATTGAACTTGCACCATACAAAACAATAAACTTACACCTACAAAACAGTAAACTTACACCTACAAAACAGTAAACTTACACCTACAAAACAGTAAACTTACACCTACACAACAGTAAACTTACAGTACCTACAAAACAGTAAACTTACACCTACAAAACAGTAAACTTACACCTACAAAAAATGTGTACATGTAGATGTATGGCAATTCACAGCTTGAGTTAATGACATTACAATTCATAACATTAGTGACTGGGTTCGAAGGATGCCTATGTCTAGTACAGCATGAGCAGTTCATGCTCATTAAAACTTACTGTTTTTGTAATGGTTTCTATTTTCTCATTCATTTTAGTTGAACTAAAAGGCTACATGTTGTTGCAGTTGGTGCTGTAGCATTGCGCATAGCATGCTGTTAGATGGTCTAGATCTAGCCATGAGATCATACTGTCATGCACATACCACCATATCTGGCAAAACAAAACACTGCTTCACATGTATTACATTGTACGAGTCCTTTACACATTAAAAGATAGGGAGTAATGAAGCATCTTGTAGATACATTGTTTTGCCATGTAAATAGTCTAACATAGAATGAAACATTTCTGAATTTCTTTGTTGGCAAAAACGGTGTATCATACAGATAGGCGTTCTGCCATGTGAACACTACCGTAGTGGTAAAAATTTACTAAACCCAAAACACTACATCATAATGAAAGCCTCTTCTACCAGATAAACACTGACGTGTTGAACACATAGCTACAGTCAAGCAGAAGACTGCTTCTTATAAATGGACCGTTTTGCCATAAAATAAAGTGCAGAACAAAGTATCTAAGTCAACATAATGCGTTTTGCCATACCAAAACACACAAAAAGGCAAAAAGACCACAATTTGTATAGATCTTGATAATGGAGCCACGTGCGAAAACGAGACCGGGCAATACGAAAAGAGCGCCCCCGACTTACCCAGACAACTGTTTTTCTCAAAAACACCACAAAATTAGTTGCACTGTTTTGCCATAAGACGGCCGCAGTCGTCTCAGAAATAGCCGGCTTCGTTATTTGACCGAAATAAAAGTATTTAAGTTTTGCTGTTGGGATTGTCTTTCAATGCTTAACAATACAAAGTTTAAATTCGTTAATGGAGGCAACTCTCAATTATCACATTGTATTTTGTTTTTATCTTTCTTGTCCTTTTCCCTCGATTTTTAACGAGTATGTAGTTCTCACTCTAGTCTTAGTTTGCATATCGATCTACTCGAATTTTAAATTATAGGAGCGACTCTTGTTTTGTCTTTAAAGTTTATATGGTTTATTTTGTCAATTTCTCAATGAATTGAAAGAATTAAAAAAACGTACCTGAATCCCAATACCGTTTCTCGTCCTAGTTTTTGTTTAAAAATAATGTCATTATCATAAAAATTAATATGGAATTTGATAGACAAAAATGTAAATTATTATTAGTGTGCTTTATTTGCATTTCGATCAGAAACTTTTTCATACTTATCAATTTATCGATCGTCATGATTTCCCCTCATTTTCTATTCTCAATTCACCATGACAGACTCAAACCCGACCAGGTGCAAATTAATATTACCCGTTTGCAGTAATTGCGCCGCCATTGTTCGGCCGGGTGTGCACAGCGCATGCAGTGCAATGTCCAATTCAGTCAGAGTGGGTGCGTTTGTTTAGCTTCCCTGGGTCGACCCCGGTCTGCCACCGGTGCGTTCGAATAGTTTCATTTTATCAAAAAGCAAATCAGTAAAAAGAAGTCATTTTAACAATTCCACAAGCGGCTGTTCACAACGTAGGTTTGACACTGGACACTATCGGTAATTGTCAAAGACTAGTCTTCACAGTTTGTGTGTCTCAACATATGCATAAAATAACAAACCTGTGAACATTTGAGCTAAATCGGTCATCAAACTTGCGAGATAATAATGAAAGAAAAAACACCCTTGTCACACGAAGTTGTATGCGTTTAGATGGTTGATTTCGAGACCTCAAGTTCAAACTTGAGGTCTCGAAATCAAATTCGTGGAAAATTACTTCTTTCTCGAAAACTACGTCACTTCAGAGGGAGCTGTTTCTTACAATGTTTTATATTATCAACCTCTCCCCATTACTCGTTACAAAGTGAGGTTTTATGCTGATAATTATTTTGAGTAATTACCAATAGTGTCCACTGCATGCCTTTAAAGGATCTGGGTACTTTTTCAAAATGTCCATAGATTTACATTAAACTTACAGGGTTTGAAGATAATGCTAGTGGAAAGCTTCCCTTCAAATCTTACTTAATGAGGTGCTGTAGTTTTTGAGAAATGAGTAAAACAATGTCATGAAAATACGTTTGTTAATGATTAAAATAATGTTCGTCTCATGAGACCAAAATTATTTTCATGACATTGTTTAACTCATTTCCCAAAAAATACAGCACCTCAGCACGTAGTATTTTCAGGGAAGCTTTCTACTATCATTATCTTCCAACTGTGTAAGTTTAGTGTAAATCTGTGAACATTGTGTTTTTTGTCCAACAAAAGTTACATAGAGAAAATCAAAGTGAAAAAAAGTGAAAAAAATGAAAAAAGGTGACAAAAAGTGACATGTGACAACATTTACATAAGTGACAATGTGATAGAGGGATTCATATCAGAAGCACAGCTTATCACTTTTAAGTTAATTTCAAATCAATAAAAATTATAATTAACACAGTAATAGGCCATTCAAAGTGAAAGTTAATTTCTTATCCCAGACGAAAAACATTCCCATTCCAATCTGACCATAGTATTCATTACAACACACAATCAAAATACAAGCCCCAATTTTTATTTCACACACACAGAGTAATGTTGTGAATAGTGAATTGTTACGCAATTATTAAACTTTGCAAAACAAAGTTACCCGAATTCGAACGTTGTGTGAAGTACATCCTCAACAGAGGATTTGTGGCCTTCGGAGAACAAGGAGAATGAATGCAAAGAGAGAAGGGATGAGTTGGGTTCTGAGTTTGTACTATTAAAGCAATAAACTGGGTTTCTACGATTTAGCCTAATCCAAGTGTTATCACTCAGACACGGTCCACCACACGCGGATCTATATTAGTCAATCACTCTGGAAAATGGCGCTGCTGGTAAAGTTTTTCATAAAACGGCATGCAGCGCTGAATAAGTGCAGCTTCTTTTGGACTCTGAGTCGATTTGATCTTCGACTCTACATCTTTTGAGAAGCGAGCGGTGGTGACAGCTTTTTTGCAATGGAGTTCAAATGATGTCAGATTAGGGGTGCACATGATCCATTTGGCTTGGGCGGGTTTTCCGTTATCTTCTCCCCATTCCACCATCTTGTTGCTGAACGGTATCCCTGTTGCCTGACAGTACGCTGGTACCATTATTTCTGGATGGGCCAGAAGATCATCAGCATCCATGACAAAGGGGTTGGGGTCGAGGTTTTCTTTGACGTATTCGTAGAGTTCAAGCAAGCTTTGAAACCCTCCTGCGAGACTGCCCATCTGGAGATCCTGCCACGCCTCCATCTCGTCTTCGACCATTGTCCTAGAAGATGGTCTAAACTCCAAGTTGAGTTTCCTCCAGGATGGGATTGTTTTCTTGGGGTTACGAATCAGGAAAGTGTGCTGATATCCAGATGGGATTACATCCCAACTTTTCCCTGCTATCTTCAGACTGTATGCGTGATCCTTAACGAACACTAGTCTGGCCCCTTCATGTGCTTCTTCTAAAGTCTGCTTAACCCATGAAAATGTATTCGCTGATGTATCGTAGGCGAGGTCCGAACCAGGAAGGTCACTGGTAATCTTGTCAAGGATACTGTTAACTTTCGGAAACACCCTTTCTGGGCCATGCCAGGCAGCATTGGTGTAGGGCTCGTAGAAGTATTTTCCTCCTTCGATGGCGCTTATGGCTCGTAGGGTTGCCGTCGAGCAAGAGCGGTAAACCGCCCACAATATAACACGAGTTTGTTTGCTGTCTGCCATGACGATGATTATTGTCTCTCTGTGCTGCAGAATGCTGTATCCCACCACAAGATTTGCTATTTATTTTGTTGTATAGAGCCAGTCCTGCCGATGTCTATGCTAAAATTATTTTATTATGGAGAACTTCATGCAGATAACCTTCACTTGTGATGTGTATGGGTCCGTAGGTTAAGAGGGTGCATTCATGCATGGGTATACCCACACAGACATAAAGGTATTATAAAAAATTATGTCTGTGTGATGGGTACACCCCAAACCCCCACAATTCAGTGTCAAAGCACTCGTGGCTTAACACAACTTCGTGATCCAAGGCTCTACAAAACTGTCTCAGCCACGAAGGCCTTTACAAAAGGCTACTCCTCATTTGGTCATACACTTGCAAACCACCACTGAACAAAATTTAGGGTGCGTTCGTTTAGCTTCCCTGGGTCGACCCCGCAGTGCTCACTCGGGGTGAGCCCCTGACAAGACCCAATCGAGCGATCACACTCGCCCTCTCGTGGTGACGGCATGCACACCAGGTCACCCCCAAGTGACCCACTCCACACTAAACAGGGCACTGGGGGCTGACCCGGGTGAGCCCCGTCAAAGCTATTCGAACGTACCGGGGCAGACCGGGGTCGACCCAGGGAAGCTAAACGAACGCACCCATAATTCACCGAAACACCGCACACTGGCGCCCTCTTTCTTCAGAATAATTACGGCTGATAAAAGAGGCTAGTTTCTAAAGTTCTACCTAAGGTGCTACCCCAGACACTCCATCCATCCATACAGGACGTTCCTTTATTTCAGTAAACAATACCACAACATAATTATTTCATAGTTATTTTCAATGCCACCCAGGCATAGTATCGAACTATTAAAGGCAGTGGACACTATTGGTAATTACTTAAAATAATTATTATCATTAAACCTTTCTTGATTACGAGTAACGGGGAGAGGTTGACTGAGTATAAAACATTGTGAGAAACAGATCCCTTTGAAATGAAGTGACGTAGCTTAGTTTTCGAGAAAGAAGTAATTTTCCACGAATTTTGATTTCGAGACCTCAAGTTTAGAATTTGAGGTCTCGAAATCAAGCATCTGAAAGCACACAACTTTGTGTGACCAGGGTGTTATTTTCTTTCATTATATCTCGCAACTTCGACAACCGATTGAGCTCAAATTTTCACAGGTTTGTCATTGTATACATATAATGTTGAGATACACCAAGTGAGGAGACTGGTTGACAGTTACCAATTGTGTCCACTGTCTTTAGTTAACGCAGACCGATTTGTTGAATACTTCAAACAGCTGACGGGTTTTAATTAAGAGAATTTGCGGACACAATCATGGGAATGCACAGTTTGAGGTTTGGGTGTATACAAAAACGATAGAGAGACAACTGTACTGAACCAGAGATATTTGCACTAATCTCCTTGGCTGTCTGTCTTTATTCAAGGTTCAAGTTTCATTTTATCAAAAAGCAAATCAGTAAAAAGAAGTCATTTTAATAATTCCACAAGCGGCTGTTTCACAACGTAGGTTTGAAGGGCATTAAGCAGGAGAAAATTTAAGTGACAAAAGACAAAAATGTGACAAAAAGTGACATAAAGTGACAACATTTACAAAAGTGACAATGTGATGGAGGGATTCATATCAGAAGCACAGCTTGTCACTTTTAAGTTTATTTCAAATCAATAAAATAATCAACACAGTTGTAGGCCATTCAAAGTGAAAGTTAATTTCTTACCCCAGACGAAGAACATTCCAATTCAAATCTGACCATAACAAGCACCATGTGTGTTCATTACAAGTTACACACAATCTAAATACTATAACCCAACATTTTATTTCACACAGAGTAATTTTTGTGAATAGCGAAACACATTTTTTGTTACGCAAGTAAACTTTTTGCAAAACAAAGTTACCCGCACGTTGTGTGAAGTACAGCCTCAACAGAGGTTCGTGGCTTTCGGAGAACAGAAGGAGAATGGATGAAAGAGAGGAGGAATGAATAAACTGGTTTTCTACGATTATGCCTTCCCCAAGTGTTAATCACTCAAACACGGTCCACCACACGCGGATCTAAAATGTTAGTCAATCACTTTGGAAAATGGCGCTGCTGGTAAAGTTGTTCATAAAACGGCATGCAGCGCTGAATAAGTGCAGCTTCTTTTGGACTCTGAGTCGATTTGATCTTCGACTCTACATCTTTTGAGAAGCGAGCGGTGGTGACAGCTTTTTTGCAATAGAGTTCAAATGATGGCAGATTAGGGGTGCACATGATCCATTTGGCTTGGGCGGGTTTTCCGTTATCTTCTCCCCATTCCACCATCTTGTTGCTGAACGGTATCCCTGTTGCCTGACAGTACGCTGGTACCATTATTTCTGGATGGGCCAGAAGATCATCAGCATCCATGACAAAGGGGTTGGGGTCGAGGTTTTCTTTGACGTATTCGTAGAGTTCAAGCAAGCTTTGAAACCCTCCTGCGAGACTGCCCATCTGGAGATCCTGCCACGCCTCCATCTCGTCTTCGACCATTGTCCCAGAAGATGGTCTAAACTCCATGTTGAGTTTCCTCCAGGATGGGATTGTTTTCTTGGGGTTACGAATCAGGAAAGTATGCTGATATCCAGATGGGATTACATCCCAACTTTTCCCTGCTATCTTCAGACTGTATGCGTGATCCTTAACGAACACTAGTCTGGCCCCTTCATGTGCTTCTTCTAAAGTCTGCTTAACCCATGAAAATGTATTCGCTGATGTATCGTAGGCGAGGTCCGAACCAGGAAGGTCACTGGTAACCTTGTCAAGCATACTGCTAACTTTCGGAAACACCTTTTCTGGGCCATGCCAGGCAGCATTGCTGTAGGGCTCGTAGAAGTATTTTCCCCCTTCGATGGTGCTTATGGCTCGTAGGGTTGCCGTCGAGCAAGAGCGGTAAACCGCCCACAATATAACACGAGGTTGTTTGCTGTCTGCCATGACGATGATTATTGTCTCTCTGTGCTGCAGAATGCTGTATCCCACCACAAGATTTGCTATTTATTTTTTTGTAGAGCCAGTCCTGCCGATGTCTATGCTAAAATTATTTTATTATGGAGAACTTCATGCAGATGACCTCCACTTGTGACGTGTATGGGATGGGTCCATAGGTTAAGAGGGTGCATCATGCATGGGTACACCCACACAGAAATAAAGGTATTATAAAAAATTATGTCTGTGTGATGGGTACACCCCAAACCCCCATAATTCAGTGTCAAAGCACTCGTGGCTTAAGACAACTTCGTGATCCAAGGCTCTACAAAACTGTCTCAGCCACGAAGGCCTTTACAAAAGGCTACTCCTCATTTGGCCATACACTTGCAAACCACCACTGAACAAAATTTAGGGTGCGTTCGTTTAGCTTCCCTGTGTCGACCCCGCAGTGCTCACTCGGGGTGAGCCCCTGACAAGACCTAATCGAGCGATCACACTCGTCCTCTCGTGGTGACGGCATGCACATCAGGTCACCCCCAAGTGACCCACTCCACACTAAACAGGGCACTGGGGGGGGGGGGGCTGACCCGGGTGAGCCCCGTCAAAGCTATTCGAACGTACCGGGGCAGACCGGGGTCGACCCAGGGAAGCTAAACGAACGCACCCATAATTCACCGAAACACCGCACACTGGCGCCCTCTTTCTTCAGAATAATTACGGCTGATAAAAGAGGCTAGTTTCTAAAGTTCTACCTAAGGTGCTACCCCAGAATCTCCATCTATCCATACAGGACGTTCCTTTATTTCAGTAAACAATACCACAACATAATTATTTCATAGTTATTTTCAATGCCACCCAGGCATAGTATCGAACTATTAAAGGCAGTGGACACTATTGGTATTACTCAAAATAATTATTATCATTAAACCTTTCTTGATTACGAGTAACGGGGAGAGGTTGACTGAGTATAAAACATCGTGAGAAACAGATCCCTTTGAAATGAAGTGACGTAGCTTAGTTTTCGAGAAAGAAGTAATTTTCCACGAATTTTGATTTCGAGACCTCAAGTTTAGAATTTGAGGTCTCGAAATCAAGCATCTGAAAGCACACAACTTTGTGTGACCAGGGTGTTATTTTCTTTCATTATATCTCGCAACTTCGACAACCGATTGAGCTCAAATTTTCACAGGTTTGTCATTGTATGCATATAATGTTGAGATACACCAAGTGAGGAGACTGGTTGACAGTTACCAATTGTGTCCACTGTCTTTAGTTAACGCAGACCAATTTGTTGAATTATTCAAACAGCTGACGGGTTTTAATTAAGAGAATTTGCGGACACAATCATGGGAATGCACAGTTTGAGGTTTGGGTGTATACAAAAACGGTTGACAATCAAGGGTGTCGAAGTTGAGTATAATATGGGGCTATACTTTGAATTATTATTTGCAATTCAGACAGGTTCGCAAAGAATTACAACTTGACTTTTGCTCTACGCACTATAGACAGTCACGGCATTATCTCCGTTCTGCACGTGCAATCGGTTGGGTGTCGGATTGTTTTCAAAACACTTTGTGGCGGTTGTTATTTTCCGTCCGACCCGTACTTTTACAATAGACCTTATGCATTGACGTCATCCAGCGGCCATCTTAGTGGAAAAACGGTGACGAAAAAATCGAAACGCACAGATTTGTACGCGCGGTGCACAGGATTGGCCAATGAACAACCTCCTTTTGACCTCTAGGTGAGGGCGGGGTGCCGGCCCTACTGAAATGACGTCATGTGCATAAGGTCTATAGTGCGCGGCCAACGAATAATTAATTTACATTGTTCTGGTTCCTTTATAATAAAACAAATATGACAGGTATCAGCTAGGGGACGTGAGTGAACTAACAAATTTTTGTTGTTTGCAGAACGAAGTTGATCTTACGACTTGCAGTCCAAGCTACACGTACAAAGTGCGCGTGGCCATCCAATTGTGTAAAAAATGTTGTTTGCAGAATAAAGTTGATCGTACGGACGACGACAGCCCAACCAATTAATCACATTCATGTCCAATCGGATTGGAGCAGATTGCGTGTTTGTTGTTTATTTGTGGTGATAAACCACAAGGGAAACTGACAGAGTATCAGTTTTTTTTAAATAGTTATACTTATAGGTTTGACCAAAGACTGAGGGCCCGGGGACTTTAAAAATAATTTTTTTTAAAGGAGGCCCTCTGTTGACACACTTTAGTTGGACGCAGTGTTGCTGAACCGATTTAAGAATTACACAACTCAACAGCCACTGTTTAAAAATAAAACAAAATAAGACAAATTTCACAACAAATATCCCACAAAAGATCTCGAAATACCGTTATCACACACGCAATAATAATTATCGCGTTCCACTCAATTATTGAGTGGAACGCGATAATTATTGCGACACTTGCCCAAGCCCCCCCTCCCTGCTTTCCCCGCCCCCTTGGAATACAAGTTGGGCATAATCACAAGTTGGGTTAGTCTTTATTCAAGGCGCACGCGGCACACCGGATAGCACGCACAACCCCAAAAATGTAACGCACGAAAAAAGACTATCACTGCGAGCGGCGAGCCGCGCCGCACGCGGTAATAGTCTTTTTTCGTGCGTTACTTTTTGGGGGTTGTGCGTGCTATCCGGTGTGCCGCGTGCGCCTTGACTAAAGGCTAAAGTTGGGTTGGATCATAGAGCTATATCAATATATATACAGCTCTATGGTTGGATCGCAGCATTAAAATAGACTTAATTTCAAGTCTGAGATTGTGGTTGTTCGTCTGCTGCATCAGCCACGAACAACGCATAAGCCACGAACAGATTAGTCTACAAGGAGGGCGCCAGTAGACTAAAACCCACGATTGCAGACTTGGAACCAAGTCTACAGTAAAAACGAAAACAAACTTTGCAATTTATTTGCGTCATGTAATTAATGTTCCGACTTTTGACAGCAGATAGACGGACTTGACCCAGTTCGCGGTCATGGAGATAGAAATCGTCTATTTAGTATAAATACCCCAGACAAATCAATAGTGTTCATAGTATTGTCGTGGGGACAGGGGCAACAACAACAACTAAACAACAAAGTCTTCCAATATATTTTATTTTCCACTTCGAATTCTGCTAGTCACGACGGGATTTTTGTACAACACACACCGTGACCATGCAGCAAGCAAACTACGCAAATCTTTTGTTGACTGCTGTCGTTGTGTTGGGGTTTTGCAGTACGGCAGTGCAATGTTTTTCAAAGAAGGTAATACAATTCTTTATAGTTACATTTTTAGGAATTATTTAATGTTGGGCATCAGAAAGGATGATAATATTTATCATTCAAAGCTTTGTACGATACGGAGCACTGCATGAAGATGGAGCTTTCCTATCTATTATTATATATAGCTCCATGGTTGGTGGTTACTTCTAGAAATAAGGCTCCCCTACAAACAAACTAGGGAGCCTTATTATTATAAACATTTATAGTTTCTAGAAGTAGTTGGTGGTATGGCCATTACTTCTAGAAACTAAGTATGACCATCATCATCCAACTTACTTGTGGTCCGGCCTTTTATTTGTAATGTAAGTTGTATTGTATATAGTATGGCACATCACATTATAATAAAGTTTTCAGAGATAAGTAGGAAAGAAAAAAAACATCGTCCTCAGTCCTGAGGATATTATTCACTCATCATGATAATAAAGACATCTTGAAAGTAGAATCTTCCAGGTATATTTCTTCTCAGTTCAAGATGACGACAGCATTTGGTATCCTGCCACTTTGTCTTTTGTTTACACAAATTTTTACCGAACAGAATATCTCATTTTGGTAGTAATGGATACTAATTTTTTCAAAACGAATGCAAAAGTGGTAGCAGGATAGGGAAAGTTTTCCGTTTGTCATGAAATAAAATTTACTCAAATGAGATGTTCCTTTTTGTAAAAATTAGTGAACTAGTGGTCACAGGATACGAAAAGTTGTTGTATTTATTTATTTATTTATTTGTTTGTTTGTTGTTTACAGGATAAGTATCCACCACCGCCACCGATAGAGCAAAGAGCCGAGATGGCTCGTTATGTTGTACACAGGGTAAGCTTGTCTGTCTGTTTGTTTGTTTGTTTATTTCCATTTGTGCAACAGCAATAGTGCAAATTAAGTACATCAGTTTATCTGTATTTGGATTTTCGTTGTTCAGTCAGCGCTTTTTGATAATATAATAATAATTATAATAATAATAATAATACCAAAGTCTTATATAGCGCACGTATCTACCAAACAAGGTACTCAAGGCGCTGAGTATATACAAACTTTCAGAAAGATAGTTTATTGCAGTGATGAATTCTGAGACCCAATTATATAGCACCTTAAAAGGGCTTACAAGGTGCTACGGCGCATTAAGCAGCCACAACCAGGAACACAGGGGCGAACCCCTTCTCTTTTCGATAAGTGCACTGGGTTCTTTTACATGCGTTACACAACACATGGGACCAATGTCTTTACGTCCCATCCGAAGGACGAAGCAATGGTTAAGTGTCTTGCTCAGGACACAGTGTCACGGCTGGGGATTCGAACCCACATGATGTCTATGTGACATGAAAATCATTTGTTAATAATAAATATCATTATTGTAACAGGCACATCCATCACAAACCTCGGCTTTTATGATGATTTTGAAATGAGGAAATAAATGTGCTATTGTTTAATATTTATTATTTTCAGGCTGACTGGTGTACTCTGACGACCATCTCGAGCAATTCTGACCTCCTTGGTCTGGCGTTTTCTGAGCCGACGTCAGTGAGTGACGGCACCGTTGCAAACAGCACTGGAGTACCAGTGATGTACCACGCCATACAGAGCTACGTGATGCAGGACATTATGAAAAACAGCAAGGTGGGTAGTTGAGACCCCTCTCTTATATTCATGCATGGCGTCACAATTCTAACCCAAAATGAGGCCATCGGCGCACGTCACGCCACTACCAGTGCAGTGGCTGCGTCGATGGCCTCGTTTTGGGTTAGAATGGTGAAGTCAGGAATGAACATTAAAAGAGGCGTATAGACCGTTCCATTTTAGCCTGCACGCGCACGTGTTGTACGCTGCCGTTGGCTGCGCCGCCATTGCTCTGGATTGCAGCAGCCAATGTTTGACTGCGCACAGTGTAGATGCATTCACCACATTACAGACTCCAGTTTATCTATCGTTCAAATCCAGAGTAGATTATATTGAACAGACAAGCGGTAGAAGGGCTGACTATGTATAATATAGTTGTCGTTTAGTTACTGAATCACAATTCACAGACGTTAACCAATGTTTGTATGAGAGAGATTGGTTGTTGCCAGCTTGGTGTTTATATCCCCTTGTGGGAGTTTGCCGAGTTCCCTTGATGGGAAGCAGTATCTAAACAAACAAACAAACAAATAAAATGTACTGTCTAGATGCAATCACTACAAATTATATTTCATTTCTTGTCACTATCTATGGGCGTATAGACAAGGACTGTCAGAAAAGCAAACTTAATCTCTGTCTAGCCAAGAACCAAACAGAGAAAAGACAAGGAAGGAAGTTTCTAAATGAGGGAAACTCCCAAGAACTATTGCAGGGAAAATCCCTGAAGTCGGGTAGGGACTGAAAACCCAATCCACATAGTGCCCCCGGGTGGATTCGAACCGGGAATCCTAAAGGTGGAAGACGAAGAAAGATACCACTTCCTCAACCTTATTACAGACTGCTAAAGTTTATATATCGTTCAAATTCAGAGAAGATGATATTAATTGATCACACAGTAGGAGGGTTAACATTGATATAATAAAGCATTTTTACTTTTTTTCTCTCTCTCCTGAAGACGAGCAGAGTATACTGTTTGAAACATCAAGAAAAAACTGGCTCTTTTCCTCAAAAGAGAATTATAACATGGTTATACCCATAAGTTTACTATTATTTATGAATAGTTTGTTCTTATTAATTTTGGTTATTAATATCACAGGCATGTTACTCGGGTGGGATTCGAACCCACGACCCTTGCAATTCTAGAGCAGTGTCTTACCAACTAGACTACCGAGGTTGCCCGGTAGCTAGAGGCAGTTCGAATCCTATGTTTTGGCGGGGGTACCGCAACGATATAAGAGATGTTAAAGTTTGTTCTTAAAAATGAAACATTTGTTTATTGTTAATCTTGCTAGGTGACGCTGAGTTTCAGCGAAGCAGTGTTTGGTGCTGAACAATGCAACCCTGGCCCAGAATCTGATCCCGAGTTTCCACTGTGTGCTCGTGTTACCATAATGGGTAAGCTTGAACCTACTAAGCAATCTTACAGGGGACCACCAGACTCGGGCAATTAAAATGTCTTTTAACTGGTATCCTGTTTGTAGTTGCCAACTTTTGTTTGTATTTAGCAAAATTGTGTGGTCTGACCATGCTCAAAATACTACTCCTTGGGGAGGGACAGGGCCATCTTTGAGTATTGTTTTGTATAAACAAGCCATTTGCATTATAGATTTGAATATTGTCTGGTACAAAGACATGCTTGATCACAAGTTGCCACTCAAATTTAAATTCACCAGACTATAGAGACAGTTGCTATGTCACATGATTCGGGGCAAGCTTTTGCATAGTTACATAAGAGACGGTGAACACCCATACACAATTCTGAATGGATGTGATGGCACAGTGGTACCCAGGGTCTGCTCATCTGGAGGTTGCTAACTCATTACTCCTCATTTTAGTGTTGACCTTTCGCCCTTATAACAAGTGAATGTGCTATTATTGTATGCTACTATTGGATGGTGCGAAATCAGTCCAGGGTTAAAGTCTGACATTATATGAATTCTGCTCTGTCTGGTGAATGCTTTAAAAAGGCCCAATACTTTACGGAGGCAATGAAGGCGATTGCCTCCATGCCCCGTGGTCATTGCCTTGGTGCCCTTGAAATGCTCCAGTAGAAGCTTACTATTTCCTCATAGGGTGCCCTTTACCATTGGTGCCCTTGCCCTTTTAAAAACGAAGCATACAGGCCTGATGCTTGTCCTTTTAAATAGGGGACCGGTCTCCTTCCTATGTCTCTACACATACACACAAAGTACTTGAAATACTCCAGTAGAAATTTAGAATTTCACCATAAAAACTTTACAAAATTTAATTTCTTATTTTTACCTTTTTTCTTTGAAGGCAATGCCGTCATCCTAACCGACCCCAAAGAAATCGCAGCTGCCGAAAAAGCCCTCTTCTCACGCCACCCAGCAATGGCCTCTTGGTCTAAAGCGCACGAGTTCAAATTTTTGAAGCTCAACATAACCAATGTTTTGATCATCGATTTCTTCGGTGGATGGGTCACTGTACCGGTGGATGAGTACATGAAAGCAAAACCGTAAGGAGGGACCAGGATACCAGACTATGATTAACGCTTTTTTAAACTATCGTAGCTTTTTTCGAAACTTCTGCTTTTTTTAATTAATTAAGAGGCTTTGCCTCTGCTTAGGGTCTGGCTGCGGATTCCAATTGATATTAAACCGTGAGGAGAGAACAGGACACCAGGCTATGATTAACGCTTTTTTAAACTATCGTAGCTTTTTTCGAAACTTCTGCTTAGGGTCTGGCTCCGGACTCCAATTGATATTAAACCTGTGCAAATTTGGTCTTTCAGTTGTGTGAGTCAGGAGAAAATAGTGAAAAACTATTCATGTTTTTCAGCATTTGTAAACACACTAATTTTGGTTGTAACAACCGATATCAGCAGTAAGGAAACATTTCACAGAAAAAATTATTTTAGTATGAACTTCATAATCATAAGCTTTCAGATTAAAATAATGTTTTTAATCCTAACCAATCCTGTATATTACTTTTAAAAACTGTTCAAATCTATGTGTTCTATTAATTTTAAGCCCATCAAATCATTACGAACGCTAGCTTTAGATTTAAATTTCTTTATTCTTCTAGAAACTGTTGTTATATTACTTTATTATGATAGGTTCTTGGCATCGCTTGAACTACGCGGAGGCTACAACCTTTTGTTGCCCTGCTCTTGCCCCCATGTGCTAACTTGACAATAGTCTTCTAGAATTTCCAAAGAAAGTGGACGATAAATTTTTTGATATATTTTTAAATTTCCTGTTAAAACAGGTATTATTTGATTTTTTAAAGAACAAAATATGTCAGTATTGGTGTAAATTATGGTGTTTGATTAAATTGCACATGTACTATTTACATCATATAGATTTATACTTTTTGAAAGATTGAAGATAACAAGAAGCGCAGTTTAAAACGGTATTAAACAAGCAATTTTGAACTGGAAATATTTCTGTGGTTTTTTGTTGTCGCATAAAAAAGCCACACACTACCCTTATCGTGTGGTGAATCAAAAGTCCAAACAAATTTAAAGCATACCACATTTCTGCCTCAAGAAGAATACTCCCTATCTTACTGAAAAAAAGTCCACAGACACAGACTTGAAACTATAAGAAAGGAATAACTCACACTTTCACAAATTATCTTCCTTAAATATCTCTTAATCCTGACAAAAGAACGCAGTTTACAGACATTACAAAAGGGTTTTTACACCGCCTTCAAGAAGTTTTTACTAACAAGTTATTTAAAAATAGAAAATGGCCCTTACAGTGTAATGTTAAAAGGGGTTGTGTATATTGGTATTATTCTTTGAAAAATACTATCCCAAGTTTTGAAATTTCACATAACACTAAGTTGTTAACACAGTCTTCGGAAGTTTTCACTAACTTATAGAAAATGGTCTTTTATAGTGAAATGTTAAGAGATTGTGTATAATATTGGTATTATTCTTTGAAAACATACTATCAAAGTATTTGAAAGTTGTTAATTAAGAATCGCCCACTTAAAGCCATTGGACACTTTCGGTAAACAGTATTGTCCAAGGCCCACACTTCGTGTATCACAACTTATATATGAAATAACAAACCTGTGAAAATTTAGGCTAAATTGGTCATCATTGGTCAAATAACAGGAAAACCCACCCTTGCTTTCTCAAAAAGTATAAGCATTTCATGGAATAATGTTTCAAGAGAAGTCTTTCACCATTACCTTCTAAAAACCCTGTAAGTTATTTGTAAATCTGTGATTTTTTTTTCTGTTCCGAAAGTGTCCAATGGCTTTAAGGAAACGCCATCTTTGCAAATACGACAAGACTAAAAGCCACGATCACAGACTTGGAACTATGTCTACTTGGTGATATACAAGGCATGCCAGGTCATTTACACTTTGTGTATTGCCGAGTGCATATTAACAGCTACACAGTTTGAAGTTCAATTCAATTACAAAGAGCCCAGCTCTGATGCTATATTGACACAAAAATAGAAAACTTTCCACAAATGAAGTCGCTTAAAAAGAAAATGGTACTAGATGTGAGATCAGGGCCCAATTTCATAGCGCTGCTTAGCGGCCAATTTTTTGCTTACTGTACGATTTCTATTTCATAGCACTGCTAACCGTAAGCACACGAAAAGGCATGCTAACCTTCCGGTGCTTACGTCACAATGCAAATCCACGGTAAACGCGCAATATGGCTGTCAAGTTTTTCTGCTAACCTGTGAAATACGCTAAGGCTTAAGCAAATTTTTCTGCTACAGTAAGCACGCAAATTTGCTTACCGTTAAGCAGCGCTATGAAATTGGGCCCAGTGATGTTTAATCATTGGCTGAGAAATGTGCGTGGTGTGTACACGCATACTTTTGCTTGCACAGTTGTGGGGACTTGCTGTTGTTGTTCTATTGTTCCCTTTTCTGAAGAAGTACCCTGTTTAACAAAACAGTTTAAAAAAACGAAATTGTTGTGGGGTTCTTTATTCCATTGTGTAAAAGTTCCCACATTGTTTGGTCTTAGCAATGGAAGCCAATGCATAGTGTCTATGAGAACAATATTTACTGAATCGCAGAAAAAAAGTCCACTGTTAAGCCGTATCTCACAGCGCAGAAATAGCGGTGAACCAGCCATAAATAAGACACGTAGCAAGGCGTTTTCAACTGCTTAAACATTTTGCTGCATATTTGTCCGCTTAGCGTATTTGTGTTCTTAAGCGGGTTTGTGATAGTGGCCAAAGGGTCCTCAGTTTGAGCAGAGACTCAGGGAAAGTTCATCAGCTTTCTTCACCCAAGTTTCTACTAGCAAGTTACGGTCTAAACGGTGCACCTCTTTACCTTTAAACAAAAAAAAGCACAGCGCTCTCATGAAAACATAATTTGTTTGTATACATATATAAAAAAGGAGTGCCATTCTTATCTCATGCTGAATCACAATTAGGTCCAGACTGCGCAAAGTGTGGAACACCTCAGAAATACCTCAATGGTGCGTTATTGCCAAAGAGTGCTTCAGCGTTCCTGTATGAAAATCGTTTCTTGCGGACTGAGTCCGGCCTCCTTCAGAGTTTTATCAAAGTCCAAATACGACAGTTTTCTCCGGGGGAAATTCGTCACCATTTCGAACCGCTCATTTGAAAATCCTTCTTTACCAACCAATGTGACCAGCGTCTGCAATAAAAAGAGATGGAATTTTACAGAAAGAATAATATTTTGATCACATTATGATATTCATTTTGATAACCAGGGTGCTTTTTCTTAAGATGCCCTCTTCTAGTTTTGGACATCCCCTGCTTAAAAACTCCTCCCCGAGAGTAAGCTTTTCCAAAAAGACAGCTCATAAGAGGGTTCCATTTACCAGAAGGGGAGTACCCTCTTTGAGGGACAACTGATACTTCTCTTCATTCGGGTGTTTTTATCATAGCGTAGTCTACCCTACTTGAGAAACCCCTCCCAAATAGTTGAATTTCCTAATCAAGAGAGTAAGCTTTTACAAAAGACTAGCTCATAAGACGGTTCCATTTACCAGAAGGGGAGTATCTTCTTGGAGGGACAGCTGTTTCTTCTTTCCGTCTGGGAATCTGAGCATTAGCTTGGCCATGGAATGAACGTCTGGAAGGTAAGCATAACGAAAAACAGAATTAAGCCAAGACACAAAACTCAGAGCCTTGCAACTTTGAAATTGACAAGTCAAAAAATCTAAATACATAGAACATAGAAAAATTGATGGGACATACCGATTTCTTCCCCATTCTTAAGGACCACTGGTGATGAATTTGTCTCTTTGGCAACCCCATCATTGGAGTCCGTCTCTGTGACAACTGTGTTCTTCCCTTGAGTCGCATCTTCCTCACTATGGGTCATCGATTTAGTTCTTACAGCTTCGTCGGCTGTGCTTGTCCCATTAACAGCTGACTGGCTCGTTCTTTCGTTCGACTTTGAGTCAGTTCTATGAGTGGTGTTGGAGGAGTTGGAATTCGCAACGAGCGGGTGGCTTTTTGGAAGGTTGGGTTTAACGGACTCGATGACGCAATCTGAATCACTGTCATGATTTGAGTTAATCTCGACGTCGACGATCTCATCATAATCATCCTCGTCATCGAGGTCATCGTCGTCCGACAGACTTATCGTCTCGTGAATCTTCTTGGAAGCGATTGTGGCGGGGGTGTCTTTGGAAGATGGGGCGCCGTCTTTGTGGGCGTCGCTAGTTGATTCGGCTAAGGAGGCGGCGATGGCCGCTTCAAGTTGAGAATCCTCACTGGCATCTAAAATCGTTTTTGTCTAAGATAAAGAAGAAAAAAATTACCCTTAAAGGTGTCCTTAGGTAAGACACTTGATCATTATTGCTACTTCCTAAAGCCGTGTGTTGTGTAATACAATTAAAATAACCTAGTTACACTTATTGCTAAGAGAAGGGGTTTGGCCCATTGTTTCTGGCAGTGGCAGCTGAGTGAGCGGCAGCACCTTGTAAACCCTTTATAAGAATAACTTACCATTCTTGCCTTTTTGGCAGGTGGGGACGCTGGGACCTCTTTGTCGAAGCATGGATGATTGGATAAAAACTCCATAACTGAAACAAGAAAGAAGAAAACAAACATGCATCGGGGCCCAATTTGATAAAGCCTGTAAGCACAAAAACTTGCTAAGCACAGAAAGTATTGCTCAACAGAACCAGATTACCAGACAAAATCACACTAAGTTTACATTGATGTGACTGGTGCCCCAAGCAGTATTTTCTGCTTTACAGCTTCATAAAATTGGGCCCTGTTCAGACGATAAGTTTCAATGAAAGACTTTTCATAGGATTAATGCATCAGAATGAAGTAGACGTATGAAATTAGTAATGTGAATTTGTATAGACCCCCTTGCATTGGCCGTCATCGTTGATGAAACAGGCACGCGTGAGTCGTGCACAGAGCATTCAAGCGTGCACGCTTCCATTGTTTGTCATCAAAGATGGCAGTCAATGACGTCATGTGCAATCTACTGTTGAACGAGAAAAAGACACCTTACCAAGATCACAAAATGACGTGCTGTCAAGCTTGCTCCACGAGACCAACAGCTCACCTGTCGTTTGAGAAAAGAAAATATAAAACAAAATTAAACGAAAGAGTTCTCACTGGCATGATAGTTGTCTTTGGTTATAAGTCCCTTAGCATATCGCGCCAACTGTCAGACAAGCCATATAGCAGTGTAGCTATTGTTGTCTCGAGAATGGGACTTGACAGGGTCGTTTCTTATTCCTGCACGTTGTTATCAAAAATTCTCCCTGGATGGGGAGATGTACAAAACCATTTGGAGTGTGGAAGCACTGCCCCCTCGGTAAAATATTTTCATTGTACTCAGTGCAGAAGACATTGTAAGTGCATGCGTCTAGAATCTCCACCCAGTTATGATTAATTGATCGAAAGTTCAAATCTTACCAGTTCTTGGATCGAGCAATGCCACATGAGGGAACTCCTCCACCTTGTAAAACTGCATGTATCTCCTCCCTTCATCGCTGTCATGATACACCTGATAAGCAACAACAGCAGAACCCAATTTGCTTAGCAAGAATTAGCAGGATACTAGTCAGAAAGGGTGCACGAGACAAGGTAATTTGGCTGGTAACCAAACTTAACTTTGAACGAAGAATAAATCGCCGTCATTCAAAATTTTAAATGCACAGAAAACCAAAAATTATTAGTTTCATTTGTTCCAACGAATATTCTTTCATTTAACCCGACAAACTTTCTCTAACCTGCCATAAAATAAAGGATTCATTGATGATACTTTTGACTGTTGCGTCACTCCAAACGTCCCTGTTGAGTTTCTGACAGTTGAACTCCTGAACGTCCTGAACATTAACGATTAACCAGCGTCCTTGGTTTTGACCTGTCTCCATGGCCTGCTCACAAAACAAACCAAAATAGAAGTTAATATTATATATCTCTGGAAATGTTGTAGCCAATGAGGGTGGTGGTGGGTGGGCTTGCCCAAGACACAACATTTTTGCCCAGCACTCTGAGCAAAAAACATTGTGCTGCCCAGTAAAGATTTTCCTCAGTAAAGTATAAATAAAAATTGTCCACTGGTCTCACGGCTAAATTTCCCAGCCGAATGAAAGCAGTTAGGCCAAGTAAAAAACAAAAAACATGTTTCACGTCCCCGCCCGCTTCCTTTTTTACAAGCCGCCTCCTTTATTTAATTTTTTTTTAATTTTTTTTTTATGCACATTATTATTATTTTTTTTAAATAGGGTTATTTTAAATGATCTCAGCAAAAACAATCTGAATGTCTTGTCTGAATGCCTCGACTAAATTTCAGCAGTAGAAAAAACAATGGATATTTGACATTTTAACAAAGAATGGCGGCCATCTTGAAATAAAAAATAAAAAATAAAAAGCCCCTCTTCCTCCTTTTTTTGAAAAACCCGGACGTGAAACATGTTTTTTTTTTTACTCGGCCTTACGGTAAAGTGTCTTGCTCGAGGACACAAGTGTGACAGCAAGGACTCCAACCCACACTCTGCTGATCAGAAACACCAGAACTTGAGTCTGGTGCTCCTAAGAACTCATGCCACATGCCACAAATAAACAAAATATTCACAGAAAGTTTAAGTTTGTTTTAACGGATACCCACACATGGCGAATCCGTGCTTTTTAAGATTTCCGTCAGCTTTTCAAGATTTCTTTTTAAACAAAAAATGTACTTACTGTGTTGAAGGTTCCTTTGTGCATCAGATCTACAGGAGGTCTGAAGAGGTCTTCAAGGGTGCGGACTTTGGCTGATTGGGGGACAAGGTTGCCGTGGTTACGAATCATCTCTTCTTGATGCCCTATATTTGAAGATGGTTCATAAGTTAAGGATAATAATAACAATAAATATGACTTGTAGTGTGCACATTTCCACCCTGCTGGGTTTTCAAGGCGCAGTAAAACCCCAAAAAGAAAACGAAAGAAAACAGACGTGACTAAATTAGTCCTTGAACACCTGTGAAATAAGATAAGTTTTGAGAAGAGATTTGGTACAAAGACAAGATCTAAGATTAAGTGGTAGAGAGTTCCGGATGCGTGGCGCAGCTGGACAAAGAAGAAGAGGAAGTTAAATAATCATTGTCTTTACAAGACAATGCAGTCTTAAAAGAACTGAGCTAGGTAAACTCTTCATCACAACTTACTTGTCTCTGCTTGGAAGTCGCGGAATTTATCGAAGATAGAAACTTGACCGCCCCTTCGCCTCGGTCGTGGACCTAAGGATAAAGAAGAAGAGTTACTCAACCTGTGTTCCTCGCTACAAATGAAAGCAAGACGGTTTTGTCAAAAATTTCAAAGGAATTGTGTTCCCACACAAAGGGACATGTAAAATGTACTTTGTAGAAACTGTACAATGGTGTTAGCATGTGGGTTGATATCTGAGGGAGTCATCAAAGGTTTAGGTGTATTTTTATGATTATTTATCCACCTGCAGTGGATCCACTGAACCCCTATAAATAAGACCACTCTTCTCTTACCTCTTCAGTCTCCTGACGATGACTAGAGCAAGCTAGTCAAAACATTGAGACCAATTCAGAACTGACTCCGCAACAGTACAGTTAATTCTGATCCTATAAGCTAAAGTAGTAGTCCAGTCTATTTGCTATACCATCCACCCTGGTAATAGTTAAAAAAGCAGGACAGTTCTTTTCAGAACTGAGAAGTCTCCCGAACCTCTGATTATCTACTCTGCGGCAGTAGAATAAAGCAAGACAGTTCTCTAAGAACAAACTCTACCTGGCAAGTAGATACACACATGGTGTAACTGCAAACCAAATATACATTGATACCTCACCATCCAAAGCCTCAAATCCTATACAGGTACAATACTTACCAAATGTTGGGACATCCTGTACGAGTATTTCCCGCTTTTGGGGAATTGGAGCTCGGACGCTGTCACTGTAAGCCAAACAATTTTTTTATGAAAATATTACACATTTTAGGTAATCAGTTGAAAACCCCCGAGACTGCTAGACTTATTTTAACTGGTCTGACCTTGTCCAAAGCGAAATTTCTGGCCTTGGCCCTGTGAGAGTCTAGTGTGAATTTCAAGCCCTGCAGCTGATTTTAAGAAATGCTTAGATTAATCATGAATCTTGAGTTAGGAAGAGTAACCCTTTCTAACTGAGGATGAGTTCTATCTTCGGATAGTTGGGGAGAGTTTAGTGAAATCGACAGCTGGATCAATACTCACTCTGGTGGAATTTCCGGAGCGGCACTTACACCCGACGGTCCTGCAGTGGACGCCCCTGCGGTGGCAGCCCCGGCAGTGGACGCCCCCGAGCCGGCTGTAGCGCCCTCTAGCTGCATACCAATTGCCATCTCAAGGTTTCCATTGCACACTTCAAGCAAACGGAGTCCGACCTCTTCAGTTGCACCTACAAGTAGAAAAGGAACAAAGTAACATTATGAGTATCTCTAGAGTAGATACCCCCAAAATTTGCGGAATATTTTTTTCCAAATAGGACACCATCCACGCCAAAGGGCTAGAATTAGAGAGCCGAGTTGGTAGAGTGCAGCGGACGGCACAAAGCCAGAGGTCGCATTTTCAAGTCCAACTCTAGTACTAGTACTAGTAGTAGTAGTAGTAAACTTTCTTTGCTTAAGTAACCAAGAAATATTTCTTGATTTGTTCCTTTGTATTGTGTTTTTCGTTGCATCACATCAGTCATCAACAGTCCATACAATACAATGCACAACAGACATGATAGATGGCGAGTGATGGGCGACAAAAAATTAAACCTTTTTTGTTATATGCGCTGGTTGAGGTACACTCGTAACTTATCACACATCAGCGATGATAAATGGGCGACACCCCGCGATCGACACACGATTGGCAACCCCTGACACGGACGGACAGAATGAAATTCATTTAAAATTTAAATTTATTATTATTAGCCTATATTAATTAATGTGGACATGTCTGAATGTTGTGAAATTACATTGTATTGTTTTTGTTATTGCATTTTATTAAAAAATGATAGGGATAGTAAAATACTATTATTATTTATAGTGTAGTATCAGTACTTTTTGATTGAGTTGAGTGTGATGTGTGGTGCACTGCTGTCTCAGTGTCTGTACTGCTGTGCCATGCAGTGTGGTGTTCTTTGTGGATCTGGCTGGTGGAATGTTGGGGAAAGGACCTTTCTTTTGTTTTTTTTGTTTTTTAAATTGGGCAAATTAAATAATAAAATCGTAAACTGTGTCACACTAATTGAACTATCATGATTTCTAGGTACATTAATTAAATATAACAGTTTTATAACCTTCTACACAAACTGTGTAAGTTTAACACGAAAGTCTCACCCGTTATGGCCGAAAATTGTTTTGCCAGCCCTTCCATCGCTGATGAACTTTTCGACTTCCCGCGAGACGCCATCTTGGATTGTGTCACAATTTGTGAGTAGATCGCGATTTAATTCCTCCTTTCAGCCTAAAGAGGGCGCTATACAAGCAGACCGCTATAAAAAAAAAACTGGAACCACCAAACGGATGATCGTCGATTCGTGAAACTTCTTTTGTTTTTTCGTCAAAATCGTCTGCTTGTATCGCTGAAACTGTAGAATAATCGGTTCTGTAACTTCGTTGGTTTATTGTTTGTTGACAGAAGGTGCCTCCCATTAAATATGGAGGAAACCTATGATGACGAAAGTGGTAAGTAGCTGGTTCAATATTGTGGAATTTCACACTGCTGCCTGCATGTACTCCTTGCGAATTGCGTATCATACAAAAGTTCATTATTTGCTGTTGGCCGCTGATACTGAACAGAACAGAGCTCAGTCTCAGAGCGCGGCGCAGGGTATTGGTGGTTAAGCGCAAAAGCACAGGAAACCAAGTTGTATGTCCATCCTCCATGGTCAGAGCTAGTGTCAGGGCCATGAAGATTCAAATCGGTCTGAATTTTGTGATAATTCAAGTAACATATGATGATTATGATTGAACTATGCAACTTTTATTTATTTTAATTTAAACTTAATTTAAAGCCATTGGACACTTTCTGAACAGAACAAAAATTAAAAGTTCACAGATTTACAAAATAACTTACACTTACACTACAGGGTTTACAGAAGTTAATGGTGAAAGAGTTCCCTTTAAATATTATTCCATGAAATGCTTTACAATACATTAAAAACAACTATCAATTCTCGATATCGAGAATAATATTAATAACGGATTTATTTATAACACATGTCATGACATCATGACACGGCGAAATGTGCTTAAATTTTCACAGGTTTGTTATTTTAATTTATATATATTATAAGTTGTGATACAGGTAGTGTGGGCCTTTGGACGGAAATCCGTTGGACAATACTGTTTACCGATGTTGTGCGATTGCTTTGATTGGCGCTATATAAATTCCCTCTGATTGATTGATTGATTGATTGATTGATTGGACATTTGTGTTTTGTGAGATACAAAAAGCACCCAAACACTTTAAATTCAAAGACAAATGAGCCACAAAATCTGAATAACTTGCTTAATTTGTCCATCATCAGGGAGTGAAGGTGGCAGCACACCTGTCATGGATGAACACAGTGACGCTGAGGAGCAGGGTGAGGCTGAGCAGGGTGAATATAACCAGCAGAGCGACGCTGAAGAAAATAGCGAAGTTGAAGCCAGCGACGCAGAAGTGAACGCTGGAGATTTAGAGGTGAGCATTTGTCGCAAGAAATGCCATGGTTTTGAAAGTCCGAGGAAACCTTGTGTAAACAAAGGTGCTTGCGATATGAACCAGAATCACAGGGGTTAACCCTGTCTCTTTCATGATCAGGCCCGATACTCACGGAGACAATGAAGGTCAATGCCTTTGTGCCCTTGAAATGCTCCAGTAGAAATATACAATTTCCTCTTAGGCCTAGGGTGCCCTTTTCCAAAGAGAAAATGCCTTGGTGCCCTTGCACTTTCAAAATGAAGCATACAGGCCTGCAAGATATTGTCCCAGGTTCTTTGACATGCTCTACTGATCATAGCTTAGGAGACCTACAGCTAATGTACCATCCAAAGGATAAAGTCATTTTGGTAAAGTGTCCTTTTCAAGAAGGACACAAATGCTACAACAGGGACTCAAACCCACTCTCTCTTATATGCACTGCTCCTACACACTGAACTCAATACTTCGTTAAACAAATTTGACTCCCAGTTCAAAAACCATCTTAAAACTCTTTAACTAGTTATGTTAAATATTTCTTCTATGGTTTTCACTTGTAATGTTGTAGCGCTTTGCAACCGCTAGAAAATGTGCTTTACTAAATGCTGTTATTATTATAATAATATCATAAGAAACACCGGGGCTTGAGTCAGGTGCTCTTAATCCTTTGTTGGGTTTACTTTAGACTGAATATTGAGTTATGAACTGAATATGAAGTATTGTTTTTTTTGTTTCTTAGGAGGGTGAATACGTCTCTGAAGGAGAAGGGGGTCGATCAGACAACGAGGAGGTGGCTTCAGATGGTGAAGTGGAAAGTGAGGACGACGGAGGAGAGCAACAGGAGCAACGAGAGAGTGACCAGGAGGCAGTAGAGGCTGAAGAGGGGGAAGAAGGTTATCAGGAGGGTGGCGAAGAAGGAGAAGCGAGGGAGAGTGATGGAGAAGAGGTGGAGACGGGGAGGATAGAAGATGAGGAAGAGGAGGTTGGAGCAGAGGAGGGGGAGGCTGAAGATGGTGAGGTTGACTATCAAGATGCCTCGGATAACGAGGAAGAGGAGGAACAAGGTGAGGTTGAGGAGGATCAAGATGGGGTAGAAGAGGAGCAAGATGAAGGGGCGTATGAGGCTGGATCTGGTGATGAGCAGCGAGGCAGCGACCATGAGGACTGGGAGCAGGGGGAACAGAGTGAGGCAGAAGCGGAGACGAGAGAGGTTGGTGAGGAGGAGTATGAACCTCATGAGGACTACTCACCGGTAGGCTCACCGGGCGGGTCCCCGGATGGGTCACCGGGCGTGTCCCCGGGCAGGTCACCCGTTGGGTCACCGCGCGGGTCGGAGGACGGTGTTGTCGATGAAGACGTGGACATGGAGCATCAGGAATTCAACGATGAGGATGATGCCGAGAGGGACCATGTGGAGAACAATGCCGAACCTCAAGAGTATGAGGAGGATGAGAGAGGTAGTCCCGAGGCACAGAATAAGGAATGGCAGGAGGGTTATCAAGAGGCAGCGACCTCACAAGAACATGAAGCTGATGCGCCTCATGGTGAGCAGGAGTACGAGGAAGAGGGAGAGCGGTATGAGGCACAGCAGGATGAAGAGGAGGTAGACACAAGGAGGCAAACCACCTATGAAGACAATGATGACATGATGGGCCCGGAAAGTCCAGATCCTGAGCGACAGCAGACCTCAGATGTTGATGGTAAGACAGTGGTTTACATTTTTGAATCCTCCTATAATCAAAAGCTTGAGATAATTTGCCGCCTCAAACCTTGGAGCAATTCGAGGAGACAGGCCTGGAATAACACAGAGGCCAGGGAGGCCATGGCTTCGGTTGCCCCTGGTCTTGGCCTTGGTACCTCTTCAACAGTTTCCCGTAGACATCTTATGGAAGTGACCTTGGTTAAATGAAAATGGCCTTGCCCTCTAAAAGATGAAAATGCAGGCTTCTCTAAGGAAACTGTAAACTTGTATCGCAGCCTTGCAAATGGCACCACAGCAAAAGCACAGGGCACTACTGCAAATGCTGTGGGTGTTGTGGGTTAATTCGAAGCCTGAAACGATAAATTGCAAGATGTAAATAATTTCCTTTTCAGAGCCTTATGAGCCTTATGTTGAAGACGAAGACAATGTGCCCTTATATGATAACGAGGCCCCTGAGCAAGACGCAGCTGAAGCTGTAGATTTCGTAGAGGCCGAGGATGCTGCTGAGGGTGTGGTCGAAGTGGGTGTGGCCTACGAGGGTGTGGCTGACGGAGGTGATGAAGACGCAGAGATGGAGCAGCCCCACAGTCCAGCTGAAGCCCCCAACGATACCTTGGACAGCGGGGACGAGAGTAATGAAGAAGAGTAAGTTTGTTGGTTGACTTATCGGAGAGTGGTGTCGATTCTCGGTCATTACACCCGTGTCCTTCTGTAAGGTACTTGACCATGAATGCTTCTCTTAACCCAGGTGCCTAAATGGTACCTAAGAGGGCTGTACTCTGTTGGATTAAACTCTTATTTGCACTAATTGAAGCAGCTTGGGGTTGTATGCTCCCAGGGAAGTAGAGAAAGTTTGAGGAATTGTCAATCTTTGCATTTTATTGTTGATTTTTGTTCTTTTCTTTAAGGGCTGGTGTTGGGGAGCTCATCGCGGACATCTTTGGTTCCAGCGATGAAGAAGATGATGAAGAATTTGAGGTACTTTCTCTTTGTCCGTTGTTTTTTTTGTTTTTTGTTTGTTTGTTAGTTCAGACGATCTTCCTGTCAAAGGAACTCTGCAAACTCCTACAAGGCGATATAGAGTCGCTCTTTCTCAAAGCATTGGTTTAACAATCTTTTTATCTGTTTCTTTCAGGGTTTCGGAGAGGCTGAGTTGGGACAGCCTGTTAAAAAGAAGCGAGCAGGTTCGTTAAGTATCATTTATTATCCCTCTTTGCTTCTTCCTCATTTTCTTTTTCATTTTCAAAATTCTTCCCAATTTCATAGAGCTGTGCTGACAATGTAAGCAATTTCATAAAGCCTGTAAGTACAAAAACCTGCTAAGCAAAGGAAAATCTTGCTTAGAAAAAAACAGTTTACCAGCTAAAATTCTATAAGGTTAACATTGTTGCCACTGGTGCCCTATTCATTTTTTGCTTAGCAAAGAAATTAGTCAATCTGAAAAATCAGTATTTTCTGCTAAACAGCTTTGTGAAACTGGGTTCTGGTTTTGTATACCCTTTGCAGCTGTTCTATCGAGTGATGATGATGATGACGATGATGGTGTGGAAGATACCATTGAGCAAGAGGGGGTTCCAGATGAGGAGGAGGAAGAGGAGGGGCAAGGAGAAGGAGAGGATGCTACTCCGGCTGATGACGCGGCGGCGCAGGACTCAGACTCTGACGAAGGGGTTGTTGATGGTGATGATGGGAAGTCAAAGGGGTGAGTGGAAGCAATTTTTTGGGGGGGGCGTTTTGTTTGCTTTTTAACGCAAGATTGATTGTTGACAATAATCAACAGTTTAAAAAAAAATGAGTTGTGAAAAATTGTCTAGCCTGGGATGGAGTTTTGGGTGCCAGATTTTCATGAAGATGTACCATGTTTTCCTAACGGGAATTATAACTTTTTTCCAGGAGTTTTGTGTCGGACTTTGACCTTATGATGGAACGGAAGAAAGCAGAGAACCGAGCTCACAGAAAACGACGACGCGGCGGTGACATCATCAACGATAACGATGACATCATCGTTGCAATGATCAAACAAATGATGGAGGCAGCCAAGGTAAAATCTCGGCCGAATGTCATGAAAATGCTGAAGCAGAAAGTCTGAATTCTACCCTCCTCCCCAGGGCTCAATTTTATAGAGCTGCTAAGCACAACAAATTTGCTTAGCATGAAATTTTTGCCTTGATTAAAACAGGATTACCAACCAAATTTCCACGTGCTTTTCAGGATAAGCAAACAACAGCTGAATACCAGTAACAGGCAATGTGGTTGGTAATCGTGTTTTTATCAGGGAAGAAATTTCATGCTTAGCAAATTTTTGTGCTAAGCAGCTCTATGAAATTGGGCCCAGGTTAGGGTGAACTTATTTTAGAAACAAAAACTAAAAATTTTTTTTTTTGTCTTTTACATCAACAGGAGGACAGACAGTTGAATCAGCGACGGAAAGCTGCCACGAAAAAACTAACCATGCTTCCATCCGTCAAATCACAGCTAAGAAAGTAAGTTGTTTACCCCTCACCCCTTGGGTGGGAATCGAGCCCACAACCTTTGCATCTAGACCAGTGTCTTACCAACTAGACCACCGAGATTTCCCGGTAGCTGGGGGCAGTTCGAAATCTTTAGCAGCGGGTACCGCAACGATTTAATAGATGGAAATTTGTATCGAGGATAACGAATATTGTATTTTTTGGTATTTTAATGCTGCGTTTGTTTTGTCCACAGGCAAGATTTACAGATTGCGTTTCTGGATTGCGGTGTACTGAAAGTAATGAAGGAGTGGTTGATGCCGCTGCCGGATCACAGTCTTCCAAATCTACACATCAGAGAGACACTACTCAAAATACTCAGGGAGGTAGGAGAAACAAAAAATTAGGCTTGAAGGCACCTTAAGTAACTGTCAAAGACCAGTATTCTCACTTGTATCCAAACTATGCATAAAATAACAAATCTGTGAAAATTTGGACTCAATCGGGCCTCGAAGTTGCACGAGAATGACAAAAGAAAAAACACCCTTGTTGCACAACTTCATTGTGCTTTCAGATGACTAATAAAAGGCTTCAGGCCTGAAGTCTTAATATTTAAGTGAGAATTACCTTTCTCAAAAACTACGTTACTTCAAAGGGAGCCGTTTCTCACAATGTTTTTATACTATCAACAGCTCTCGATTGCTCGTTACCAAGTAATTTTTTATGCTAGATATTGTTTTAAGTAATTACCAATACTGTCCAGTGCTTTCAAGCGTGGTTGGCTATTTCCTCATTTTTTTTCTTCTCAATTCCAAAGTAGCGTGTCTGTTCTATGTAACGAGTATCATATTTCTATCTTTAACAGTTCCCGCCGATTGATCAGCATATGTTAAAAACCAGCGGTATCGGCAAAGCCGTTATGTGCCTCTTCAGACATCCGAAGGAGCTTAGACATTGCCGAGATCTAGCTGGGAGATTAATAAGTAAGTAGGATTAACTACAGCCAGAGATTAGGGTTAGATTATCTACCCTCCCTTCCCCCTTGACTTAAGCCGTGTTCACATTGGACTTTTGTGGGAGGTAAACTAACCGATCTAAACTGAATATGTTTTTATTGAGTGTTTTTTTATGACTGGAAAAACACTTTTAATGTTTTCATGATGAAAAAAAAATATCAATCTAAGTTGGCCTTATTTAATCTAATCCAGCTTATTGTACTTGATTACACATCCAACTGCGTAATTAATGCCAATAATAGGATGAACAGGAAACAAGAAGAAATGTTCAGTTTTATAAAATGTGGGAGAGCACAAACAATGGGGTAAACCCATGCAATCAGGTTGGGACTGAAAAACCAATCACCATGCAAGGCTCCGGTCTGAGGTGGGATTCGCACCAGGGTCCACAGAGGTGAAAGGCAGGTAAAGAAACCACTGAGCCAACCTTATTCATATATCATGCATGTCTCAGAACAGCTGAATTCCTCTTTTTATATATCTTCATTCATGCCATTCAAACTTGAAAAAAAAACCTGTACATAACCATTGGAACTTTGTAATTTCCTCCTTTTTGGTGAATTTACAGTTGCATGTCTGATTAGATTTTTTTAAAAGGACCATTTTGATTGGGCTGCTGCCCACCCTTGTTTATCTTTCGCCACAGATGATTGGTCAAGACCGGTTTTTGGAGTCGAGGCAAACTTTCATTCCATGACGAAGGAAGAAAGGCAAGAGCGAGATTTAGCGCAGCTCTCCGCAGTCAAGAAACGAAGATTAAGGTAGGAGGCGTTGTCATTTTTTTTTTTTTTTTTATTTCTTTCAATTCATTTGTTTGAACATTTCAGTTGTTAGGGCCCTTTAAATAATTTGGTTGTGGATGTAGGAGGAGGTTTGACTGTGTATTTTGCATTCAAAGCCATAATGCTTGATACTGGATTGTCATGAAAGTAAATGTGGGAGGTTTTTTTTGAGGCATTTGAAATAACCATTGATCTTTCTTCTCTACAGTTCAACAGAAGGGACAACTGTCACGCCAAAAAGTATAGATACAGCACTTACGGGAGAAGAAAGGTGATTATAAAATAAGTTGTGTCTCAGTTTACATGTGTCTTTATCAAAACGTTTTTTTTAGTTGTGTGCGCTCTATAATATATTCCTTTTAATATTATTAAGGGTATACATGTAACTTGTTTGTATGTTTGTTTTACCAGAGCCTTGAGACCTGGTGATAAGGGTTGGGTAGGCAGAGCTAGGGTACCTCTGCCCTCGACCAAGGATTACGTCGTCCGACCAAAGTGGAACGTAGAGAGAGAATTCTCAAAGGTAAGAACCAGTGGTCCCATCTTTATGAGTGTCACCAAAGTTTTGTATTTTCTCAGCGTGTATTCCTAATCTTTAATTTAAACACAAATTAGAGGATAATCTTGGTTTTACCCATATGTTTTTAGCACTGTATACTCGGTACTTTCCCGAGCTCTGTGACGAGCTTTGTGAAACAAATCACAGGCATATTACTCGGGTGGGTTTTGAAAACCTTTTGCAATTCTAGATAAGTGTCTTGCCAACTAGTCCACCGTGTCTTGCCAACTAGTCCACCGTGATTGCCCGGTAGCTAGAGGCAGTTCGAATCCTTTTTTTAGCTGCGGGTTCCGCACTGATTTATCAGATGGAAATTTGCATCTATGTGTTAGCACTATATACTCAGTACTTTCCCGAGTTCTGTGAAAAAAATCACAGGCATATATTACTTGGGTAAACACAAATTTGTTGGCCTTTTTTTTTTAAACCACAGAGCGGGAAAAAGGAGCCTACCAAACTGGACAAACATCTGAAACGGTTTAAAGACGCCAAGGCACGGAGTAAGAACAAGAATCCTCGAGCAATCTCCATCAGCATTGAGGGAAGAAAAGTTGCTCTTTAAAAATCTTCCGTTCAGAGTAGATTATTTACTTCTTGGGCAGGCTCCCTGTCTGCTGTGAAATGGTTATAGTACTAACGGAGGAAATCTTCCGTTCAGAGTAGATTATTTACTTCTTGGGCAGGCTCCCTGTGTGCTGTGAAATGGTTATAGTACTAACGGAGGAAAGGGGCCAGGCTATTCAATATTTCATGCTCTACAGCAGTGGACCTTTTCTTTTGCGACAACGTCACATCCCAGGTGTTCACCAGCTGAGGTTTGAAAACTACGGAAAGCCATAAATGCAAAACAAAAACAGATAGCCACAGTTATTGTCCCACAACTATTCAAATAGTGTTGAATTTGTTGAAAACAAAGCAACCAATGATGGGAGGTGTTTTATGTTATTGGAAGTTTGCGGAGTGCAGACAATAATTTTGAATTTGGTCAGAACATCTGATCACGAGGATGATTGTTTTGCTAACAAAGTTTTGTTATTTGCTAAGCTGAATTTGGTTGGGAACCAGCCAAGAGTAATGAACATTGCATATTTTTGGGGCAAATGACTTATTTCAGCTAGGCAGGGCTTGAACAGCCTCACAAATTTGACTGAGTACTACTGTTAGAATTCTTGAATTGTGTTTGTCAATTTATTCCACATTTTGAATTTATTATTTTTTATTTTAGATTTCAGTCGCCATATTTTTGTTTTATTTTCTTTAGGAGAACACTGAAGTTTTAATTAATTTGAACCAAATTCATATTGATTTTTATCCCATTAAAGACGCTGGACACTATTGGTAATTGTCAAAGACCAGTCTTCTCACTTGGTGTGTCTCAACATATGCATAAAATAATAAACCTGTGAAAATTTGATCTCAAACGGTCGTCGAAGTTGCGAGATAACTATGAAAGAAAAAACACCCTTGTCACACGTAGTTGTGTGCTTTCAGATGCTTGATTTCGAGACCTCAAATTCTAAACTTGAGGTCTCGAAATCAAACTCGTGGAAAATTACTTTTTTCTCGAAAACTACACACTTCAGAGGGAGCCCTTTTTCAGAATGTTTTTTACTACCAACCTCTCCCCATTACTCATTACCAGATGAGGTTTTATGCTAATAATTATTTTGAGTAATTGCCAATAGTGTCCACTGCCTTTTCGATGAAAAAGAAAAGTTATTTTAAATTTTCAGGAATGGTACTTTTGATGTTATTATTTGTATAGGACAGAGAGCTGTATGTAAAACATATTCTTTTGAAATAGCTCAGTAAAACAATTTGAAGTAAGGGATTAAAAGAGTTGTTAGGTATGGCACTTAGGTTAGGTATAGATCGTATCCGACTTAACCTCTACAGCTACGGCTAATTGCTAGGGACCACCTATACGCCTCTCTTAATATTTATGCATAAAGCCCAGTTCATACTTCCTGCGAATGTGAATGTGTAGCGAATGTTGACGTCACACAATTTGCAACGAATTTCGCAGCAGTTCAGCTCCCCGCAATTCACTTGCGAATATCGCTGCGAAAGGACAGTTGTGACGTCAAATTCACGTCAAATTCGCTTCGTATTCACATTCGCAGGAAGTATGAACCGGGCTTAAGTCATCATAATTCTCGCGGACATGCGCCTATAGCCTCATTTTGGGTAAGAATTATGACGTCATGCATGAATATAAGAGAGCGTATGCATGATGTAGAAATCTAGCTGTCATGGCTCAAGACTAGCAGAGTCATGACTGTGCGAATTTCGGAAGATAGCAAGGGAAAATCCAACTTCTATTCAAAAATCATGTTAAATAATGATTAATTTTTGTGAAAGTGAAATGACTCTGTGTCATGGATATTTTGAATATTACTTTTCAACGATAATGGGGTCTCGATAAAGCCATTTTGATCAACATTTTCCTACATTTCCGGCAGACATTTTGTGCTCAATTTTAAACAGAATTTGTTCTATACATGCTTCTCAAGTAAGAAAATTACTCTTGTACATTGTAAATAAAGTCACTTGAAACGTCATGGTGTTGTGTAAATAAATGTTCCAACTCATTGGAGTTTTTCTTAACAATTTTGAGATTTCGTCATTTTTTTAAACCAACAAATTTGGGGTGATAACTAACAAATCTCACCCCAAATCTGTTAAGGGTAAGTGATTATCTGGCAATGAAACCAATAGTGCCTCATAGTAAACTTAATCACTGTAGCTCGCAAGCCTGGGGAAACCTGGGGCTTGCCATAAGTCCCTACTCTTCCATGATAAGTGTTCTGGGTTCTTCTACGTTCACAACCAATCCCAATGCGAGACAACAGCCAGTAACTATTATTCATTATATCTATACTTTATTTTCATCTGTATATTATGCACCATTAAACAATAAACAAATCTTCAAAGGACTATGAAGAATTCTTAAATACCCGAAAGTCTTGTTGCTATTCCTAAAAATGTATGTACAAAATAGTAAGTCTGAGTGAGAAACTAATACATGTAGGCCTAGTGTATGGTACGTACAATTGGAGGTGATTATTGTTCTTCCTTCAGCAACAAAGGAGTCGTCAAACCCAAGCCTTATTTGCCCAATTTGGCTAATGTGAAAAGACAAAATGTTATGTATTTCACACTGTTAAAACTTGTACGTTTGTACGTTGCCACAAGCTATTAGCTAACAACGATTTCATCAAAATGGCTCCCACTCTTCATCATGTTAATCCAGCATCTGAAAGCTTTGAAAAGGGGTTATCTACAAATTTCATCTCATACAAAAGTAATCAACACCGAAATAAGTTTTCACAAGCAAACAAACAATAAAATAATACTGGATTTAAAAGACAAGGAAAACATAAAATACAATAATTTTTCAGAAAGCACAAAACTCCATGTGTTTAAAAAAGTTGAAAGATGAAAAGTTGGACCTCAAAACCAAGGTGAGTCTTTGTTCATTTATACAGGCCTTTAGCTTTGTTTTTGAAAGGGAAAGGACACCAAGGCATTTTCTCCTTGGTAAAGGGCACCCTGTGAGGAAATTGTGTTTCTGTTGAAGCATTTCAAGGGCACCAAGGCAATGACAAGGGGGCTTGGAGGCAATCGCATTTGTTGCTATTTGCTCTGTGAAGTTTTAGGCGTGGAAGTAAAACTAAGGTCATTGCAGTTAACAAGCCATTGGAAATCGGCCAATAGTAATTTTGTTAGGGTTTACCGTCTGCAGCTTGTAAAGACATACAACTTTTAAATCTGTGAAACCGAGTTTGTGATGGGATGTATTAAAAAGTACAAATCCAATGAATTCATAAAAAAGTCTACACAAAAAAGTGATGTTGAATCTAAAACATGTAAACTGTGGCTCCATACCATACATTACTTGATGACACCATAATATAATACAAATGTACAAAACAACATTTCTTAAAATACCCATGATCAAGCACTGGTTATTTTTCAAAGAAAAGTTTTGGGAAAAACAAATTATAGAAACATTTCTAAACTGAGCTGTGGGTTTCGTTAGCTACAATTGATTCTTGCAAAGGGAAATATCCTATTTAAAAAAACATATAAAGGGAATTCTGACATTGATTTGGGAATGGTTTTTTTTCAAAGAAGGTAAAAAACACGGGTACAAACTCATAATTTAAAAATTGACATCTTAGTTTTAAAGTTAAAGTCAATAAAATTATCTCACTATTTCACATTACATGTACATATATATTTAAAAAAAAACTGGAATGCTGTGTTTTAAAAATGGTGGATAAAATGAGTTCTGTAATACAAAAAGGGAGTTTGCATCCATAATTTTGTAAAAAATGCAATCATATTTGTTTACACAAAGAGCTGATTTGTATAAAAAAAACACACAGTCTGTGTAGACAAAATATGAAAAAATTAACGCAATATGATCCGACGGTATAAAAATGTAATTCCCATTTGTAAACAATAACCATTCTCAGTTGGGAACACTGGCCAATCCCAAATGGGAACACTGAACATGTCACTTTCCTTTTGAAACAATACACAGGCCATTCCTATTTTGGAACACCATTCCTGTTTGGGAACACCAACCATTCCCAGTTGGTGTTACATAAAGTCATTTTGCAGTTGGAATGCAAGTATTTGATTTTTCTGATGCAATTCCAATTCCCGAATACAATCGTCAATTCCTTTTTACAACGAGCCCAACACAAGAGTCATTCCTTTCAAAATCTTAGGATTCCTTTCGTTAAACCAACCCCATCCATACCCCAGCCCAGTGGGGTCGTATGGACTACAGGGGCCATCCGGGCTTCATATTATTATTATTGCTTTTTACACAGTTGAGATTTCTTATTATAACTGAAGTACGTCAACTGGGGGGAGTTTGGCAACTTCGTAGAAGACTCTGGAAGGACAAGAAAATGAGAGAAGTGTTTAAGTAGTAAATATATTTGATTTATTCTTAGCTTAATTACTAAATCTCAAACACACCCTATAGACCTTATGCACATGACGTCATTTCAGTAGGGCGCCCTCACCTAGAGGTCAAAAGGAGGTTGTTCATTGGCCAATCCTGTGCGCCGCGCGTACAAATCTGTGCGTTTCGATTGTTTCGTCACCGTTTATCCACTAAGATGGCCGCTGGATGACGTCAATGCATAAGGTCCATTAAGGCAGGTTCCATCCAATGAGGCCAGCATGTATATAATAACTACCTACAATATAAAACAAAACATTTACAAGCAAAGGCAATCTTACAATAACAGAAAACAAAAACTAAAAACTAACACAACACACATGGTATAATGGAGATTGAGTGGTGCCCATAAAAAGCACAGCTTGTCGAGTACGGACCCCGAACGAAGAAAGCAATGTAAGTAATTCTATTAGGTGGAAGTAGACATTTGCTAAGCAATAGTTTTGTGCTTAAGGGCTATACTTACTGGTGGGAGTATTTATTTCTGATGGTCATTAGTTGTTTATTGGGTGTTGCGGTAAGCATGGAGTTCAGCTGCTTCGTGAGGTCGGCAAGCTCAGATGATGTGTACCCAGAGTAGTGTACGAGTGTTGCATCCTGATTGGGTGAAAGAAAGGACCAATCAAAAATCAGATCTCCAAAGTCGTACAATTGTTCACTTAAACAAAAACTCATAATATAGAAAGTCAATAAAATAATACTTATAATATTGGGTGCCAATCAATATAGCAAAGTATGTGTATATACAGCAAAGAAGGTATGCACATACCCGAAAACGAGTATACAAAATGTGATAATAATAATAATAATCGCTTCTTATTTAACGCTCAAAGTGATGTTCTTCAACATCCAGTATTTAATTTTTCTGCAAGGTATTGTGGAGCTACGTTTTTGAGGTTTGAGACTTTTTTCCATATCAGCATGTAATGGAACCTAAGGTTTTACGTCCCATGCAAAGGACACAGCAATAATGGTTTAGTCACTTCGATGATACAGACAACTTATCTTAAGATGTTCGTGCTTTTGGCCATCGAGTCCAGAAGTCAACAAACTTGAAACCTACCCATTCCGCTGTCTTGGTCATCTTGAAGGCAAGCAGAAGAGCGGCTGCGGCTACTTTAGAATCTCTCGTCTCAAGGAACTGACTCTCCATCAAGGAATGCTCCAGAATAAACCTGGCTAGCGTAAGGGTCTCCATGGACGCGTGAGCACACTACGTAGACAAACGGAACATAAAGCATTACGGCCTAAAGAAGTGTAGCTTGGTTACTCTTTATGTTTTAGGGTGCATGACAAAATCTACGCATGATATAAAAATACTTGATCGCTGGGCCAATAACATTCCTTTGATCTATCTCAGCTCCCTGGGGAGTATACAGCCTGAGCTACCGCGGCGCTCGGACAATAACTGAAGGCTTTCTCTAACACAATATCAGCCTCCAGCCTCGCAGGAACCCTGTTAGTGTATACCCATGGGTGAAAAGAAGCAATTTTAGTAAGTATCTTGCTCAAGGACACATGGGGCGCTTGACCAGTAAAGTGATAAAGTGATAAAGAAATAGTATTAACTTAGTGGTATGTAACTTCTCTAGTTTACTTAATTTTGTTGTACCTTAGCGTATCTTCTGAGGAATCTGTATGAAAGAGGGATGCCGAGATCAAAATCAAGCAGTCTTAGAATTGCCATCTCGGTGTCGATGAACTGTTGTCTCTCGTAGGCATCGTCGCAGATGTACTTGAAGTCATCAAGGGCTGGAGGACATCTCTCCTACAACAGAGCAACAAATATAGAGAAAAAGGTCCTGTTAAAAAAGTTGTGGTTCTTACAAAAGCTATGATACTCTTTACACTAGCCCTGTGGAGATTGTCTGGTAGACAGTGTCACAGGCCAATAAACACCACTTCTTCACAGGCTTACTATGTCAACTTACATCATATTTGCAGGCGATGAAAAGCGATGTGGCGCCCAACAGTTGAAGCACGTCTCTTGTTACGACTTTCTTCATCAGATAGCGGTCGATCAGCTTGACGGCCAAGTACAGCGTTTCGTGGTTCAACTCAAAGTTTTCTTGGACCTCGACGAGCCAGTCCACCAACACTGCCCTCATGTGAGTGTTGACTTCAGGTTGTTTCTCAAAGTAAGATTGAATTGGGGTTATTAGCTGTAATAATAAACAAATAATTCAAAAATTAAGATTTATCTTTACTCAGTGATGCAATAGATGGATTGCAAAAAAATAATAAAATAAATATTCTTTTTAAAAAACAAAAGAGGGCCTCACCTCGCGTTCTTTGAGATAGTTGAATATATCTTGAGCGTAGATCGGTGACTGATTAGGATCTCCTTTGTTTTCTTCATCAATATCATCGTACGCTGGTGTTTCCTGAAGACTTATTGCAGCCACCTATTATTTCAAATGTAGAATTTTTTTGTATTAAACATCATATCAGACAAGGACCCAACTTAATAAAGCCTATCACCAAAAATTTAAAAAAAAAACTGTTTCTTAGCAACAAAAGGTGACCTGCCAGAATGACAAGAAGAATTTTCTGCTTAACAGCTTAATGAAGTTTGGCCCATGACCCAATTTTATAGAGCACAAAGGGGCTAGCCCAGGCCTAAGCACAACAAAAGCATGCTCACCAAAATAAGGTTACCAGTCAAACTACCATGTCACATGTACAATGACTGGCATCCTGCTCAATTCTGCTTAGCAGATACATTTTTAAGCAACCTTTTTTGCTTGAATGAGATTGGCCCTGGTGGTTTGCCCTTTTTCAAATTAAAATTCATAACAATTTGAAATATTAATGATTAAACCTTCACACTTCAATTGTACTTTCAGCCTGACTTTAAAATGGTATAAATATTTCAGTTTAAAAGGTGTAGATTAATGAATAATTTACCGCATCCTTGATGTCTAGCTCCACGGTCCTTTCCTCATTTTTCATATTCATCAAAACGACCTCGTCTGAACTTTCCGACGACGAACTGTACAAGAAAAAATATTCAATAAATTAAGCATAACGGTAGAAACACACACACAATTCACACATTCTCAAAAAAGCATAATTTAGTTCTTTCCTTTGTAAGGGCACTTAAAGGAACTGAACATCTTTGATAATTATCAAAGAACAGTAACCCCACTTGGTGTATCACAACGAATGCATAAAGTAACAAACCTGTGGAAATTTGAACTCAACTGATCATCAAAGTTGCAAGAGTATAGCAAAAAAAAAAAAAAAATACCCCATTTTGCATAAATTTTTGTGCTTTCTAATGCCTTACAAACAATAAAAAAGGCTTCAGGCCTGAAGTGTTTTATTATTTGAGTGAGAAACTACCTCTTTCTCAAAAACAATGTTACTCAATCAGAGGGAGCCGTTTCTCACCTCACAATGTGTTATACTACCAACAGCTCTCTATTGCTTGTTACCAAGAGAGTTTTTATGCTAGTATTTTGAGTAATTACCATTAGTGTCCAGTGCCTTTAAAAACTTAGGAAACTGGGCCCTGGTAAGCCAGATCCTACGAAAGAAAAATGGCCACCAACCTCGAGATTGATGACTGTGATGACAGTGACGCCTCTTCTGACGAACCCTGTGACATAACAATCTCCAAACTGTCATCGCCATCTTCCACCGCCAAAGGAACTACTTCTGGTTTAGCCTTGACGGCCAGCGATTTGGCTTTCAATGCCTGCTGGACGAGTGTAGACTTCTTGGTGGCGAGGATTGTTGACTTTTTCTTGCCCTCATCTTTCCGAATGAGTCTCGCCTGTTTTAGAAACACAAACAAATTGATGCCATGATCGAGTTAAATTATAAGTGAATGTCACTTCTGAACTTGGTAATAATACAAAAAAAATTAAATTATAAAAGATTTATACTGTGCCCCTTAACGGTACTTAAAAATTGTCAGAACAAATTTGAAAACCCACAGAATGAACAAAAATGGAAGTGTCAACAATACACTGTACACATTACTTACGTTTGTAATGTCACCAAATGCTGCTCTCTTCAGGGGTTGCTGACCCTTGGGCGACCCGCTGGATCGACGTTTGTTCTGCCTCAGGACGGGGACCCCAGAGGTCTTATCTTGGTGAATCTAAAACACAAAATAGAAAAATATGAATATGAATATAATAGAACAATGACGATAGGTGCTTTTTATGTGAACACTTTAAAACGATCACGGATTTATACTTAAACGTTTTTACATTTAAATCAGCCACTGACACCAAACTATTTACATGGTTTCCATGGAACTCACCTGTGGGACATTTACTGTCTTTGGTTTTCTTCTGAGTGCAAGTGGCATCTTGCTGGGAATTAGTATTCGTTCTCTTCACGGTCAAAGTATGAATCTAAAGGAGAAAATAAAATAAAACATTTGAAGATAAAAAACCCAGTGTCAAAGACTTCATTAGCTGAGGCCATGGCTCAAGTTTTACGCATACACTGGAACGCAGGCTGAAGGCCAGTAGTTTTTACACTGGGCCAGTAAAACTCAAGACTGGAATGGACTAGTTTGGCCTCTGACAGTCTTGTACTCTTTTGTTGACATCTTGGTTTGATAGATCGTCAAATTTTCATGACTGTGCTGTTCCACCATGCTTGGATCATGCCAAAATTATCCGGAAACAAACTAACAAACAAAACTAAACAAGGGGACTGCACTTTGATAGTTATAAATTATTTTTCTTGTAATTCACGAAAAATAACCTTTTCAGGCACTTGCGAGCAAGGGCAATGCTTTTTTGATAGTTTCTGATCACTCCGATTAGCAGATCTGCTCCACTCTAAACATGCATAATTTACAAGTAGCTCCAGACGTCCTTGCCATTTAAATTGGGCAGTGTGCGTTTACAACTATAGAGCAGTGAAGTGTTTTGCTGACAAAAGAGCGTTTTGTTTTAAGCTCTTGGGCTAATTAAGAATTGATATTCCCATTTGCGCAATCTTGGAATTGCTCACTTAACCAGAGGAAAATTTGAGTGGTATTAACACACAGGGCACTAAGTGGTCAATGTTATGAATTATATATTTATCACTCTACTCTAAATGGGCTTGCGTTTTAATTTCAAGGAGAAAATGTTTTTCCCTTAAAAGTGCAACAATTGAAAATTTAGTTTTAGTAGGGCTGTGTGTACGGACAGAGAAACAAGCAGACATTGTTAATGCCTTTTCAACAGATCTGAAAAAGAAGTCTACAAATCTGTTTTCGTAAATTCAAGCCACTGTTTTAACATCCGCTGATTGTTCAAGATGGCTACTGCAATGCTTTGCAACAACGATGCACGTTTGCTCTTCATATCTTTAGTGGGCATACTTGTAGGCATAGCTGGTGCCTTTACTTGTTGCCGTGATGGCTGGGTAAAGTTTGGCAACTCCTGTTACACAAACTTCACTGATACAAAGTTGAGGGCGACTGGGTGGGTCGACGCCTATGAGAGATGTTCTAGTCTGGGATCCCGTATACTCAATCTCGAGTCCAATGCGGAGGCCGAGTTTGTGAAGAGCATTATCGATGGGGACGGGAGAATGCGCGTTATTCTTGAATGCGCTGTTGATTCAGACAGCACACCACCCAAATGCTCCGACGGCGACGTAGGCGAAAAGCTGAGAATGCTGCGCGATAACTCCAGTTCTCATGCATGCCTGGCGATGAGACCTTTTAGCCCGGACACGATTTCGTTCACTACACTGAAATGTTCCGACAGAAAAATCTGCTTCGTGTGTGAGTACGAAATTGAGAACGCAGAGTGTTTTGCTGTCGGATCTCCAACTGTGCCACATTCTTGCCTGCTTGACCACACCTATAAGGAGATCCCACTTCTGCACCCGATTCAGTGCTGCCTGGCCTGCCGTAAGGACTCTAACTGCAAGTCGTTCAATCTGTCAGGAAAGATGTGCCAATTCAACAATGCCACTATCGCCATGATCGACACTGACAAGTATGTGGACTTCAAGGAGAACTGTACGTATTTTCAGTTTCAATGAGCATCACATAGCAGGAACTTGTCTTTCAACTTGGTTTTTGTGAAGATAAATTGGAACATCGACTTCGCCACTTGGCGACAAAAAGAACCAACTAGAACTTTCACTCTCCAATTCAAATGACCTGATGACTCTAAACAAATTAATGGCAACTCAACAGGGTTGGCCTAACTTTTTGAGTGACTAGCCAGCAAGATCAGATAGCTTTTCATTGCACTGGTCCGTAAGCTTTTTTAGGATGTTAAGGATGCTTAAGAACACTTTGCCAGCCAGACCATTTGGAGTAAATTTCTATGAAAGGACTAGTTTATTCAAAAATGTATGTACTTTCACTTAACAATGTTCAACGTTTGAAATAAAGGTTTATACATTACATACAGCGCCCCAGTGTTCAACGTAAACCTTTACTAAACGAAGACAAAAACAAAGCAGTTATTTTAAATTTTGTTTTAGATGTGTAGTAGAAGACAAAAAAATAGCATATATATAGCAAAATTAGGCCTATGATATGAAGAGAAACAAATTATTTGCCCGGAAAAGGAAAAAAATATTGAGCACACTATCAGAAAAGTTTCCGTATCCTGCTGCCACCACTTTGCTTTTTTGTTATAGTAAATGATTGTAATAATACTGTGTTACTGTTAGTTAGGCTACTGTTAGTGTTAGGACTAGGCTACTCCTCCTACTAGAACTATTTCGGTTTCGTCCGGCTATTGTCTCCCATACGGGAGACGATAGCCGGACGAAACCGAAATAGTTCTGGGAGACGATAACCGGACGAAACCGAAATAGTTCTAGGAGTAGGACTAGGCTATATAATTATAAAAATAAAAATAAAAAATACTAAAAATAGTATTTATTTTTCTCAAATGAGTTATTCCCAGTCCCGATATTCCTTAGTCATTGTTGTGTGAGAAGTGGTGACAGGATACAGAAAGATCATGCTTTAATTAAACAAAACAAGCTTAAAAATTTTAAATGTAAAAATATAAAATTCATTTCCCTCAAAATGTTATTCATGTTCTGTTGTTATTTTACAAATATGTATCTGTGAACATGGTCATTGCTTTTATTTAATATTATAACCAATCTCTGTCCTAGTCTGTTTTAATCACGTCGTGTTTAACGAGAAAGGATTCCTTCTTTTGCAGTAACATTGATCAAGTCAAAGTCCTTGCTCAAAAACTATCCCTCACCGAGCTCCCTATATCCCGCATTTTATGTGCAACACTTTCAATGGAATTTCAATAGACCTAACCAAAATTTCGAAAAAACAAACATGGAGGAAAAAATATGGTACAACAAACAACTCACAAATACTACTAAATTTCATACCCAATGCAACAATCTCGAGACTCAGTCTTGTGTGTTGAACGTTCAGCTTAACTTCTGAGGGATTCGCACCAAAATCGGATTCGTTTTAAGACACGAAATCTTTGAAATTCCTGCGGCAGTGTTCCTACAATCTCTTGTTCTTTGTACACAACCTAATGCATGTAATGAGAGCTTTTTCTAGCCGGCCAGCGTGAATTTCCAGAACTCTATTTGAAATACACGCCAGCGTTCAGTCACTGTTTTGCCTTAGACGCCCCAAAGCTGTGCGTTGATTGGTCAGCACGCACGGGCTTTGGCCAATCAAATCATTGATTTATTTATCTGATTTAAATACCCCCAAAAGCTTTCATTCAAACATTGAGGAAAAACATTTAGTTAAATTATATTAATAAAACTAACTTATCATTTTAAAAGTATCTATAACTTAGTAAATAAATGTTCTTGTCTCAGCTTGAAATTATTTGGTGGAAAAAGCGTTGGGAATTTGTGATCCTTTTGTTGTATTAGTGCAGGGCCGTGACCCCTGCGAACTTTTTCGTTATTTACTTTTGTCTTTTCCGATTTCCAGTTTGTAAACAAACAAAATGGCGTCCGCCTCCTTCACACAAAATTGACAAAACCTTGACACTTCGTTCACGCGTTGTCAGAGTTCTTTGTCTTCTGACGTCTTATGGAGGAGACATTTTGGTAAGGTTTAGTAACAGTTTAACTTGGATGAAGTAAACGTTTTCGGGTTGGCGTTTTTAAAAAGTTATTTGGGTTTTAAAACACCAGTTCGGAAAAACGGGAAATGTTGTCGTCGCGCGCGCACAGGCCATTCCCAGCCACACATCGCACTTGTCAAAACTGCGGCTGCATGCATGTGGAGACGACAACATTTTAATCACTTCTTGTTTCATATTTAATAACTAATTGATTTTGTTTGTTGTTTGGCAAAATACAACTACAAGAACTAGTAGAAATATTTATTAAAAAAAAAAAAAAAGGTAAGCAGGATAATACTAATAGAAATAGAAAAAATGGATAACTTTTATGGCGCCACCACTTTTTCACTCATTTTACAAAAATGGCTCTTTGAGGTAAATTAGATACTATATTATCAAATGTAGTTGCGATAACGGGAAATCCCGATAACGTAACCCTCCTCCCGACGGCCTCAGGTCTGGTGGCCGTCTGGAGGAGGGTTACGTTTTTGTAACTATATCAAATGAAAAAGTGGTGGCGCCAGCCATACGAAAACTTTTCCCCAAAAATTAAGAAAACGGCAAGAAAGTAATTAATTTGCTGAAGACATTAACTTTACTGTTATAATAACACTTTCAGGGAAAAAAATCTATATCCTGCCACCATACTTTTGATTTGTTATGAAGAAAAAAAATATATATATATTTTTTTTTCCTTAAAAAAATGTGAAAAAGTTGTGGTTAGGTAATGGCACTTTCTTAAAAAACACACAATTTGAACCCTTCTAAAAAAATTCTTTTAAACTACATAATAATTACTAGTGTCAACATCAATTTATAAACAATTTTTATATACATTTTTATGAACAATTTATCGCAATTTTTTAGAGACGTAGTACGTGTAGATGTTAACAACACTCTCTTCCATGAATGGCAGCCGTTCCAGCTCCACATTGAGACTTATGGATGATAGAATGTTTAGCTCTGACTCCAGCGCCGGAGGCTTTGAAGAGAGGGGAAGAGAGGATGAGTTCCTGAATGATTCTTACACTTCTTCGATTGTTGAGGTGAGGACCAGTTAACAAAATTAATAATTGATTGAGATATCGCCTAACATCACAGGACCGGAAGGCCACTTCAAGGAGAGGGCTACACTCAACTGATTTTGGCTGTCGACCTGTCAAGGGGTACGTTGCCACCTACTTCTAGGGCTGAAACAGGGTTACCCGCTTTAACAGTCTGAAGGATGTAGGCATGGGTATCATCCACTAGGAGCCTGTCTGGAAGTGCACTGTTAAGGGAGGACAGTACATTACACAATGTACAAGACTAAAGTGTGGGGTCTAATGTTGCTGTTGTTGGTTTTGTTTAGATCACAGATATCGACAGTCGAGGAAACAACACCCCGTATCACACCACCGTTATCCTGAAGCGATGCAGACAACAAGTATTGATGCCATACTGGAAACTTCTCTTCCTTGTAAGTTTGGACCTTCCCTCAGCCCCACCGATCTCATCCCTTGTGACCCCTCTCGTCTTATCCATGGAGGTTCTAATTTATTTATTCCGTGTCTTTAAGAGTGCTCTAGTCTAATGGTTTTAAACACAATATTAAAAATATGGTGTCCAAATAACTCACCTACATAAAAACAAATTCCCCCTGTCAGTTTTCCTTGTGGTTTGTTACTTGATAACTGAATTTCTTTTTAACAGCATTTAACTTTCTCATTGCGGCGTTCAGATTGGCTGGCGACCTTTTGGCAGGGATCGTATCAACTACCACTGGGGCTGGAGGATCCTCAACCTAATCTACCCCGTCCTGCTGGTTGCATTGATGTTCTATGTCTACACTTACAGAATACTATCCTGTCAGAGCAGATATGACGTACCAATAGCAATAGTAACCGTAAGTCCCATTTTGCCTTGTTCCTTGTTATGTCTTAACTTAATTCACAGTAAGCCTGTGTCAAAGTCGCGACTATTGATTGCTTAGTCAAGTTGCAACTACCGTTTTTCAACTACTCGGTTAATCGTTCCACCGTGACTACTACAACAATAGTTGCGACTACCTGCTTGGTGAACCATTTGTGACGCTCACAACTATTCACAACAACATAATTTACTTTATCATCAGACATCAGTGACACAATCCTTCAATTCTTTCAGCGTAAGGTTTACTATCGTGCCTGCAGCAAACAATATCCATCTGGGGAACTAAGAATAAGTCACACCTAGTGTCGAAGTCGAGCCTTTATGAAGCCCAACTAGTTGAGTAGTTAACTTTATTAGTCGCCCAGGCCTAATTCGCAGCCTTTGTTTCTCATCAGACATTTGCTGACGAAACTGTTTTCATTCCAACCCACAGACCACGATTCCAGTGACGAACTCCTCCCCAGCTTTAACCACCACCATACCAGCCAACAGCTCCTACGACCTCACCCCCTCGGTGGATACTTACCATCTGTGTACCCACCTGGCCACCTCCTACATCCTGCCAGACATCCTTCATTTCATGGCATTCCTGCTGGGTTTCTGGTACTTCAGGGTACAAGACAACGAGCAAATGGATGCCCTTATTCAGCAGGTTGGGTACCAGACTACTTTGTTAATGACTGTCTTTGATGAATTCTCTTGTTTTTTCTTTGTATTTCCATAGTTTCAAAACCATGTGTTTTTGAAGTGATGCTATTGTCTTTTGTATGTATCTTTTATGGATTTGTTTTGTGAGCAAGTTTTTTTTAAATATTTCTATATTATGTTTTTTTTAATGATAGATAAACTGTGTCAGCATATGGAGTGCATGCGGCATCTACAACCACACAATAATGATAATGTATAAACACCTGCTAGGCTTAATAGATATTCATAACCACCCCAGACAGTTTTGCTACTCCTATTGGGGGAAAACGCGTCAAGTGGGGGTGTTTAAACGGATAATGACCAGCTGGAGCTGTTTATAACCGGCTGGCTTCCGCGTGTCGGGCGCGTGAGTACGCCAATATTATCACGCGGAATGCGCAATTCATAGCTATTAGTAACAGCGCGTAATCTATTTCTAACCTCGCGCGCGTAATCTATTTAAGCCCGTGCGTGTACACACAACCCCCGCGCATCAAACAGATTCTTCACAAAGTTCTTGAAACCTTGCAGGATCGTTGCCTTGGATAAAGGCCCTTGCCTTCGGCTCGGGTCGTTATCACTTTGCAACAACCCTGCCAGTTTGAAACGGCCGTTAAAGAACTCGTCACTACCCCTTTATTCCCTCATTTATCTTGCATCAGGGAATTTAACTGTTTAATTTGTTCACAGAACTCTGAAAAGTACTTAATATACATCGGTGAATCCAAGTTGTATAAACAAGTCATTATTGGTTCTTCTTTACAGGCTTTCTTACACGCTACACCGAATCAACATGGAAGCAACACACAGGCCATGATGATAAAGACAATGAAGTAAGAACCATTTTTACTCTGCTTCAAATTCGTCTCAACCTCCTTATTTCCCAATCCTTTATTTTTAGCAAGTTAATAAGTTGTCGAGTCCGAGCTTTTTTGAGGATCGGGTTCAAATTCACAAAGAGTTGGGACTAGTTCTAGGAGATATTAAAAAGTTAAGGTTAGCCCTAAGTTAAGGACACTTGACACTATTGGTAATTGCATCTCAACATATTCATAAAATAACAAAACTAAAAGTTTGAGCCCTTTAAGAATCTACTATTATTATTGTTATAATTAAATTACTGTTTGTTTCCCCAAATACAGGTGGATTCTTGTTGGTGGTGCCCTGTGGGTGTTAGTCGCAATAGGCAAGAATATACTCTTTCTGGTTGCATTTGGACTTGACAACACTGTTTATCCTTTCTTCACTGAGTAAGTTTTTTTCTCATTCTGTTTGAATCACCTTAACCAAGAGCTGTGTATTGAGAGAGAGTTCCAAAGTGGCGGGAACAGTTTTTCTTTGGCCATGTGGTGTGATGGGCGCCATTTTTTTTTTTTTTTAAACCAATATGCATTCAATCTGGAACCCTAAAGCCCGGTTCATACTTCCTGCGAATGCGAACGCGATACGAATGTTGACGTCACAAATTTGCAACGAAATTCGCACTGAGTTGAATCGTGTTCGACTCACTTGCGAATATCGCTGCGAAAGGAGGGTTGTGACGTCAAATTCATGTCAAATTCGCTTCGTATTCGCATTCGCAGGAAGTATGAACCGGGCTTTATTGTGTACATTTGTTCAAAACTCACGAGGACAAACCCTGAATAAAAGGCGTTGTATACCTTTGTTTTTTTGGAACTCTTTGATTGCTGTTTTGTCCACCCAGGAAAAGTACATAATTTTCAGTCTAAAAAAGCGTTACTCCTTGCGGTAATCTTTCCAATCTTTTGGGGAAAAAAGCGATACAATTTTCCATAACCGCAGTACTTCAAAGTGAAATGGCTCTCAAAATGCATTGTACTATCCAAAGCTGCTGCACTTCTTACCACCTAAGGTTTTATTGCCACTACCTTTAAAGGCAGTGGACACTATTGGTAATTGTCAAAGACTAGCCTTCACAGTTTGTGTATCTCAACGTATGCATAAAATAACAAACCTATGAAAATTTGAGCTCAATCGGTCATCGAACTTGCGAGATAATAATGAAAGAAAAAAACACCCTTGTCACACAAAGTTGTGTGCGTTCAGATGGTTGATTTCGAGACCTCAAGTTCTAAATCTGAGGTCTCGAAATCAAATTCGTGGAAAATTACTTCTTTCTCGAAAACTATGGCACTTCAGAGGGAGTCGTTTCTCACAATGTTTTATACCATCAACCTCTCCCCATTACTCGTCACCAAGAAAGGTTTATGCTAATAATTATTTTGAGTAATTACCAATAGTGTGCACTGCCTTTAAGTCATTTAAAAATTTGTTCAGCCATCTATTTTACCAACTTCTTCCTAACTAAGGATTGATCTTAGGACTTAGGATTTAGTTCCGTATTACTAGACGTTAAAGCCATTGGACCCTTTCGGTTCAGAAAAAAAAGAAAAAAGTTCACAGATTTACAAATAACTTACAGGGTTTACAGAAGGCAATGGTGAAAGATATCTCTTGAAATATTATTCCACAAAATGCTTTACTTTTTGAGAAAACAGCAAAACAATATAAATTCTCGTTAACGAGAATTACGGATTTATTTTAAATACATGTCATGATACGGCGAAACGCGCGGAAACAAGGGTTGGTTTTTCCGTTGTTTTCTCCCGACTCCCTTTAACCTTCAATCTCCAATCTTACCCTCAACAGAGATGCTTGGAACGGAGTGAATATTGCTCTACTCTGCCTCAACATGTTCGGTTGTCTCATCTACAACTTGATCAACACGGCCGTCGTCGTCAACTACACTGTGCAATGTGAAACCATCATCTGCTTTGTTCGTAGCATTCGGGAACGCCTGCTGGAGAAGACTAGTGACCTGCGAATGATCATGCATGTGAGTTGTGTCTCGCACTCTTGTGTCTCTGATCAGTAGAGAATGGGTTCAAATCCAGGTCTAGACACTGAATTCAATTCAATTCACGTTATTATCACCAATGGCAAATTCACTTTGGCCTTTATACATCAAATTCACAAAATTTACATAAAAGTCTTTACGTAATTCTTTAAAGGCACTGGACATCTTTGGTAATTGTCAATGATCAGTAGGATCCAGTCTCACTCTCGTCAATTTGTATTTGTTCAGCCAAAAATGTCTTGATTTTTCAACGAGTGTGTCTTTATATTTTTAACTCAGGATATTTTAAAAGTCTGGCAGGCCACGCAGCAGCTAAATGGACCAATGGCGAAGATGATGTCGTTGTGTGCCTTTAACTTCGCTTCGCTGGTCATAGTAGGTAGGTAACTTTCAATAGCTTTCATTATTCTCTTGCAAACTCGATGACCAATTGAGTTCAAATTTTCACAGGTTTGTTATTTGATGCATATGTTGGGATACACCAAGTGAGATTACTGTTCTTTGAAAATTACAAAAGGTATCCAGTGCCTTAACTTGCTTGTTTTCTTCATTTTTAAGACAGTTTATTTAGATTTCCCCTTAATTTGGTTGCTTTAACTTTTTTACCAGGTCTCTGCTAATTGCTGATTCATTACAACTTGTGTTCAATCTCACAAATAAAATGCTTTTTACTTTGTGTCTGTTTTGCTCCTGAATAAGGTCTTCAACTGTTTCATGTCTGTTAAAAACTCATTTGTTTGCAGCTTCTAATTTGTAATGTGTTTACTTGTTCTTGTATCCTTCACTCATTGTATATTATTTTATTGTTCTCTTTTTATTCCCTTAGAGGCTTTTGCATTAGGCAGTTTTGCAACTTTATTATTATTATTATGCTTCCCTGTTGGCTTGACTGATTACATTCTACAACTACAAGTTACAGCACTGTAACTTGTAGTTGTAGAAGATATAATTCTGATTTGCCTGCCTTATTAGTGTTCTTGACAGAATATTTACTACTGATATTAATATAATTTTTTTACTTTTTTTGTTATTATAATTACTATGCTGATATTACTAATCTGTTTGTTTGTTTAGCTTTCATTATTTCGTGCCTTTGTTATTTGTTATTTATTAAACCACAGCTGTTTTATGTATGTAGTTTTTAGGCCTAATTACAACCTTACCCTATTGCTGTTATTTATTTTACCAAGCCATAACCCAACTGCTATTTCATGACCTTATTTGTCATTCATTTCATATATTGTACGCCCTATGTTTACAGGTATAAGCCTACTGCTGTTTCATCGTAACGTACAAACCACGCCGTTAGTGGTCACATATCGTATGTGCTATCTACTCGTCTGGCTGACTATTCTGGTGTTTCCTTTTGTACAGGTAAAACGTTTGAGCAAACCAGGGCTCGATTTCACAAAGCACAAAGATTTATCTCAAGATGAGTTGACAAGATTACTGTAGTTGCATCCCCTCAAGGTGATCCCCTGGCTGATGCCTCCCAGGTTTTATCGTAAACTTGAGTGTGATCTCTTGTCACACGGCAGTTAACGGTTGTATGTCTTCTGACTAGCAATCTCGAACAAAGATATTGACAAAAAAGGGAGACTGACTAGTTAGTAGTAAACATAAACATCCACAGGTTGTTGGTTCAAATCATGCTCTAGTAAACTCTCCACTGTTCAACCCAAAATCAGTTAAGATTGAAACACAGTTAAGATCAAATTTAACTCTTTGTGAAGTCAATTTTAATATTCCTTGAAGTTATGTTTTTTTTTTTTGTGATTCCACGACAGAACAAAAGTTTGCTTTTTTGTAGAACCAAACTTTGTACTCTACAAAATTGCAAACCATTGTTCTTCTGCTAGTTGTATTAATTCATAACTCATATTTATGAAGGGTTAATTTTAAATTTTCTATTGCATGTTTCTCATCAAGTCAATTTGTTCTGGTGCTTTAACAGGCTGCTAGACTGAGTGCCACGTACAATAAGTTTGAGCAAGCAGCATTGGAGATGCGGGTGTTCGGGTACCAGACCGCCTCGCCACAGGAGTTGGACTCCTTTCTGCAGTTTGTGTCGACAGCCAAGTGCAAGGTATACCTACTCATTTCAAGTTTACCAGTCTCCTGATGATAACAAGACCAATTAAGAACTCACTCTGAAGCAGTGAAAATAATAATGTAAAGTCCACTCGACCCGCGAACCAAAAAGTAGGAGTCCTGGCGGATTTCCTACCCTCCAACCAACTAATACGTGGGCCAGTTCTTTTCAGAACTGAGAAGTCTTCTGTAGAAAATCTACTCCGCAGTAGTAGCATACATGTTATATAGCAAAACATTTCTCAAAAGAACATAATCTACCCAGCAAGTAGATCTACACATGGTGTCACCACAAACTTAATGAACATTAATACCTCCGATGCAACGCCTCAAATCACGGTAAGTTTAAAATATGTAGTTATAGCTTCAAACATTAGAGGATGTTTGTTTTTTATTTCAATATTACAGGTTCGACTTCTGTTCATTCCCGTCATGAATGCCAATGTTTACGGGACGCTCCTCTTAGTGTCGTTCCTACTGCTGATCCTGGTTCAGACTGGAGTTATCAAAGGTCCGTCAAACTACCTCTAGTGGCTGTGAAGCAAGAAAGACGCTCCGTACGTGAGTCACCCATTAAAAACAGACCCGAGTTTGTCCTTGAGTTCTGGTTGGTACTCACCCATTTTACAAAGAGCTGGGCCTAATTTTATTGCTCTGCATACTTCAATTAATCAATCATCAATCGTAAATTTATAACGCACTAATCCAACAGTCGTTGCTCATAGCGCCGTACAGTAAAAAAAAGAAGTTGAGATTTAAGGAGAGTTTTGAAATTTGAAGTAGATTGCCTGATGTTTTCAGGAAGATGATTCCACATCCTTGGTGCTGCGATAGAAAAGGAACGATCCCCCCAACTGTGTTTAGTTCTTTGAATGTGAAAAATTGAAATGTGGGAACAGGAATACAGATTTCTAACAGGTTCTTTGATTGACAATAAGTCAATGAGATATGAAGGGGCTGAGGCATTGAGGCAGCAAAACACAAGCAGGAGGATCTTAAATTGAGAGCGTGACTCTTCAGGATTGGTGTCACATGATCACATTTTTGGCACATACTACCAAACGAGCTGCCCAATTCTGAAGTTTTTGGATGGTCATATTTGCTTACTGTGCAAACGGCAAATTTCTACAAAACCTGTGTAAGCGAAGAGTGCCTAGAAACATGGAGTACGTACATAAACAAGCAAAACTTTCCTGCTACTTTTGAATTACGTGGGACTTAAGTTCCTTACTTCCAGAAGTGCTGATGCTAAGCTTATGGTAAGCAGAGCCTTTAAATTGGGCCCAGTTCTCAACATAATCTTTCTGTTTGAGGTGTCACTGCCTGTGAGTTTACTGACAAAAATATCAACAAAATTTTACAGATTCTATGACATGAAGTATTGGAAAAAATGTGTTTTAAAGCAGCTTTGAATGATACAAATCAACCAAACTTAAGAAATTGGATAAGAAAAGGTAGGACTTTCTCTCTGCTCTTCAGCATTTTGATTATTTGAGGCTTGTGAGTCAGAATCACTATGCCTTGGGGAAGTGGGTTCCAGGCAGGATGGAATGGTTATAAAACAACCACTTTACTGATAACGGCTGAAGAGTCACAGTAAAACCGGTCAGTAGGATTAAGAAATTTTAGTAAGTGGGAAATTTATGGATGATGATGACAGTGAAGGAATCTTCACGCGACTCCAGTACTAACTTCCCACAAATTAACTTTTTTATTTTTGTTAATTAATTTTGGTGACCAAAAAAACAGATATTAGTTTTTTTGGTATGAACCGGCAAAACTATTGCAAGACTACTTTATTATTCTTGTTTGATATTGGATATCATTACTGAGGCTGAACCATTGTTTACTCTTTAGTTTATTTTCTTTGAGAGCACAGATAAGGACTAAATAAGTCCCAAACTGTCTGAACAATTGTTCAAAGTTTTGTGTTTGATAGATGAAAGTTGGTTAATTAAAAACAGTACTCCTTGTGAAACCAGCTTTTATAAAAAGAAAAGATACAAACTTGTAACACTGAAATACAAACTTTTCTTTTTGAAATATTGGTGTCTTGGAGCATTATTTTGGAAATTCTTGATGGCTTCAGATTATCGGCAAACTGGAGCTTGAATAGCGCCCTCATTGTGTGAAACTTTGGAAAATTTATATTTCCTATAGTTATAATTCATTGACTTTCCAAAAACTGACCAATGCGTTGGTCTCTAAGAGAGACAGTATTATTGCAGTATTATTGTCAAAAGATGTTCTTCCATTTTAATAATTTCATTAATTATTCATTAATCTTAAATGTGAATAGTCAACAAGCTTGTCAGTGCTATCAAAAATATATTTTGCAAAAACAGATCCTGTTTGTTGCACAATTTTGATGTATACTTAGATCCATATAGATAAATATATTAATTTTTGTGATGTTTCCAAGTACCAATAATTTTTTATAACAAGTCAAAAGAAAGACTTAAATCAACTCGGACGGAGCCATTTTTAAGGCAGAGACTATGTTTCAAAAATGGTTTGATACAAATAAATTATTCCTTTTGAAAATTAAATTTTCAAAATATATGACTTAAATTTAATATAAAACCACATTATAACAATTTAAAGTTACTCAGCATTATATATTTTATCGTAATTAAGCATACAGTTAAGAGTATACTTCAGTTCTTTTACTTTTCAACTACTATCTATAAAGTCTAACAAACAAGAATTGTTAATTTTGAAATGTTTTTCATTATACTTTTGAAAAGAAGTTTTGAATAATTTATTTTGATTTACAAAAGGAGTTTTATTTCTTTGATTTTCTGTAAAATGTTTTGTAAACCGAAAACTAGCCTTTATATGCAATATATTTACATTTAAAAGTATTTAAATAGTGTGCTCTAACGGACATTTTAGAATGTGAAATCCATAGTTTTAAATCATTTTTTACTTCATCCCGACAAAACAATGTCTCTCTGGGCACAGCCCATCAAGTTCATCAATTAATTCTTAGGGCCATTTCGAAACCACTGCTTCAGCTTTGGTTTTCTGTTTCAAAGTTCCCTGTGCAATTTTTTAAATCGTGAATACAGATTTTAAGCACACATTAAAGGGCACCAGACGAAATTGAGTGAGAAATAAAGGCACCTCCGAAACCTCGTCTTGGGTTCGGGTTCTTAGCTCCGTTTTGATATTTGGAACTCACTGCAAAAATTAATGTCCACTGTTCCGAAATCCAAGTGGGATCGCGAGCTGGAGCCCAAGTCGATGTTTGGGGACGAGGTACCGTCCCTGTGGGGACGAAACGGCCTTGCTCCCTGAGAACGAGGAGTCGCTCGTTACGGTTTAAACAGCATTTTCCAACACTTGTAAAATGAAATAAAAAGTGGCAAAGAGTAAAAACTTTGATGTTCGTCTTTTTATTGTTGAGGATAGGAGGATTATCTTTGTTGGGCCTCACGAGTTAAACATGTTGGTTCCGCAGAGCACTGTTATATTGATGTGTCCTCAATTTCTTTTTTACACGCGCGTGAATCATAAGGTGTGAACGGCGGGTACCCGGGAAGCACTTTGTTGTCATCCTCATGTTCATCTTTTTTAAGGATTCTTCACATATTTTGAATCGATTTCTAAGAACAAAGATTCACTAACGAAAAGCACTACGACAGTCACAATTTGATGTACCGAAAACAAAATTCCACCCGGGGAACTGGGAAACTGTTTGGATACGCGCGAAACTTGAAGCGTGATATCGCCGCGTGTGAGCTAGCGCGGAACGCCGAAGCCGGAGTCCCCAAAAAGAATGCGTGCATTTCAGAAACCCTGCATCCAGTCTAGTATATACTACACCATAAATGCTTATCGAGACACCGTTTATGACTTGAAATAACAAGATTTTGAAAGAAAAGTAATTGTTTGAAGTGTAAGAGACACAGAGAATGGGGTTTGGTCAGTCGAAGAAAAAGGAGAGTCTTGAAAGTGTGCAACTAGACAGAGGAAGCAGATCGGTAAGCCTGAGTTTAAATCTTAAATAAACAAAATTATAGGTCTATAACTTTCTCATGGTCATGTCACACAAGGCAATTTTATTTTACAAGCAGCCAGCTCCAGACAAACAAAGAAGAGAATCCATTTACATTTGATTTTTTTACAAACTGTTTTTTGGGGGATCGTTACTCGTAAGACATTGTTTGAAAAAAATGCTCTCGACTTGTGCAAAATTTGTCTTGGACCATGCCCGTTTTAAAATAATTTTAATATAATAAAAAAAAAAGGAATTTTTGTTAGAAATGTTTGACATTGACTATTCTGAATGGTCCTCCTTATGTCTTAGGCCTATAATGGTTTTAAAACTTCCCCAACTTTGTCCCCCTCAAAACAGGAAAGGGGGTCCATACATAGCTCCAATTTATCGGACGATTCTGAGTGGTTTGTATCACCACCTACTTCACTCGTCAACGGCTTCACTAACTTCTTTGAGTTCCCAAAGAGGAGTCGTGCAATCGCCAAGCCCACGGTAGACTACAACCAAGCTCATCAAGAGAATGTGAAACAGTGTCTCTGTCACACAAAGACGGTAAGTTGTCATGAAAAAACTCGGGGCTAAACTGCGGGGTTAAATTTCAGCTGCTTCAGGCAGGATAAATTGCTTAAAAAATGTCAAACTTCGTGGGTTCAATCCGGCAAAGCTATTTCAGTGATTTCACTAGAGTATTTTTTATACTGAATCACAATTAGTATGTGCAACTTTTCCTCATCTGAACAAACAAGTTAATAAAAACCCGTACAAACGACCCCAACAAACCAATTTTTTCTGTCTCTACAGGTACCACGTCCGAGCAACGGTAAACTTGAAAGCAAAGCAACTATAACTGTGCAAGAAGAAACTGCCAAGCATTCTTCAAATGGTGAATCATCAACCCACTTTCCGAAAGAGTTGAAAAATCAAGGCATCAAAGATGTTAAGAAAACCAACCAGTTCAGCAACCACCAAGGGGAGCCTCAACCAAGGCAGAACGGTGGGAATTTTAGTGATTCAGGCACCCCAAGGTTTGGCAAGAGTGACAAACCACGTTCCGCCACATTGTCCATTCTGGAGTTACCTGGCAACCAGAGGCAGTATTTCAATGAGAGGCGCCAAGCTGTTCAGGCAAAGTTAAGTAGGCAACCGCAGAAAGGAACGCAACCACAAAAACAGGGGCAGAGTTTGCAGCAGCAACAGCAGCAGCCTAAACATCTACAAACAATACCGCAGCAAAGCATGCAGCAGCAAACTCAACCCAACCATCAAGAGAAAGTTGGTCAGCACACTCAGCAAGTTCACCAACAGCAAGAGCAGCAACAGCATCATAATGCAGTCTCCACGTCTTATGACGAGGGAGCTCAACGTCAAACGATTGACAAGCAAAAACCATCACAGCAACAGAAAAAACAACAAAAGCAGGAACCAAACCTGCAGCAGTCAATGCACCAGTTGTCCAAGGCAACTGCTCACCTACAGCAACTAAAGAAGCAAGTAGAACAGAATGTGAGTGAACAGCAGAAACTGCAACTAAAAACTGGAGCGAAACCCCAACAGCACATTGACGTGTCAGATCAACAGCAGCAGCCGCAACATAACCTAAAACAACAACAAACAAAGCTATCCCAGTGTTCAACACAGCAAAATCACCACCAAGACAAGAAGCTGCCAACTGCACTTTTACAGCAGCAAGTTCCGCCTCAGGACAACACGCCCCTGATTAAATCACAAGCCCAGCAGAAACAACAGCAGCCGAGTCAGCAGCAGCAGCAGCAGCAGCAGCAGCAGCAACAACAAGAGAAGCTGCAAGAAGAGAAGCCAAAAAAGAAAGGTAAACATCAGGAAAAACTACCAACAAAACAACCAGTTGATCAACAGCGAGTAGATGACAACCTTTCCAAGAAAACCAAGAAACTGACGAAAAAAGAGCAGCGCGCTCTTGACTTGAAACATAAACAATGTGGTGATCTGCACCAACCAAACGAGAAGCAGTTACAACAACAGAGCCAGGAGCTGAATCACTCGGCACTCCCAGAGCAGAATGCACGACAGGGCAAAGAGGAACCCAATCAGCAGCCAACAAGTATCAACGTCCAGGAGACAGCTAAACCTCTGCCACATCAGCGAACAAACCAACCACATGACACTCAGGAGCAAGAACAGCATCCCCAAAAAGTTGCCGTAACTGTCAGATTGACATACGAAGCAGACAACACGCCGGCCAAACATGTGAAGCAACATGTAGTCGAGGATACACTAAAAGGAAAACCCATACCATTGATGGCTATCACCTTTCCAAAACATGGAGCAAACTTCACTCTTCGGCCTTCAAAGCTGAAGGCTACATTGGAAAGCAAGAAACAAGTTAACCCAACAACCTCGGGTGCCTCAAAAGACCTAGTTGGGGAACCAACACATCTCTCTGTTGAAACAGTGGACACGTCAGACCACAGCCCTGACAATGCTTCCACAAAACAATCTGAAACGTCGAAAAAAATCACAAAACGCCCGCTGACGCCATTTTTCCCACGGAAGAAGAAATCCCAAGAAAATTTTCCTACCAGCTCTACCGATGATTCACAAGAACATGATCTAAAACAGAATGGCAATGAGGAGAAGCAGCACCAGCCCGAAATCCAAAAGCAACACTACAAGGAAAACGAACAACAGCAAAATCAACAAGGTCAGACACAACGACAGCTGCAGAATCAACCAGAACATCAACAACAACTACCATCTCAGCAGCGGGGAAAACAAGAAGGGCCACAAATCATAACTCCGTTCGTTTTTCAAGGCAGCAAGGAACGTCCCAAGCTGAAGCCTGTTCACAGACTTCCCGACAAGTGCTCTTCTGAGCTCTCTACCAGCACAGCAGCGGTGCTTCAAGCTCAATTTACACGGAACCAGCCGTCCAAGTCCCCCAAAACGGCCAGGAAGCAGAAGCCAATTCAAGGTGACGCGAAGATGGAAAAGTTTAAACTGATTCAGAAGAATGACTCCCCGGCTTCGACGACGACGACGGAGAAGTTGGACTGTTGTGCCATGAATTTGAATGACCCATCGGTGACCGTGACACACTGTGTTGCTCCCTGGGCCATCGTCTGTAACAAAATGCCTGACCAGACGATTTCCTCAGATACACCCGTAGTTGGGAAGAAGGTTAAGTGCAAAACGTCTAAAACTGGCAAAACGAGTAAAGTGAGTCATCGGGAGGGTCATGGATTTTTCTCCAAGATATTTGGCAAGAAGACCACTACTGAAAAAAAGAAGAAACCCAAACACGTATGCTCTAAGACAGTATCAGAAGAAATGGAGACAATAACAAAACACATGGAGGACCTGAGATTGTCTTCTTCGACTTCAATTCACAAGGACGACGTCACGGAAGGCAAGACCGACCGTCAGATTGCAGCAATGACTCCCTCGCCACTAGAGCAGGAACTCGGTCAAGACTCGGAGAGTTCTACCGAGGAGAGTGACAGCGCTACTGATCTTGAACCTCCAAGTTGCCTGGAAGCCTGGGAGATAGCCGAAGACGTCGTCGAGAAGGCCCTGTTCCTCCTCCCAGTTCCAACTGCCGGCAAGTACGTCGTACCGGACAGCCCGTTCGAGCCCGAGTTCGTCAAAAGGCTCGTTGCAGACGCACTGGAGGCAAAGAGGGGACTGAAGAAGGTCAAAGAGGACCTGAAGCTCATGGAGAAGTTCCGAGATGCCCTCTTAAAGTTCTTCGAGGACAAGGAGATCAGTGATGTCATCCCACCCTGCAATCACCCTCCGGGAACGAACCAGTGTAACCTTCAACCCGTCATTCAACCGCTTGTAGATATACTTCGGCAAGTTCTTCAAGAACCTAAAGTTGCTAATGACCAGGCTAAGAAGGGACCCGAGACTCAGCAGATAGAGACCAAACGAGAGGCAGAGACACAACAGCCACGTCCGAGGAGGTACATCAAGATCAGAAGGAAGTTGAAAACAGGACAGGTTCGTGATAAAAAAGAGAGCATTTTCTCAGTAAATGTTGTTGAAATTCAAAATACAATACCGTAATCTGGCCTGAGTTGTGACGAAAGTTTACAAAATTCAGAACCACAGTCAAAGAATCGGATGATATTTTAAACGAACTTGTAATATTGTATCCTTCCACATCGTTTCAAATCTCACTTTATATTGAAACAAATAACCAGGAATCTTCTGGCTATTTTCCAGGCACCCACTCAGCTACTGATTCGCTTCTGCCAGGCCTGCGGGGATACCAAGCAGCCAGACGGTAGGAAGCTGATGAGCTGTGGCCGCTGCAAGGACGTGGTGTACTGCAGCAAGGAGTGCCAAGGTGTCGACTGGATCACCCACAAATTCACCTGCAGAGGGGGCGACAGGAGAGGGTTCTGCAAGCACCACGGAATGTAGATTTATTTCATAGAGCCTGTATTACGCACAAACACTTGCTTAGTACAGAAAAATACTCCTTAGCAGAAGAAGGTTTCATAAAGCTTGTTAGCTTGTAAACAAAAACAGAATAGTTCTGTGGGGTTTTATAGCAGAAACGGGGTTCTAGACCAAACAACACTAAGTTTGTATTGTTCTGGCTGGTGGTTGACTCGATTTTTTGCTTAGCACAGAATGTTTCCAAGCATTTTTTTCTCTGCTACAACAGCTTTATGAAATTGGGCCCTGGGTGGTTCGACAACTTATTTCATTTGATACAACGAGATATTAAACGTGCAGTGACGTATGCTTTCTAGTTTGATTATTGGTCCGATGTGATGTGTGGCAGCTGCTCTTTACCTTTCGAAGTAAAAAAATACTTTTCATCAGATGCAACAGTGCATGCAAAAGCTTATACTAAAGAATGTTTCTTTATTACCAGTTCGTTATTCACGTGTACAAAGCATGTTGCATTAAGGGATCATTTCTGTCTAATGACCCAATTCACCCCATTTCAAGGATTTCAGGGTTTCACGGGGAATTCCCCTGAATTCCGATTGCAATCTATACCACTTGCAAAATGCCTCACACATATTTTTGACAAGTACGGCATACAAAATATCCATACTACCACACCATAGAACAAAATCATTACATGATATTAGGCTAGTCAACATAGAAGTCATGTTTAGAAAGACATTGTGTTGGAACCGTTGACTGTTTGTGGGTTCGAATCCTACCCGAGCAATATTATGTCTGTGGTTTTTATTCACAGAGCGCGGGGAAAGAACTGAATATACAGTGCTAACAAACATCGTCGTCCATGGGGCAAAACCAAAATGAGCCAAGGTATATAATGTATACCAATTCCCTTTAATGACACCTTGTGAGCAGTCGAGTTGATCAAGCATAACGAGCATAAAAGAGCTTCTTGCTGTCATGGCAACCGTACACACAGTACGAAAACACTATTGTTGTTGTATAGATGGATTGTATGCCGAATAAATGGCACCAGTTTAGCGTGTTGTATATACGATACGTTCACTGTACAGCCGGAACATGTAAACCATGTGTTTGTCTATTTCCCCCTGGTAACTCCTTTTAAGTTTTTCGATTTTTCCAACTGGAACGATTGTCTAAAACAGAAATACTACAACATAGGCTATACTTCGACGCTATTAAGTTTTAATATAACAAAAACGAATTAAACCAATTTGCATGGAATATATTCTGCGTGAATCTTTTTAAGAAGGAGGGCGTGTGTTGTGGGCAAATTGTTCGCTTGGTTCATACCAAAGGAGGCAATATACAGCAAGCAGTTCTACGTAGTCTCCATTAAGAACAAAAACCACAATTCCATTTTATTTTCAGAATCAATTTATTACAAAAATATTCCTCGTTCCACCAACATATATAATCATACTTTTCTCTGTTAATAACAGTGTAACTCATGGTTTAAAGCCATTGGACCCTTTCGGTACAGAAAAAAAAAAGGTTCACAGATTTACAAATAACTCACAGGGTTTACAGAAGGTAGTGTGAAAGACTTCCCTTGAAATATTATTCCATGAAATGCTTTACTTTTTGAGAAAAACGTAAAACAATATCAATTCTCGTTAGCGAGAATTACGGATTTATTTTAAACACATGTCATGACACGGCGAAACGCGCGGATACACTGGTGGGTTTTCCCGTTATTTTCTCCAGACTCCGATGACTGATTGAGCCTAAATTTTCACAGGTTTGTTATTTGATATAGAAGTTGTGATACACGAAGTGTAGGCCTTGGACAATAGTGTTTACCGAAAGGGTCCAATGGCTTTAACTCGTTTCATTATTGTGCCGTAACATAAAACGCTGTATTATTTAGTTTCATCTGTGATAACTCATTATGTATGTTTAACTAGAAAGCAATAAAATACTATCCCGGGAGAAAAAAAGAAGAAGAAAAAAATAAAAAGGTGTTCTTGTTGCATGATGTTCAGTTTTGTTGCCTCCAAGTTGACTGTATAAATTGCCCCAATATGAGACAGCAATACACGTATGTCAATTTTGTTTTATATCAGTGGGATATATACTTTATTCCCCTTCAATCTGTATAAAACTAAATCCATCCAAAATGAAAAGAAGAAAAAAACAAAAACCACAGACAAAAGTAACACATCGTTTACAATGTTCAACAGTAATAGGCAGCACAAGCACAAAAAGTCAAGGACGGTATTATTAAACCAATATCATAATATCTAGATTAAACAATCTGAGTAAACTTTTTGTTTTAATTCAACAATGACATAATAATAATATAGATGAACAAATTTGAGTAAATTTTTTTATTACAACAATAAAATCATTTATATAAAAAGATTAACAAATCTGAATACCGTTTCACTTAATAATTATTAAGACACACGTGAAATGACTGGGTAAATAGCAAGTAAATTTTTGGGTCGAAAACAAGAAAAATTAGCGAGCCATCCGAAGGTAGCTGGTTCATATCCCACTCATGACAGTTTATAATTATTCAACATAAATGTATGGTTCATTTTCTGTAAGGCAGATGGCTTGTTATGATTTCATTATTATTATTTGTATTTGGCAGTTTTACATGAAAATACAAGGATACAAGAACTTAAGTTTAAACTAGAACTTAAGTTTAAACTTTGGAAAACGTTAATCATTAACATGTGAATACCAAGTGGATACTGTGCACATACTGTGAAGAAGTAAAAAAAAAAAAAAGTCAGCAATAATTAACTTCATTATTGAAAAATCACATTATTTTTGGATTGTTTATAAACGATTGCTTATTATTTATTTAAAAGGCAATTCAATGTGTTAACCTTTACTTGTCACAATTAAAGTTACATGCGTAATTTATTTCTAATACACGCTCAAACATCCTGATGGGGGAAACCTTAGCCCACTTTCATTAAAGGAACACGTTGCCTTGGATCGGACGAGTTTGTCTATAAAAAGCGTTTGTAACCGTTTGTTATAAAATGCATATGAAACTTGGAAAGATGTTTCACTAAAAGGAATACAATGATCCACACAAATTTGCCTGCCTCGAAATTGCGTGGTTTTCCTTTTACTTTGCGAACTAACACGGTCGGCCATTTATGGGAGTCAAAAAATTGACTCCCATAATATAATTATTGGCCGCGAGTTGACGAGGTTAAAGGAAAACCGTGCATTTTCGAGGCATGTTTGTGTGGATCATTGTGTTCTACTTTTACAACATCTTTCTACCCACATGCATTTTATAACAAACGGTTACAAACGATTTTCAAAGACCAACTCGACCGATCCAAGGCAACGTGTTCCTTTAAGCTGGTGTAACAGGCAGTGACAACGAGACAAATGTTGGAGTTCTTAGAGTATTTTATTCGTGTTTAATATTTACATTTGAAGTGTTGTGTTCATAATATACAAAAAAACGACAGTCAGAACGGTTCTATCTGGAAGTTAAAAGAAAGAACCAGAATTGAGTAAATTTAAATAACACAACTGTACAATATTATCTTCCCAAGAATCGGTATAATAATAATTTAAAGACAGTGAACTTAGGCAACTTGAAATATCTGCCCAAGATTCATCAATAAGACAAATCTCTATATAGCTGTTTCAATCAGCAAAATAACATAAATGCGGCAGGTTTACGTTTCCATACAAATGGAACATGTTTCCCGGCCTGAATAAATAGAAACTGAACCAGAGCTCTTCTTTACTCTTAGTATAATTTGAGGAATAAGTTATAGCATTAACGAACCTCTCTATAAATGCTCGCAATTGTTTCGCGGCACTATTATGGCTCTGAGTGACAGCAAGTGGGGTAGCAAATCGAGCAGTTAGTGCAGCGGCTACATACAGCAGGGCGTGGAAGAGGCAAGAGGTGAGATGAAAAAATCGTCCCGTCTAGGTGTTTTCCTGCAGAATAAATGAAAAAGGAAAAAGAACTACCACGGTGTGGTTTCCGTTTGAGTTTCAAACATTGGAGCTGTCCCATTCAAACCCGGATTCGATGCCCGGTAAGCCTGAGCTCCTCTTTCTACGACCGGTCCCAGGCCTCTCCGATGCGGAGATGGTGGAATGGAGAGAAACAGTAGAATTCCTCATATTGGCCTGGCTGTTACTGCGAGGTGATGAGCAGTTGTCCGAACTCATGGGGTTACTGACCGACGTCCCTGCCGTGTTTCGCGGCGTGACGCCCCTTGGGCTCACGCTCCTCTGCCCAGGTGCTCGCGGAGATAATTCCAGTTCATAGTCATCACTTTCTTCTTCACCGTCGACAGGGTGCCGAACACTGGCGATTTGTAGAATTTGCGGCTGGTCTCGGAGCCGGATTCGCCGAGGCAAGGGCTCCAAAATCTGGCTTGGTGGTCGGTAAGCAGGCGGTTCGTCTAACGGTGTGACTAGTGAGGCGCCTCCCGAACCCTCAAAGGGTAAGCTGCCTACTGCACCCCCACCAGAGGCATTACCGACCGATTGCAACTGCTTCATCGTATAAAACGCCGTGACCATCGTGTTGACCAGGCGAGTAGCATCTCGTACGTCCCGGCACACCACACCGTGACACTCCAACGTACCGTCCCCGGTGAAGCCGCTGGGAGGCGGACGGTTGTAGACCCAGACGAGGGCCGGAGGGCACGGCTCATGGTTTGTGGAACACCTCGCTATCCGGACAGTCTCGAAGAATTCTCGGGTACCCTCGCGGACTTCGTCTTCGGCGAGCCTGTTTGTCATGGGCGCCATGATTCGCACTGTGAACCCGGATGTGACCACTTTAACATACACCTGTCAAAGAGCAACATATCAGGGCATTCAGGTCATCAGTGGTATCTTCCAGGTACTTAGTCCCTGTGGACCCTGGTTCGAATCCCGGACCAGAGGTGGATTTCACAAAGATTGAAGACTAGTCTTATCTCGACTTAGGACGAGTTACTAACTTAGGACTAGCCATACGTTTTTAATATCTCCTAGGACTAGTCCTAAGTTAGGACTATTCCTAACTCTGTGAAATCGACCCCATCAGAGCATATTGCACTCTAAAAACCACCCGGTTCAAAACTAAACGGATCATGTTCATATGGGGGTCATAATCCCGTGGGGCCATTCCGGGAATCTCTGGACTAATTGAGATGATTTTTCATAATTCGAGACAGTGTATAAAATACTGCACCTTTAAATCTTAACCCACCCCCCCCCCGATTTTTTTTTATATCAAAACAAGAATGCCGCGGTACATCATGGACATTGTGTTTACATGCTGAAACTGTGCATGGTTTTTCACCCTTTCCTCCTGACTCGCACAACAGGTGAAGCCCATACTTTCATATGTTTGCTATTCCATGTATGTTTAAATGATTGATCACATGAAACGTGAACACCGACCGGTACTATTTGTCGGCTCTACCAACCCAGTAATAAATGCATAATAAGAGCAAACAATTATGGATTTTTGTCTCTGCCGTGGAAACATTGGCCTTGTACTCCACGAGTGCATCCGGCAATTACACGCATTTGTATTAGGCTGACTAGGGTGGCGTTTAAAAAACAACCAATATTTTGTCAAGGTTTTCATTTACAATTTTCTCAAGTAGGCCTATGACTTCATCTCAGTGGAAAATATTACACATAAGTAATATTTCTAGTACGCATTCCACAATAAGCTTTCAATTTATACTTATGTTTTTGTATTACTACCAAACCTGTCATAACCTCCCTAAATTATTATGAGAAAATATAATTAGCTGTTGCAAACAATGAACCAAAAGGACCGATGGTATAAATTTATGCAAATAATAATCAATGGCCAAAGACGTTTCGACCCATAGCAGAGTCTTTCTCGAAAGCTAAACAGTTTGATGTTACAAAATATTTACCTCATTCCTTACATGAGCTACATTACGGCCTGCCTCCCGTTCATGGCGTCGTTGTAACCTAGCGACAACCCTGGTAAAATCGCCATTTGTCGTCGTGTCAACCTCTTGTTGCTTCGTAAAACCAAGGTATACATCACAAGGTACCCACTCGTCCAGTTGAAATGCCAGTCCAGGCGGTGGAGGTCCAATGATCGATCCCTGGGGAACACCAGTCGCCATCATTGCGGCCAGTTATCAAATCCCTTTTTGCTTCTACTCCTGATACTTTCTGTTGATGCAGCGCATCAATGACTCGTATACAAAAACTGCTTTCGTGATCCGTCAATATGCAAATAAAGCAGACCTGGTGATTCACCTGTTGATAAATAAACACCACATAGGGAGCCCAATCACCTACTGCATACATGACTACTACAATCACAAAAGAAATGATACCCTCAGTTCCTAGATTTTTAGTCGAGTCGGTGAACTGGGTTTTTAAGTGGCATAATGAGCAAAGCATTGACCCGTGATATTTGATATTAAAGGGGCACATTGCTTTCAGATTGGGAGCTTTGGTCTACAAAAAAGTATCCATTTAGTGGCTTTAAATTTTCTTCGTTTCGTGCATGCCTCGACCAGCTGCAGGGGCGTAGAAAATCAAATATATGTTTAATGAATTGCGCCTCATAGATCAAATTGACTCAATGCACTTGACCTAGAGTATATTTAAAGGAACACGTTGCCTTGGATCGGTCGAGTTGGTCTTTGAAAAGCGTTTGTAACTGTTTGTTATAAAATGCATATGATTAGAAAGATAATTTAAAGTAGAAGACAACCACACAATTTAGAAATATTATATTTGGCGTGGCCATTATGTTTTTACTTTTAAAATAATATTTCCAACAACATTGTTCATTTCATGGCAAACTTTTTTTTACAGTCGAAATTGCCCACAATCCCAGGCAACGTGTCCCTTTAAAGGCAGTGGACACTATTGGTAATTGTCAAAGACTAGTCATCACAGTTGGTGTATCTCAACATATGCATAAAATAACAAACCTGTGAACATTATTGAGCTCAATCGGTCATCGAACTTGCGAGATAATAATGAAAGAAAAATAACCCTTGCAAC